>NC_056433.1:34785410-35160410 GCF_018296145.1 Oncorhynchus tshawytscha | reverse complement strand
GTTTACTCAAGCACTGTACATTAGATATGACAAATGAGTCATACAAACTCTTCTGCAGGCAGGGACCATGGAGCATGTTAATGATGGCGGTTCTCTAGTGGAAGTCCACATTAAATTACAAGGATGCTAGTGTACACTTCATACTTCATGCTTTCACGACTATCTGGTTGATTTCATCAGTACTACAGTACAGTAGATTACTCTGGTAATAGTCATTGGGAAACTAGAACACAGACATTGGGTGCTAGCTATTCAAGATGAATATGAAAAAACAATTCTCTATACCGAAATATTGTGTTTGTCAAATGGGCTGACTAGAGGTTTGTATTAAAAGAGAAAGCATAAAGACTAAAGCAGACAATTATCACTTCAAAACCTGAAACACATTTTCTTTCATGTCCATTCTCCCGAAGATACACACACATCTCTCCCCCACCCCCCTCTCTCTATCCCCCTGTCTCTTTCTCCCTCCCCACGTCTTTTTCCCTCTCTATCTCCCTCCCTCCTTCTCTCAATCTAATCTGCACTAGTCATTTGGAAGGGAGAGAGAGACAGAAAGAGAGAGAGAGATCAGAACACCCATGAGGCTTTGAGTCCGTCAGCCCATCGTGTCAGAGGGCTGTGGATTAATTTCACCCTGTTGCCGTGGCACTAATCATTTATCCCAGGTTGATTACAATGCGGTGCCAATCGACCTCCCTCAAACTGTTGTGTTTATCCTTCCACGGGTAGAAATATTCTCATTATGTCTAAGATAAGCAATTTGCTTTCAATCTCTGCTAAGAGAAAGGGAAGGAGAAAGGGGGGAGGGGGAACGTGCAAATTGCAGGCATCCAGATGCCGGGTTAATGAGGTGGTAGATCCAGTGGCTGTCTACTGCAATCATCCCTCAGTATGGGGCGGAGCGTCCTCTGCTCTCATTGCAAGGGGATATTTTGGTGGATGGTGGAGCGAGAGAGAGTCGTGGATGAGTGTTATCAGTGAGAGCAGCTATTACCTGGCAAAAAGCCCTAATGCTCTGAAGCAGGGCCTCTTCCTTCCCCCTCTCTCCCATCCTTTAACACTGAGGCCTAAAAGCAGCTCCTAAAAGTGCCTAGCTACCCTTCTTTAAAGGTCCAATGCAGTCCTTTTTAACTCAATGTCAAATCATTTCTGGCTAACAATTAAGTACCTTACTGTGATTGTTTTAATTAAAAATGTCCACAAAAAAAAGAAACAGACATTTTTAACTCAATATAAAATAATTTATGAGTAACAATTATGTACCTTACTGTGATTGTTTCTTTTTTTTGTTGCCATTTTAATTGAAAACAGACATTTTTATCTCAATATAAAGTAATTTCTGGGTAACAATTATGTACCTTCAATTAAAATGGCAAAAATTAATTTAAAAAAATATTTCTTTGCAAGGAGCAATTTTCAAGCAAGAACTTTGCTAGGACTGTGTGGGTGTGGTCTGAGTTGGGAGGGTAAAACTAAAAACTAGCTGTTATTGGCAGAGAGGTTTGGAACTCTCTTTCTTATTGGTCTATTAATAGCTAGTTTTCAGTGCAGTCAAAAATGTGATTTTACTGTATTCTATATACACTGAGTGCACAAAACATTAAGGCCTTCCTGATATTGAGCTGCACTCCTCCCCTCTTTTGCCCTCAGAACAGCCTAAATTTGTCTCAGCATGGCCTCTACAATGTGTAGAGCTTCCACAGGGATGCTGGCCTATGTTGACTCCAATGCTTCTCACAGTTGTGTCAATTTGGCTGGATGTCCTTTGGGTGGTGGACAATTCTTGATACACACGGAAACTGTTGAGCGTGGAAAAACATAGCAGCATTGCAGTTTTTGACACAAACCAGTGAGCCTAGCACCTAATACCATACCCCATTCAAAGGCACTTAAATACACTACATGGTATGTGGACACCTCTTCAAATTCTCCATGGCCAAGCAGCCGCAACAAGCCTAAGATCACCATGCGCAATGCTAAGCGTCGGCTGGAGTGGTGTGAACCTCGCCGCCATTGGACTCTGGAGCAGTGGAAACGCGTTCTCTGGAGTGATGAATCACGCTTCACCATCTGGTAGTCCGACGGACTAAGCTGGGTTTGGCGGATGCCAGGAGAAGGCTACCTGCCGAATGCATAGTGCCAACTGTAAATTTTGTTGATACTACTGCAATGTTGGAGCTAGGAACACAAGCATTTCGCTACACCCGCAATAACATCTACTAAATATGTGACCAATAGAATTGCATTATATTTCATTTGATCTTGTAGCTGAATGGAAGCAAGTCCCCGTAGAAATGTTCCAACTTCTAGTGGAAAGCCTTCCCAGAAGAGTGGAGGCTGTTACAGCAGCAACTCCATATTAATGCCCATGATTTTGGAATGAGACGAGCAGGTATCCACATACTTTTGGTCATGTAGTGTATTTTGTCTTGCCCATTCACACTTAGAATAGCACACATACACAATCCATGTCTCAATTGTCTCAAGGCTTGAAATCCTTCTTTAACCTGTCTCCTCCCCTTCATCTAGTGGGGTGGCAGGTAGCCTAGTGGTTAGAGTGTTGGGCCAGTAACCGAAACGTTGCTAGATAGAATCCCCGAGCTGACAAGGTAAAACTCTGTAATTCTGCCCCTGAACAAGGCAGTTAACCCACAGTTTCTAGGCTATCATTGTAAATAATAATTTGTTCTTAACTGACTTACCTAGTTAAATAAAGGTTAAATAAATAAAAAATCATAATCTAAAAATCTACACTTGATTGAAGTGGATTTAACAAGTGACATTAATAAGGGATCATAGCTTTCACCTGGATTCACATGGTCAGTTTATGTCACGGAAAGAGCAGGTGACCTTAACGTTTGGTACACTCAGTGTATATTCCCACAGTATGAGGTTGGAATAATACTGTGAAATTGTGAAAATTATGATAATTCCCTTTTAGTGTAATAAGAGCTGTTTGAAAATACCTAAAAATGCCTGTTTTGGTGGGATGTTTTTTATTTGATTTTTTAATGGTAGAAAATAAACAAAAATGAGTTATTAGTCATGATAGGGTGGCCATGCCAGGCCCACTCTATCAGATTGAGCAACAACAAAAAACACATTATTACTACAAACATACTCCCCAGCAACCCAATTTGGCCCATCCAAATGTATGCAGGCCCACCCCCAACTCATTTCTGCCTACACCCCTGCTAGGAGGCCATCAAACTCTTGTGGCCATTGCTCCTTTGTCTCTTACATGTCCCACTGTTTGCATTGTGTGTTTGTTTCACACCTCTGTGTGAGGCACTCTGCAGACAGTGTCCAGACAGTGTCCAGACAGTGTGCCAAAAGTCACCAGCAGGGTAAGGATCCTACTGAAGGAGTTAGACATTTCCGGTGTTAGGAATTTGTAACCAATTTTAGGCTGGGTGTTTTCTTTTAGTAGATTGCTTTTACATTACAGTAATGTAGTTTTGTCAAATGAGTCAACTGTATCTTACAGCAGCATGGATCCCTTTATATCCCTTTATTGTATTCCCCACAGAGGGGATGATGACATTTGGGAGCAAACCACCCCGCGGAAAGAACCCCCCCACCGGTCCTGATCCACAACCCCCACTGCTGTCTCTAATGCTGTCTCTACTGATGGTTCAAGCTCCACCACTACACCCCTCCAGTCCTCTTCCACTACCCCCAGCCAGTTCATCTAGGAGGTGTGGGGGGGGGCAAAGGGGACACCTAGGCCTCAACAGAGAAGAGGGAGGAGCAGAGGTAGGTGCAGTAGAACCAGCAATGGAAACCAGCACAACCGAGGGAGATGACGTACGGTCGTTGAACATTATGTGGAGCCAGTTCCACCCAGGTTCAGACCCAAACAACCTGCAGGCCCACAGTTGGACAGCACTCAAACATACATCCTCTTCCAGCTGTTTCAGCTCTACTTCACCACCTCTGTGCTGGGGACACTAGATTCCAATACCAACAAGTATGGGGACAAGAAGGGGGGAGTGCACTGGAAACATGTCACCGTGGGCGACATGCTGTCGTACATTTCCCTGGTGATATACATGGGACTGGTGAAGGTATCAAGACTAGTTGACTAGTGGGGCAAATCCCTGCTCTACCGATTCAAGGTCCCCACCTCCATCGTGTGTGAAAAACATGTATTGGCCATCAACCGTATTCTTCACATGAGGAGTGACCCACAATAGGACGAGGAGAATGACAAGAAGAAGGGGACTGCAGGGTATGATCATCTCGCATTAGTCAAGACCAGTTTACATTTATAATATATATATCTGTTTTAATCATTTTTCTTGCAAATAGTTCTTAATAATGTGGGACCAATACCTTTTTTGGTTTATTCAATGTGTAATAGAAGTGGAATTACCCCATTTGGACACTTTGGAGAGGTTGTAAGTACACTTGGAATATACCCTGGATGTCCCCTGACACCACAACAATGTTTAATTAAGAGAGGTTGATATTGTAGAAATTGTGTTTTATAGTGACCAACTTGTAGGCTTATTCAATGTGCAATAGCAGTCGAATGACCTAATTGACATACTTAGGACATTCCGGAAAGCTTGAGGGAAGACTTAAAGATGTCCGTTGACCACACCTGACACCCCTGACTAAAACATCTGTAGAGTTCGAGCTGTTGTGTCTACCAATACAATTTTGTTTCCCAGAAGTTTTTTTTAACTTGTTGTGGAAGCCAACTGATGTGTTCACCACTCTGTTCCTCACTAAGTGACTTTATGGCTTGTCCATGAAAGATGACTTTCAAAATAAAATAAGAAAATCAAAAAAGGTTACTTTGTGTGTGCTTGATCTTGTGTGATCTGAACTGTGCCATTCCTATATACTGTATGTGCTGACCATTTCCTTATAGTCTCCCAGGTGTTTTCTTTTCAATGATATCACGTTTATGCACGTCCTTATCATTTAACTGCTGGTGAAAAGCAGTTACTTCTGGGTATGTCTATTTAGCCAGAAATCTACATTTCTGCCATTACATTTAAGAGTAAAAAAAAAAAATACATCCCACTAAAAAGGAATTATCATAATTTGAACAATTTCACAGTATTATTCCAACCTCATCGTGTGGAAATATAAAACACAGGTAAATCAAGTTTGACTTGCACTGGGCCTTTAATAAATTGGAAGCAAAAAGAGGTGAAAAATAGGTTTCTGCTGGCCGCAAAAGTGACGTGTCGCTCTGTGAAGGGAAGATGGATGATTTCAGACATTAAGACTGGCTGGTGAAATTGTAACCCGAGGAAGAACAAGATTAAGTGTCTGTTCGAGGTAAGTTGGAGTGAACGGAAGGGACTTTGTCTAACCGAAGTCGGAATACATTTAGCTGATAGCTGTTTGCAAATGAAACCCACTACCTCAGCGAGGCACAAACACACAAAAAAAAAACATCGAATGAAATCACAGGGTAAATGTATCGGGGAAGATACATTACAATCATCAGAACATTGCAGCAATTAAAGAGAAGTGCCAGCTAAATGGGAACCTACACATGTAGACTGATGTTGTGACACGCATTACCTTTCATGGCATCAAGAAAGTGAACAAAACTAATCAGCAACGATACATCAAAAAATAAAAGTGCACACGCTTCACAATTTACTGAATGAGGTAGTTTTGTTCCTGTATCCACCAAGCCATTTACTGTACACAATATTCGATACCATAATTCCTTTCCCACCATCTCTCTGCTGCTCTCGGTGCCACGTGGTAACCCCTATCACCTGGTCCATAGCTAGATTCAGTAATAACTAGCTGTATATCTATACAACACTGCACAAACACACACACACTTTCCATTTCTTCCAAGCCCGATAGAGATATTCTTATTCTCCTCCTCCCTGACAGGCAGCATTGAGAATGGTGGATGACATTATTCACCAGAACCAATATCTGCTGTCCTAGAGATATTCAGTTCGCCGAACGAGACAGAGATATCTTTTTCACACAGGCGCCAACATTGGAACGGCGCGTGTGGATGGATGTTCTCCCCCCTTTAACTCAACCGCAAAGTCAAATAAATGAGCGAGAGAGCTGAGAATAGGTAAACCCATTCAATGCCGTTGTTATTTGTGTGAAAGTCTAACAATCTAACACACAACTCTCCCACAGTGGAGATAGAGAGAGAGAGAGAGAGAGAGACAGACAGATTGAAAAAAATGAGTGAAATAGACAGTGCCAGGGGACAGTGGCTTAACACTACTGTAGAACTGCCTGGCATTTCAGCCTATAAGTACCCAATAGATCATTGCCAGACGTACCTTTAGCATATGCATCCAATGCATATCAACCAATAAGACGTGTAAACTCAAGCACCAACACTGGATACATTTTGCATAAACTACTGTAAAGGATTAATTGTATGAAGACATGTTGGAAATATGAATAATAAATACAATTGTTATTTGTTTAGATAGAGTCAAGGATATGATTTGTATAATTCCACAAAGTCCTAGATATACATAGATTTGGGGCAAATGAATTTATTTCAATTGAAAGATTTACTGTAACTCAGTAAAATGGTTGAAATTATTGCATGTTGCGTTTATATTTTTGTTCAATGTAGTATCCCTAAACAAAAGCACCAGTGCATCAATGTATTGTGCCCTTATACACGTGGCTTCATGCATGAATCAATCTTGTCTTCTCTTTATGCTTTGGGTCCACAGTCAGCACACAGCTTCTGGGCTTTGTGTGAGCAAACAAATTGGTTGCACTGAAGACAGTTTTCACAGGCCTTGTTTTGTGTGGACCTGCCACAGGTGTCGCAAAATCTCCCTGAAGTGGTTGCTTCCCATGGAATCTCAGAAAAAGTAAATCCTATATTTATCAGACCAAAATGACTACTTTCGACCGTGTGCCTAGTGGACATACAAGAGTGCTTTGAGTTCTAAATGCTTTGAGTTCATCCATAGACATGTCCCACCTACTGTTTCCTTTTCTGTGTGCATGAGCAACAGTACAATCTCTGATTGTGCTGCAACATCTGCATGTCACATGAGCTCGTCACTCTTCTCTACCCAAACCGTGCCATCCCTCCCAGACTCCTGTCTCACTGTGGCAGTTGGGATCACATTCTCAGTTGGCTCTGTTCTGTTTTTTTCTGTGGCGAGGATCAGGCATCGGAGGCTCGAAGTCAACATCAGAATCAGATGAAGACTCTTCATCGGCAGCGTCGATTTCAAGCTCAACATCCGGTCCTCTATTTGACTCCAACTCATCTACATTCTGTAAGATTTGTAATGTTGTCAGTATGTCCATTCGCTTGGTTCGGCTTGCCATTGTGAACTACAACACATTGCATGTTGTACTCAGTGTCTATTTTGAATCTCTGAGCGGAGATTATATAGACTACCATTTCCTAGACATTCATAATAAATAATTAGACAGCCCACAACTCCCACAATTCTTCATCCTCGTCCTTCATCCTCATTACTCACTAGACTCCTATGATCACTCGGCTATGCATGCCTCTCCCTAATGTCAATATGCCTTGTCCATTGCTGTTCTGGTTAGTGATTACTGTCTTATTTCACTGTAGAGCCTCTAGCCCTGCTCAATATGCCTTCGCTAACCCTTTAGTTCCACCTCCCACACATGCGGTGACATCACCTGGTTTAAATGATGTTTCTAGAGACAATATCTCTCTCATCATCACTCAATGCCTAGGTTTACCTCCACTGTATTCACATCCTACCATACCCTTGTCTGTATATTATGCCTTGAATCTAGTCTATCGCGCCTAGAAACCTGCTCATTTAACAAACAGATTACCGACCATTTCGAATCCCACCGTACCTCAGCCATACTCAAGGTCCTAAACGATATCATAACCGCCATCGATAAGAGACAATACTGTGCAGCCGTATTCATCGACCTGGCCAAGGCTTTCGACTCTGTCAATCACCACATTCTTATCGGCAGACTCAACAGCCTTGGTTTCTCAAATGACTGCCTCGCCTGGTTCACCAACTACTTCTCTGATAGAGTTCAGTGTGTTAAATTGGAGGGCCTGTTGTCCGGACCTCTGGCAGTCTCTATGGGGGTGCCGCAGGGTTCAATTCTCGGATCGACCCTCTTCTCTGTATATGTCAATAATGTCACTCTTGCTGCTGGCGATTCTTTGATCCACCTCTACGCAGACGACACCATTCTGTATACTTCTGGCCCTTCTTTGGACATTGTGTTAACTAACTTCCAGATGAGCTTCAATGCCATACAACTCTCCTTCCGTGGCCTCCAACTGCTCTTAAATGCAAGTAAAACTAAATGCATGCTCACACCTACCCACCTGTCCAGTATCACTACTCTGGATGTTTCTGACTTAGAATATGTGGACAACTACAAATACCTAGGTGTCTGGTTAGACTGTAAACTCTCCTTACAGACTCACATTAAGCATCTCCAATCCAAAATTAAATCTAGAATTGGCTTCCTATTTCACAACAAAACAACCTTTACTCATGCTACCAAACATACCCTCGTAAAACTGACCATCCTACCGATCCTCGACTTCGGAGATGTAATTGACAAAATATACTACCCACCACTGCGACCTGTACGCTCTCGTTGGCTGGCCCTCGCTTCATACTCGTCGCCAAACCCACTGGCTCCAGGTCATCTACAAATCTTTGCTAGGTAATGCCCCGCCTTATCTCAGCTCACTGGTCACTATAGCAGCACCCACTCGTAGCATGCAATCCAGCAGGTATATTTCACTGGTCACCCCCAAAGCCAATTCCTCCTTTGGCCGCCTTTTCTTCCAGTTCTCTGCTGAAGCTGGAGACTCGTATCTCCTTCACTAACTTTAAGCACCAGCTGTCAGAGCAGCTCACAGATCACTGCTCCTGTACATAGCCCATCTGTAAATAGCCCATCCAACTTCCCTCATCCCTATACTGTATTTATGTATTTATCTTGCTCCTTTGCACCCCAGTATCTCTACTTGCACATTCATCTTCTGCACATCTATCACTCCAGTGTTTAATTGCTATATTGTAATTACTTCGCCACTATGGCCTATTATGGCCTATTTATTGCCTTACCTCCCACTAGGGTAGCCTAGTAGTTAGAGCGTTGGACTAGTAACCGAAAGGTTGCATCCCCGAGCTGACAAGGTACAAATCTGTTGTTCTGCCCCTGAACAGGCAGTTAACCCACTGTTCCTAGGCCGTCATTGAAAATAAGAATTTGTTCTTAACTGACTTGCCTAGTTAAATAAAGAAAAAATAAAACAATTACCTCATTTGCACACAATGTATATAGACTTTTTTTTCTACTGTATTATTGACTGTGTATTTGTTTATTCCATGTGTAGCTCTGTGTTGTTGTATGTGTTGAACTGCTTTGCTTTATCTTGGCCAGGTGGCAGTTGTAAATGAGAACTTGTTCTCAACTAGCCTACCTGGTTAAATAAAGGTGAAATAAAAAAATTAAAAACACTATTGTTCTAAATTCAATCATCCTCATCATTCAGATCAATCAAATTGAATCACCCTCTTCACCCTCCTCATCATTCAGTTCATTGAAGCCACAGGCACTATTATCAGTTTCTATCCGCCATTCAACCATTGAGACAGAATAGCATATTTTAATTTTAATTGTATTACATTACTAGTTTTTGCTTAGTATCCAGAGCAATGCTGCCGTGCAAGTGGTCATGTGGTGAACGCATGGACAGCATGGATGTTCTTGGAAAAAGTGACATTTGGAAATAGAGCTGCACCCCTTGAATTTTGTGAGTTGTTTGACAAAGGCAAGTGTCATAGAAACTGCTCTTTCTGATACCATATAGCAATCAAAATGTTTTACCTGCATGTGACTCTGGAGAAGGATTTGATAAAGTGATGCCCCTTTACCTGCATCTGTCAATTACAAGATGTGCTCATCTCTTCATGAACAATTTGACAACTGATAGGGCTAATATTGTCACTCATCAGATTATTGATCATTTAATCTTGTCTATAGACTAACTCTTATTATGTGTGAAATTCATTTCGATTATACAGTTCCAGTCAAAAGTTTGGACACACCTACTCATTCTGTCACACCTGCTCCCGCTTCACTTCTCTGGCGCTCGAGGGTTGCCAGGACGCCCATCATTAAGCGCACCTGTCACCATCATTACGCGCATCAATGCTCATTGGACTCACCGGGACTCCTTCACGTTTTTTAATAATGCCTTCCCTATATCTGTCTGTTTCCTCTGTTTCATCCCCGTGTCAGCCTTACTGTGGTTTCCGTTTCCCCTGTCCAGACGCCGTCCGTATTCTGTTCCTGTTCGTGGTTATTAGATATTCACTCCCTGTGCCTGCTTTTTGTCTCCAGCATCGATCCTTACAGAATGCTGACACCACTATACGAAGCATCAGGGAGGCTTTTGTTTTCGTTTTGTTGGTGACGTCGGGTCCGGGTGCCGCCGCCAATGGAACCGGGGGTGCCTCAGCTGGCTCATCTGGCTTCCATGACGTAGCTGGCTCAAGATGTTTCCTTGCCCCAGTTGGGTCAGCAGGCTCCCATCCCACGTCATGCCTTGCCTGGCTCGTCGGGCTCCTACGCCTCAGCCGGCTCATTGGGCTCCCATCCCACGTCATGCCTCAGCCGGCCCACCAGGCTCCCACGCCTTAGCCGGCTTGTCCGGCTACTATGCCCCAGCCAGCTCATCAGGCTCGCCCAGGTGGGACAGTGGGTGGCGCCCCTAAAGATGGGGGTGCTGTCACGCTGGCTCCCGCTCTCCCTCTCTGGTGCTAGAGGGAGCCAGGCTGCCTTTCATTACACAAACCTGTCACCATCATTACGCGCTTCAGCGCTCATTGGATTCACCTGGACCCCTTCGATTCGTTGATTGACCCTCTATATCGGTCTGTTCCTTAGTTGTGTTCCCCAGGTCAGCATTATAGTCATTATGTCGTTTTGTTCCCCCTGTCCAGACGCTGATCCTGTTTTGTTATATCCGCTTATACATTAAACGTTCACTTCCTGTACTTGCTTCTCGTCTCCAGCGTCGATCCTTACACATTCAATGATTTTTCTTTATTTTTACTATTTTCTACATTGTAGAATAATAGTAAAAACATCAAACTATGAAATAACCCAAAAAGTGTTAAACAAATCTAAATATATTTTAGATTCTTCAAAGTAGTCACCCTTTGCCTTGATGACAGCTTTGCACACTCTCGGCATTCTCTCAACCAGCTTCACCTGGAATGCTTTTCCAAAAGTCTTGAAGGAGTTCCCACATATGCTGAGCCCTTGTTGGCTGATTTTCCATCACTCTGCGTTCCAAATCATCAGAAACCATCTCAATTGGGTTGAGGTTGGGTGATTGTGGAGGACAGGTCATCTGATGCAGCACTCCATCACTCTTCTTGATCAAATAGCCCTTACACAGCCTGGAGGTGTGTGGGGTCATTGTCCTGTTGAAAAACAAATGATAGTGTGCAAACCAGACGGTATGGCGTATCGCTGCAGAATGCTGTGATAACCAGCAAATAACCCCTACACCATCACACCTCCTCCTCCATGCTTCACTGTGGGAACCACACATGCGGAGATCATCTGTTCACCTACTCTACGTCTCACATACACATGGTGGTTGGAACCCAAAATCTCAAATTTGGACTCATCAGAACAAAGGACCGATTTCCACCGGTCTAATGTCCATTGCTCATGTTTCTTGGCCCAAGAGCTTATCCTCTGTAGCAGACGTAACTCTGGGTCTTCCTTTCCTGTGGCGGTCTTCATGAGAGCCAGTTTCATCATAGCACTCAATGGTTTTCTGCACTTGAAATAAAAATCTAAGTTCTTGAACCGGATTGACTGACCTTTATGTCTTAAAGTAATGATGGACTGTCATTTCTCTTATTTGAGCTGTTCTTGCCATAATATGGACTTGGTCTTTTACCAAATAGGGCATCTGTATCTTCTGTATACCAACCCTACCTTGTCACACAACTGATTGGCTCAAACGCATTAAGAAGTTAAGAAATTCCACAAATTAACTTTTGACATTGCACACCTGTTAATTGAAATGCATTCCAGGTGACTACGTCATGAAGCTGGTTGAGAGAATGCCAAGAGTGTGCAAAGCTGTCATCAAGGCAAAGGGTGGCTACTTTGAAAAATCTAAAATCTAACACATAGTTTGATGTGTTTAATACTTGTTTGCTTACTACATGATTCCATATGTGTTATTTCATAGTTTTGATGTCTTCACTATTATTCTACAATGTAGAAAATAGTAAAAAAATAAAGAAAAACCCTGGAATGACTAGGTGTGTCCAAACATTTGACTGGTACTGTAGGCTAGGTGTAGTTTTGACCTGTGCAGGTGAAATGGCATTGTTTGTTTCCTGCTCATCGACTTAGATAGTGTCAAGGATATGTTTTTCATTATTCTAAAGGCCTACTTGTTTCCCTTACAATAGATTTGACTAGATTTACAGTAAATAAAACAGTCCCATAACAGCTTCTGTTTCCAAAGTAAAATGTAAAAGAAAATGGTATCAACCTGCAAGGTGAGCGATCAAATAATTTGCACCTGATAAATAGGCATAACAAAAACTCATCATTACACTATTGTCTTACCCCATTAAATCAACCTCTTCACCCTTCTTATCATTCTGTTATACCTAATTTAAATGAAATTGTGGAATAAGGTGCACAGTTATCGCCCATTCAGTCAATTGTAATTCATTCAGTGAGGAGAGAGAGACGCATTAGTGCCCGGCTGGGTACCATCTAGGGTTGAATGGCGGGAACCTGGTTACAGAGATTCACCCCCGAAAATCACTCTCTTTTCCCAGGATAAATAACTGTGAGAAAACCAAATTTTTTAAAAATAAATGATTTATATGAACAGCGCGAAATATAAAATGATGTGAAATAGAACTGTTAAATTATATGTAATGTCTATATCTGTCTTCTCTACGGCCTCTCTGCATGATCGACCATCAACGCTCAGGGTGGGGACATACAGCCCATCTCAGTATGGAGCGCAGTTCACAATGCATGTGCTGTAGATCTATCACCTTGTCTCCTGTGAGGAGTCTACAGAGCCCTCTCACCGTGGGGGGGCTCCTTTCTGGTCTCTAGTATGGGTGAATGGAAGGTCTGTTAGTCACAGAAGAGTTTACCGGACAAAAGCTCATCATCAAGCAATGAACACTGGGACAATATATTTCAACATCCGAATGTTGGGAATGACGAGAGACGGAAAATGAATGTCTATTTTGTGATGTCATTAAAATTGTTATAAAGGTTATAACGAAAAACACTGTAACTTGAGGAGCTTTACACGGTGTACATCAGGTTGACACCCTTTACGTTGTGTAGAAAATATCAAGGACAAAGATCATGTTTTTGTGACAATCGGATTGGGATTTTAGTTCTCTAACGAGATCATAATAATTGTGATACCTTGCCTCGTAACTAGCCACGCCCCAGGGAGCCCAGAGAGCGTGTCAGCATGACGAAAACACCCCCGTTTTACCCGAAGGTATAAAAGATTGAGTTAAGAATTAATATATGGGACTAGAAGGACCACAAGCTGCAGCTAGGTCTACATTAGTCACAACCCTGAGAATCAGCACGAGGAAGACAAAGGAACCTCTAACAATCAATACTGTGGTTGAGTAGCACTTCTAAGAACTGTATCGAAGGAGGTGAATTTAAGTCGGACCATCCGGTTATTCTCTTCAAATCCTCGTGGCCTACACTGCTCTCATCACCACTCTGGGGATCATCGACACGGCTGATTAGCCGTCCTCAGAAGGCCACTCTTCTAGAACGAGTGCAAGTAAACAGACAAATAAGAAGAAGGACATTGTGACCTCTTGTGGACATTCAGAGACTTACACCTGAGAACGAAGAAGGGCCAATTGACTCTTCTCACACAGCGGAACCCTTTCCACGAAGGCCTGGGTCCAACAGAGATACCCGACGAAGACCTTCAACACGTAAATACATGCATTACTTCTTACCCAAAAGAGCGGCAGTTCGGGACAAGGTATTAGGGTCAGTAGCAGGACATAGCTTTTTGAATAAACATTTGACTATTGTAGACTGGGCCTCTGTCTGTTTTCATTTCAATCAGTATCTTACAAATCCTGATGTAGCAGACTGAGTAGTTTAATGAACATTGAGAACTTAATTCTCTTGACAATTACACAATCAAACTTTAGTGGCCGTTGGCCTATTGCGGTTCTGGAGTTAAGAGGCAGAGGATCAAAGTGACAAATACTTCTCCATCCTGGACGGACGGTGACACCTGGCAAACATTTATTAACATTCACAAAAACGCTGTCCAAAAACGATGTGAATTTACAATGCCATTTACAAACCCTCTCATTGGTTGCAGCGAGTGCTGAGCTATGTGAAATGTGTGTGGATCTCTCTGGATAGTAATCATGGTAATGCGCACATGGCCTCTGTTCCATTATAGATTTAAATGTTATGATTATCATGCCAGACTGTGTAGTCTAACCCAGCTCCAGTGTGGGCTATAACCATAAAGGAAGCCTTCTGAAATCCCCTAGGCTGATAATGGACTGGCAATCTGCTCCCGGATGGAAATGTCAATGGCATTTTATTGAATATTCAGGAAGTACAGTGGGCACATTCCAAATAGCACCCTATTCCCTATATAGTGCACTACTTTTGACCAGGGCTCTGGTCAAAAGTTGTGCACTATATCGGGTTGTCCCTGGTCAAAGTAGTGCACTATATAGGGAATAGGTTGCCATTTTGGACGCATACAGTGTTATCATCATGAACGTCATGTTCAAGGGGATATTAAATTGAAAAATACCTACTGATGTGTTGTGTGACACCTGGCAAACATTTATTAACATTCACAAAAACGCTGTCCAAAAACGCTGTGAATTTACAATGCCATTTATGAACCGAATGAACCTCATTAACTTTGTGAATGGCCAATGTGATTTGTATTCAGGATTTATAAATACCAACAAATGAATAGCAATGTTTCTGTCTGATGTTATGCAGCTCCGCTATAATTGCAATGAAGCAGGAACCTTCTACCCAGTTTACCCTTTCAAATGAAACACTACCCTTTCGTAAGGTCGTGTCCAAGATTTTGGAGTGCGTGTGTGTGTGTACGAGGAACTTTCCCAGTCAGAGTAAAGTGTTTGTGTGTATGTACGTGTGTGTATTTGAGAATGCCTGGTTGGAGTAAAGGGGTCAGTTGGGTTGAAGTTCAGAAGGGCACCCTGGCACTCCTGCCGTGTTTGCCATTTGGAATGCTGTCCTGCTGCTTGTAACAAACAAACAAACAAACAAACAAACACACACACACACACACTTTGGCATGCTGTCTTTCTGCCTCGTAACAACCTCTGAATTATTCAATCCGCGTCTCAATCTCCCTCTTTTCACCTGAAAGACCGGCTTTGATGGTGCAGGAAGGGAGGGAGGGAGGGAGGGAGGGAGGGAGGGAGGGAGGGAGGAAGGGGAGAGAAAGAGTAGTGAAACTCTCCCTCTCTGCCTCTCCTCTCCCTCTCTCACCTCATCTGCCTCCCTCATGTCATAGGAGTAAGATGACGCTATCCCTTACCACTGACCTAAAAGTTAGAATTGAAGGAGAGAAAGCTGATCCGAGATCTGTACATAGAGTTAACTGCTACCTGCAGCCTTTTCGTTAACAGGAGATGAGCTGTGCAATAACGTCTATGGGAGCACATCACACATCATAGTCATCAGCCCTGGTTAGATGTAATTAGAACCGATTATTGTGCTGATGCAGATGGACACAATGGAGCGTTAGGTAATGTACTTCTCGTGGTGTTTTAGTGGCAGCGCTGAAAGGGGTATAGAGGGCAGGCATACCGTTAACATTGGAAGGTATATTCTGTTACACCGCAAGATAAAAGGCACAAATAATGATATGCATATGAATCCCTGCAATAGACATCAATCACCAAGTGGTTGCTAGTCCCTAAAGACTAGACATATAAAGTGTGCACTAGTCCATGTAAATTTGAATTAATCAAATGTGTGCTAGTCCATATAACATTATGAAGCGTGGGCTACTCACTAGACCAGACCAAATGTGTCTAATGCATGTGCATACCTGATTAGATAATACTGTAACTTAGTTGCTACTATTGAATAGGTGCACAGACAGTGCATCCACAAGGTCTTAGTGAATTAGCTCTTAATTAAGAACTAAAACGTTTGAACTCCACTTAAAGTGGAGTTTGTGAAATTGTGTGAGTTTGTGAAATTGTGTGTGTGTGTGAGTTAAGGTGTGTGTGTGGAAGAGAGAGAGTTAATGAGACGTCAGCAGCCCCCTCTTTTCGGAATAGTGAGCCCCAATAGAGATGTGTGTGTGTGGGGGTGGGGGGTTAATGGAGACACACACACACACACACACACACACACACACAGACCCCTACCCTGGGCAATTAATCTCCTCTTCCTCGGCCCATCTCTTCTCCCATTCACCTCGCCACAAACCCAGCCCTGTTCTGTCCTGTACGCTAAATAACAACACCCACTCGCACACACCAAGACGACCCAAGCAACAGTCCTACGGCTAAACTCAAGGATACATGTACAGTAGAGGATCTTCGTAAACCATCCTTCTGTTCAAAATGCTCCAATAGGAGTTCTAGGACAAAGCATATTTCTACCATTCTTTTCTACCATTCTTTTCTCCTTAGGTATTGACTTCTACATTTCAGCCAGTCATGAGTCCCCATTAATGGCCTTGATGGCTCTCCAGAGACCTCTTCAGTCACTACTACATGTCCCTTTAGCAATAACACAGCAAGCGCTGTGTAAATAAACCATTATCGATCCGAAATAGATTTTTCCATTGCGTTATTGACTGTACGTTTGTTTATGTGTAACTCTGTGCTGTTGTTTTTGTCGCACTGCTTTGCTTTATCTTGTTGTAAATCAGTTGTAAATTAGAACTTGTTCTCAACTGGTCTACCGGGTTAAATAAAGGTGGAATAAAAATACAAAATAAGAAAAATACAAAATGATGGGATTGTGATGATTTGGGCTTATCTTTATGTTGTCCAGAATCTAGCTATGGACATTCAATCATAAATCATACTGTATGTATTTTCCTATACATTTTTTATCCTTCGTGTAATTCAATGTATATTTGTAGCCAAAACAATGCTGTTATCGTGTATGTATAAGTCTATTGTATGTTCTAAGTTTCATATGGAGAATGGGATGGACAATGTATCTACAGACAACAGATTAGGTTCACTGAAATCAAACTACAATACTTTCCTAAACCAAATGACGTATAGACAGCAATGTGGCTCATGTACAGCTTGCAGTACAACTATTAGGGTCATTAGAAGTAGTAGAGGAAGGACAAAAGTAGTGCACTATAAAGAGATAGGGCGCCATTTGGGACGCAGACATTATCTGCATGGACAGCCGCAGAGGGATCCTGTCCTCCACTGATTAAAGTTCCCCCTCCCTAGATCCTCAGAGCAGGAAGACCTTGAGAGATTAATGGCCAATCGCGAACCGGCCTTACCTCCATTAACCATGGCAGCCAACATTTACATAATGTACACATAATGTTGATAACGTGCTGAGTCATCCTGTGCTGATTCGAACAGGCCTCAGATAAGTCACCAGGGCCTGGGTCTCAGCATTCAACATGCCAAATCATTTTACACATAAAACACCTTCGAGGCCAAATACATCTCCGTCTCGACATACATACATCATCTGAACGGATCAAAAATATCTCCCCCATTCAATATAGTTCAAATGATATCGTAGAGCAGAATAGAATAGCTGTTTTTGTGAATCAAGAAGAGTGAGATGGTAAGTAAGATGACATCATAACTTTGAGTGATATTATTTTGTGGGGTTTCTTTATGCTGTAAAGGGAATCCTTCAGAGTCATAGTTGTGTCATCTCCCAAAAGGTCAATTAGCTTTGTAGGGATAAACACGATATACAGTGCATTCGGAAAGTATTCAGACCCCTTGACTTTTTCCACATTTTGTTAAGTTACAGCCTTATTCTAAAACGTTTTTTCCCCTCATCAATCTACACACAATAGCCCATAATGACAAAGCAAAAACAGGTTATACATTTTTGCAAATCCATTACAAATAAAAAAAATTGATATCACATTTACCTAAGTATTCAGACCCTTTACTCAGTACTTTGTTGAAGCACTTTGTTGAAGCAGTACTTTGTTGAAGTACTTTGTTGAAGCACAAGCTTGGCACACCTGTATTTGGGGAGTTTCTCCCATTCTTCTCTGTAGATCCTATCAAGCTCTGTCAGGTTGGATGGGAAGCATTGCTGCGTAGCTATTTTCAGGTCTCTCCAGAGATGTTCGATCGGGTTCAAGTCCTGGCTCTGACTGGGCGGGTCAAGAACATTCAGAGACTTGTCCCAAAGCTACTCCTGTGTTGTCTTGGCTGTGTGCTTAGGGTCATTGTCCTGTTGGAAGGCCGAACCTTCGCCCCAGTCTGAGGTCCTGAAAGCTCTGTAGCAGGTTTTCATCTTTGCCTCAATCCTGATTAGTCTCCCAGTCCCTGCTGCTGCAAATCAAAAATCAAAATCATCTCACAGCATGATGCTGCCACCACCATGCTTCACCGTAGGGATGGTGCCAGGTTTCCTCCAGATGTGACGCTTGGCATTCAGGCCAAACAGTTTTATCAGACCAGAGAATCTTGTTTCTCATGGTCTGAGAGTCTTAAGGTGCCTTTTGGCAAACTCCAAGCGGTCTGTCATGTGCCTTTTACTGAGAGGTGGCTTACGTTTGGCCAATCTACCATGAAGGCCTGATTGGTGGAGTGCTGCAGAGACGGTGGTCCTTCTGGAAGTTTCTCCCATCTCCACAGAGGAACTCTAGAGCTCTATTAGAGTGACCATCACCTCCCTGACCAAGGCCCTTCTCCCCCGGGCTTGGTGGTTCCAAACTTCTTCCATTTAAGAATGATGGAGGCCACTGTGTTCTTGGGACCTTCAATGCTGCAGAAATATTTTGTTACCCATGCCCAGGTCTGTGTCTCGACACAATCCTGTCTCGGAGCTCACGGACATTTCCTTCGACCTCATGGCTTGGTTTTTGTTCTGACATACACTGTCAACTGTGGGACCTTATATAGACAGGTGTGTGCCTTTCCAAATAATGTTCAATCAATTGAATTTACCACAGGTGGACTCCAATCAAGGTGTAGAAACATCTCAAGGATGATCAATGGAAACAGGATGCACCTAAGCTCAATTTCGAGGCTCACAGCAAAAGGTCTGAATACTTATGTAAATACATTTTTTCTGCTGTTTCTCTTAAGACATTTGCAAAACTGTCTTCCATTCTCCATGCTAACACACACACAGGCTCACAGATCTCCACACACACACACACACACACACACACACACACACACACACACACACACACACTCTCTCTCTCTCAGATCTCCACATGAACTAAAGGATCAATACATCCCCTGGAGAGCCCCCTACCACACACACACACACTAAAATCTGCATATAAATCAAAATAAATACATTTTTATTAGTCACATACACATGTTTAGCAGATGTTATTGCGGGTGTAGCGAAATGCTTGTGTTTCTAGCTCCAACAGAGCAGTAAAATCGAACAATTCACAACAATACACACAACCTAAAAGTAAACATTATTAAATGTGACAAGTGTTCCATTATTGAAGTGGCCAGTGATTTAAAGTCTATGTATATGGGGCAGCAGCCTCTATGGTGCAGTGTTACGTAACCGGGTGGAAGCCGGCTAGTGATGGCTATTTAACAGTCTGATGGCCTTGAGATAGAAGCTGTTTTTCAGTCTCTCGGTCCCAGCTTTGATGCACCTGTACTGATCTCGCCTTCCGGATGTTAACGGCGTGAACAGGCAGTGGCTCGAGTGGTTGTTGTCCTTGATTATCTTTTTAGCATTCCTGTGATATCGGGTGCTTTAGGTGTACTGGAGAACAGGTAGTGTGCCCCCGGTGATGCGTTGGGCAGAGCGCACCACCCTCTGGAGAGCCCTGTGGATGTGGGCAGTACAATTGCCGTACCAGGCGGTGAGGGTTTTAACTGCCAAGACAAATTTCTTCAGCCTCCTGAGGTTGAAGAGGCGCTGTTGTGCCTTCTTCACATCACTGTCTGTGTGGGTGGACCATTTCAGATCGTCAGTGATGTGTACGCCGAGGAACTTGAAGCTTTCCACCTGCTCTAATGCAGTCCCGTCGATGTGGATAGGGGCGTGCTCCCTCTGTTGTTTCCTGAAGTCCACGATCAGCTCCTTTGTTTTCTCGACATTGAGTGAGAGGTTATTTTCCTGGCACCACACTCCCAGGGGTCTCACCTCCTTTCTGTAGGCTGTCTCGCCCTTGTTGGTAATCAAGCCTACTACTGTTGTATCGTCTGCAAACTTGACGATTGAGTTGGAGGCGTGCGTGGCCATGCAGTCATAGAGAGATAGAAGCTGTTTTTCAGTCCCTCGGCCCCGGCTTTGATGCACCTGTACTGTCTTCGGGGCGAACGGGGCGAACAGCGGGGCGAACAGGCCTGTGACACCGGGTGCTGTCCCCAATTCTTTGTTATGTACACAGCAACCCAATTATCCCTGTAGTAGGACGGACAGTAAATGGACTCCTGATGAGATAAGAAGCAGCACACCTCCTGACTGGCTGAGATCTAAACCCGCCGCAGGTAAAGCCATTAAACACACACTGTCCCTGACCGCATGGCCTTGGTACTGACAGATGAACTCAACTCCACTCTGATGCTGGACGCTAGGTAAACATAAAACAGAGAAAGCTCTTCTACAGCGTTGGACACACACACACACACACACACACACACACACACACACACACACACACACACACACACACACACACACACACACACACACACACACACACACACACACACACACACACACACACACTGGCTGTGTGCTGTGTGTTAGCCTACATAGCTGAGGAGATGTGTGTGTCATGGCGTCTTAAGCCTTTGACACGTGTGTCTGAGTCAGGACCTCTGAGTGTGATCATGCATAACCATTGGCCTGGCTCCAGCTCTATTGCGAGCAGCTCTAATGTTATTCTCTCAACACTGTGTTTCTGCCAAAGTCTCTGGCTCACTGCATAACAGGTACAGAATATGGAGTGAGCAAGACCTTGCATGTGAAACTAAATCAATCATGATGCTATTCAGATGTATTCTTTGGAGGAGAGGAGTTTAGTGAAAGAGAAAAGAAGACCAGCAAGACGACACAGGTGAGCCACATCAGAAAAGAAAGATTTGAAAGAAGTTAAGGCTTGAAGAAAAGCTTGAAAGATGTCAGTCAGACTTCAGATGCTTCATACCGTTGAAGTCGGAAGTTTACTTACACTTAGGTTGGAGTCATTAAAACTCATTTTTCAACCACTCCACAAATTTCTTGTGAACAAACTATAGTTTTGGCAAGTTTGTTAGGTCATCTACTTTGTGGATGACAAGTAATTTTTCCAACAATCGTTACAGACAGATTATTTAACTTATAATTCACTGTATCACCATTCCAGTGGGTTAGAAGTTTACATACACTAAGTTGACTGTGCCTTAAAACAGCTTGGAAAATTCCAGAAAATTATGTCATGGCTATAGAAGCTTCTGATAGGTTAATTCACATAATTTGAGCCAATTGGAGGTGTACCTGTGGATGTATTTCAAGGCCTACCTTCAAACTCAGTGCCTATTTGCTTGACATCATGTGAAAATCAAAAGAAATCAGCAAAGACTTCAGAAAGAAAATTGAAGACCTCCAGAAGTCTGGTTAATCCTCGGAAGCAATTTCCAAATGCCTGAAGGTACCACGTTCAACTGTACAAACAATAGTATGCAAGTATAAACACCATGGGACCAAGCAGCCATCATACCGCTCAGGAAGGAGACACATTCTGTCTTCTAGAGATTAATGTACTTTGGTGCGAAAAGTGCAAATCAATCCCAGAACAACACCAAAGGACTTTGTGAATATGCTGGAGGCAACAGGTATAAAAGTATCTATATCCACTATAAAACGAGTCCTATATCGACATAACCTGAAAGGCCGCTCAGCAAGGAAGAAGCCACTGCTCCAAAACCGCCATAAGAAAGACAGACTACGATTTGAAACTACACATGGGGACAAAGATCATACTTTTTGGAGAAATGTCCTCTGGTCTGATGAAACAAAAATAGAACTGTTTGGCCATAATGACCATTGTTATGTTTTGAGGAAAAAGGGGAATGGCTTGCAAGCCAAAGAACACCATCCCAACCATGAAGCACAGGGGTGGCAACATCATGTAGTGGGGGTGCTTTGCTGCAGGAGGGACTGGTGCACTTCACAAAATGAGGCTGGAAAATGATGTGGATATATTAAAGCAATACCTCAACATCTCATCTAATGCTTGGTCGCTAATGGACAATGACCCCAAGCATACTTCCAAAGTTGAAGCAAAATGGCTTAAGGACAACAAAGTCAAGGTATTGGAGTGGTCATCACAAAGCCCTGACCTCAATCCCATAGAACATTTATGGGCAGAACTGAAAAAGCGTGTGCGAGCAAGGAGGCCTACAAACCTGACTCAGTTACACCAGCTCTGTCAGGAGGAATGGGACAAAATTCACCCAACTTATTGTGGGAAGCTTGTTGAAGGCTACCTGAAACATTTGACCCAAATTATACAATTTAAAGGCAATGCTACCAAATACTAGTGTATGTGAACTTCTAACCCACTGGGAATGTGATTAAAAGAAATAAGAGCTGAAATAAATCATTCTCTCTGCTATTATTCTGACATTTCACATTCTTAAAATAAAGTGGTGATCCTAACTGACCTAAGACATGGAATCTTTACTTCGATTAAATGTCAGGAATTGTGAAAAGCTGAGTTTAAACATATTTGGCTGAGGTGTATGTAAACTTCTGACTTACACTGTATAGTTACAGCAGGCCAAGTTAAGAGAGTCAGACACACACACACTCACAACAACATCACTCACGCTTACTTCCGGTATTGAGTTGTTGGTTCTGTAGGTCGGGCGGATGGGGCATCAGCATCCTCTTCCTGAATCCTGCTCACGATGGCTGCAGAAGCTGGGGTCCTTGGGATATGAAATCCTTGGGATATGTTGCCTCCTCCAGATTTGAGGTCTTATCAATGCCTTGCCCAGCTCCTCGAGAAAAGCTCCTCTGTAGCTTCCCTCTGTTCCAATATGGATTCAATGCCTTGCCCAGCTCCTCGAGAAAAGCTCCTCTGGAGCTTCCCTCTGTTCCAATATGGGTTCAATGCCTTCCAGATGACAAACGCGTTGTACTCCGATATGTCCAAGATGTTGAAGAATATCACAAGTGGCCAGACTAGGGTTCTTCTTTTGCAGCTGTACCAGTCACCAGCTTGTATAAATTGTCCACCCCTCCTTTTGTGCCATTGTAATCTATTCTGATTTCTGTTTTTTGATGTTCCTGGCCACAGATTCTCCCATCCCTATTTAGCGTACTCATGAGTACCACATTTTTGCAATTCTTTTGCAGGTAGGACACTAGGGACGTGTCGGCCGTGAACACAAACTTAGAGGAATTGACAGGCCTGTTCGGTGTATTCAACAGCTGAGGTGGGAGCTGTGGCTTGTTTTTTTTTGTACTGTTCCTACAATCGTCAGCTTCCTCTTGAGGAGCTCCTGTCCCAGCTTGTGCAAAGTAAAAAATGTATTGCATGTGATGTTGTGGCCATGTGTCCCTGTGTCACATCCAGAACAACCCGCATCCCTTGCTTATTCTCAGGGGCTCCTCCATCTGGCATCTCTGTAAACACGTGCAAGTTCCATGCATATGATGAAGCAGCATCATAGGCAGCCCAGGTCTCGATTTCATATTTTGCGGGTTTAGACGGTATGTACTGCCTGAATGGGCAGCGGCCCCTAAAAGGCATAAGATGCTCATCAACAGTAACATTGGGCCCAGGGTTGTAAAACAGGGGAAGGCGGTCCACCCACTTGTCCCACATGAAACCTGTTTGCAGCCAGCTTGTCTCTCTGCCGCTAAGCTGGTCTGGTGTCTAGGTTATGGAAGCAGATAATCCTGGAAATAATGTGGGAGTTTTCCCAGAGACATTGTTGCAGAGAAAAGTTATCTGCCAGTTTCTGCATCCCACAGGGATTCTGTTGATTCCCCATTGGATCTGAAAACACCAGCAAGGGTAAGAACCCCAAAGTATGCATGTAAATGAGTTGGTTCATCTCCTTCCATCTGTCTCCATCTGTCTCCAAAAACACACCTTCCCGCCAGTCCACAATGATTTCCTGGATGGCGTCTGGAATGAACAGTTCAAAAGAAGACTTTTTGTCCTGCACATGAGTAACCGCCATCTGCGTCGGCACTAGTTGCATCCTCATCACATTGGCAGCCATGCGAGGTGGCTCATTCCTCTGCAAAAAAAAAAAAAAATTCTACAGCCCTCTGAGCAGAGAGTATTTTTGCCATACTGAACCTGGCTGGGGTAGAGTGTGGGAAAATACTTATTTTTTTAATATTTTTTTTTACAGTGTATTGAAATAATGTCTAGAAATAATGTATTTTAATAACATTGTGCAGGGTCCCGCAAGACATTGTGTAGTTTAACATACTACAATGGGTAAAGAGTGCGAGAAAAGCGGGAGACAGGCAGACAGGCAGGGAGACAGACAGGTTGTTGGTGCTATGTTGAAACAGCAGGCCCAGGGAGGAGGAAGACAGAGTGAAGGCACACAGCAAACATTTGTGTTTCAGTTTTACTTGTTTTCACCTACACATACTTTTCCACACTTTTATTACCCTCAGTGGACCTGAACACAATAGTGGGCACTCATCGGAAATCGGTTATTTGACATGTTCTTCACAGAAAATGAGCCAAGGCCAATGAGTCTCAGCTTGAAAAAAATAATTAATTGTATAATTTTTCTTTTAGTAAACAATGAAAATGAGTCCCACAGACCCGAACACCACACAAGGGTTAAGTAACAGTAATTTCTGGTTGTAGTAACATTTTGAGGCTGAGCCATTAAGAAGGCTGTTAAAGATGAGCAATGGGTTGTTTATGGAACTGTCAGAAGGTGATTTACAAAAGTGGCACTAATTGGTGGGTGACTCATAGCCCACAGAACCCTGCAGTGTAAAAATGATCTATTTGATCATTTGCCCACTTTAAAGTGTCCTAGAACCACTTCCGTGGTCACATTGGTGGTATATACAGTACAGTGCCTTTGGAAAGTATTCAGACCCCTTTACTTTTTCCACATTTTGTTACTTTACAGCCTTATTCTAAAAGGAATTAAATAAACAAAAATCCTCAGCAATCTACACACAATACTCCACAATGACAAAGCGAAAACAGAAATGGCTTATTTACATAAGTATTCAGACCCTCTGCTATGAGATTTGAAATTGAGCTCAGTGTCACACCCTGAACTGTTTCACCTGTCTATATAAGGTCCCACAGTTGACAGTGCATGTCAGAGCAAAAACCAAGCCATGAGGTTGAAGGAATTGTCCGTAGAGCTCTGAGACAGGATTGTGTCTAGGCACAGATTTGGGGAAGTGTCTGCAGCATTGAAGGTCCCCAAGAACACAGTGGCCTCCATCATTCTTAAATGGAAGAAGTTTGGAACCACCAAGACTCTTCCTATTGCTGACCGCCCGGCCAAACTGAGAAATCGGGGGAGAAGGGATTTGGTCAAGGAGTTGACCAACAACCTGAAGGTCACTTTGACAGAGCTCTAGAGTTCCTCTGTGGAGATGGGATAACCTTCCAGAAGGACAACCATCTCTGCAGCACTCTGCCAATCAGGCCTTTATGTTAGAGTGGCCAGACGAAACCACTCCTCAGTTAAAGGAACATGACAGCCCGCTTGGAGTTTTCCAAAAGGCACCAAAAGACTCTCAGACCATGAGAAACAAGATTCTCTGGTCTGATGAAACCAAGATAAAACTCTTTGACCTGAATGCCAAGCGTCACATCTGGAAGAAACCTGGCACCATCCCTACGGTGAAGCAGGGACAAGAGCGCTTCGGATAAGTACAAACTCATTTCAAGTGCACTAAAGTTTTACAGTCTCGATTCAAGTACATGCTCTTTAAATGCTCCTGATAAATGCACGGGCACACGTGAGGAACATTAGTCTTTTGTACTTCATTGGAGTCCATTGTACTCTCCTAGTTCTTTTCATGTCAGAAATGTATAACATTGGGGATGTGAATTCCACCTGCCGATGAAGTAGTTTAATGTTAGCTATAAGCCCCTGCTGAAATACTTTAGGCCTTTGTCTACTAGATATAGCAATGCAGCTTCACACACAGCCATACAGCCTGGATGAAATGAACAACTTTGTAATAAATAGACCCTTCTAGGAACTGAAGAAGAAGAGGCTCGAGGCTTCTCAAGAAAAGCAAAACTACCAATCGATCAATGGAGGAAGTTCTTTATTAACTTCTATGTGGGCATCTATTCCTGCAGACCTCACGATGGACAAACACATCTTCTGAGACGTCAGCATGTAGAAATGCGCTTAGATGGGGGCTTCGCCGAGCTCGGTGGGTATTTTAAATTAGTTATCGTTGGGTCTGCTAGGCCTGCTAGGGCTAATATCAGCTCCTCTGCACTGCAGAGATAAGTTTACCATTGCCCCATCCTGCAGTTGTCTGTCTCTCTGAGTTAGTATAGCAATGCTAAAGCTAGACAAGCCACCTGGGCACCTTCCTTCTTTCATTTCATTCATTTTCTAACCCGGGCAATACATTTAGAGAATTCTCCCTTTCTCTCTTTCCTTCCTTCATTTAATTTCATTCTGTATCTTTTGGACGTTGTGAGTCATGGCCGCTCCAGCAGACTCTTTAGAAGGGGAACGGTCAGGAGAGGAGAGCACGTTGATTTTATAAGTATGCTTGTGTGAATAAATAAATCTGGTAGTACCTGTATTTACACTCAAAATTTAAAAGAAGCCACGTGCGCCCCATAATAAGAATGTAGTTTGAGGAGTTAGCGAGGTAACTTTGGTCAACTCTGAATTCAACTCGGGATAACCGGTACCACGAAAGTGGCTCACCTTTTAGCCAGCTAAATTTCTATGGCAATGAATCCTTCAGATCTAACCTGCTTCGGGGCAGGCTAACTCAGGGCAAACTCCAATATCCTTAATGAGATGGTCTGAGCCACAAGTTGAGGACCAATGAAATCAGATTCCCTCCCTCTTGCATCATCTTCCCTTTAATTTTGTGTGCAAAAAAATAGTAATGTTAAAATACCTATCACATTAGACATTTAGAAATGATATAATGCATTTGAAACTTCACACACAGTAAAACCTTTGTATATTTTTATTGATAGTGGGAAAAAGAGTGCTTGTGCATTGATAAGCACAGCAAAGCACACCAAAGACGACATTAACAATAAGTAATAAAATAAAAAGCCTAGTCCACACCATATCCTGAAGAATTTGCAAGAAAACTTTCATTTAATTTTGCAAAAAAGTTCAAAAGTATTTAGTCAGCCACCAATTGTGCAAGTTCTCCCACTTAAAAAGATGAGAGAGGCCTGTAATTTTCATCATAGGTACACTTCAACTATGACAGACAAAATGAGAAAAAAAAATCCAGAAAATCACATTGTAGGATTTTTAATGAATTTATTTGCAAATTATGGTGGAAAATAAGTATTTGGTCACCTACAAACAAGCAAGATTTCTGGCTCTCACAGACCTGTAACTTCTTCTTTAAGAGGCTCCTCTGTCCTCCACTCGTTACCTGTGTTAACGGCACCTGTTTGAACTTGTTATCAGTATAAAAGACACCTGTAAAAGACACCTGTCCACAACCTCAAACAGTCACACAAACTCCACTATGGCCAAGACCAAAGAGCTGTCAAAGGACACCAGAAACAGAATTGTAGACCTGCACCAGGCTGGGAAGACTGAATCTGCAATAGGTAAGCAGCTTGGTTTGAAGAAATCAACTATGGGAGCAATTATTAGGAAATGGAAGACATACAAGACCACTGATAATCTCCCTCGATCTGGGGCTCCACGCAAGATCTCACCCCGTGGGGTCAAAATTATCACAAGAACGGTGAGCAAAAATCCCAGAACCACATGGGGGGACCTAGTGAATGACCTGCAGAGAGCTGGGACCAAAGTAACAAAGCCTACCATCAGTAACACACTACGCCGCCAGGGACTCAAATCCTGCAGTGCCAGATGTGTCCCCCTGCTTAAGCAAGTACATGTCCAGGCCCGTCTGAAGTTTGCTAGAGAGCATTTGGATGATCCAGAAGAAGATTGGGAGAATGTCATATGGTCAGATGAAACCAAAATAGAGGTTTTTAGTAAAAACTCAACTCGTCGTGTTTGGAGGACAAAGAATGCTGAGTTGCATCCAAAGAACACCATACCTACTGTGAAGCATGGGGGTCGAAACATCATGCTTTAGGGCTGTTTTTCTGCAAAGAGACCAGGACGACTGATCCGTCTAAAGGAAAGAATGAATGGGGCCATGTATCGTGGGATTTTGAGTGAAACCTCCTTCCATCAGCAAGGGCATTGAAGATGAAACGTGGCTGGGTCTTTCAGCATGACAATGATCCCAAACACACCGCCCGGGCAACGAAGGAGTGGCTTCGTAAGAAGCATTTCAAGGTCTAGGAGTGGCCTAGCCAGTCTCTAGATCTCGACCCCATAGAAAATCTTTGGAGGGAGTTGAAAGTCTGTGTTGCCCAGCAAAAGCCCCAAAACATCACTGCTCTAGAGGAGATCTGCATGGAGGAATGGGCCAAAATACCAGCAACAGTGTGTGAAAACCTTGTGAAGACTTACAGAAAACATTTGACCTCTGTCATTGCCAACAAAGGGTATATAACAAAGTATTGAGATAAACTTTTGTTATTGACCAAATACTTATTTTCCACCATAATGTGCAAATAAATTAATTAAAAATCCTACAATGTGATTTTCTGGATTTTGTTTTTTCCATTTTGTCTGTCATAGTTGAAGTGTACGTATGATGAAAATCACAGGCCTCTTTCATCTTTTTAAGTGGGAGAACTTGCACAATTGGTGGCTGACTAAATACTTTTTTGCCCCACTGTATATGGACGGAATTAATCGAACAAAAGGACCAATTGTGATGTTTATGGGACATATTGGAGTGCCAACAAAAAAAGCTTGTCAAAGGTAAGGCATTCATTATTTTTTATTTCAGCGTTTTGTGAAGCGTCTGCAGGGTTGTAATATGCTAGCTCCTTTATTCACTGCTGGTGCAGATGGTGCAGGCTATCATATAATAGCTTGTTATGCTTTCGCCGAAAAGCATTTTAAAAATCTGACATGTTGGCTGGATTCACAACGAGTGTAGCTTTAATTGAGTGTCTTACATGTGTGATTTAATGAAAGTTTGAATTTTATAGCATTTTATTTGAACTTGGCGCTCTGCATTTCCCCTGGCAATTGGCCAGTTGAGACATTTGCATCCCGCCTATCCGTAAGAGGTTTTTAAAGACCAGGAGAAAATACTTCACTTTAGAAACAAGATATTCACATTGAAATACACGGCCTCCTAAATTCCTGTCTCTCTCATTTCACGTTTTTTTGTATCGTCCCTCAGGCATAATAGAAGTGTCCATCCTAACTAGCGGTATCTGGGTAGTATAAACACATTGGTATGAATAAAGACACACCGGTGCAACATCTGAAAAACCAGACAGTCAACACAATTTGTCAAGGTGTTTCTGTTGAGTCCTGGTGCCCAAACAGCAATTCTAATGCAAATTTAAAAATCAAGACTGCAAAGCACTAAAAATAGTGAAAGCTGCAAAAGAGGCCCATCAATTAAATTCACCCCTGGGGGACAGCTATAACATTTCTATGGAGAAATCCAGTGTGTTTCTGCTGGATGTGCAATACAACATTCTGCTAATGAAGTACACATGCACTACAAGGCCAGAGACAAGGGCATCCACATAACACTTTAAACACTGCTGCTGTTTTAATAATGTCATATAAAGTCCTGTTTTAAGGCTCTACAATAAGAAGGAATAGCATTACATATTTAGTGTATACTCAATGATAAATATGAAGAGTTTACAAGATGAGATAATGATCAATTCAAGCTTGAAAGGCTAAAGTACTTGAAAGTACTGTACAATGTCTTTGACAATTGATTGTCCCTTTTAATCCCCTTCCAATGGACACAGAGTTTTTCTGGAGAGCACAACTCAGGACCTCATTGGACAGGGAGCCAACTGGAGAGAACATTGGATGACATCATTGGTTGAATGAATGTCACAGCTGATGTTTCCGATAGGCTCAGCAAACACTGCCATGGCTAGGGCTGTTATGAAAGGGGGGAAGTGGGATACCTAGTCAGTCCATCTGAATATATTCAACTGAAAAGTGTCTTCCGCATTTAACCCGCAATGAATCAGAGAGGTGCAGGGATCAGTGGGTTAACTGCCTTGCTCAGGGGCAGAATGACATATTTTTACCTTGTCAGCTCAGGGATTTTATCCAGCAAACTTCAGGTTACTGGCCCAACGCTCTGTGGTGACTGTATTACCGCCACACCGGCATTCATGAGTCATGACCGCAGTAAAATTCTACATGACCATTTAGTCACGGTAATCTCCTCTTATGCACTCTGGATATTAATTTGTAGTAGCCTACCCAACTCGCTAACGATCATCAGGTCACTAATGGCCTGGTACTCAGGGCTCTATTGTCTCTCTTACCACTCTGACATCGAAAATCACATCAAACACATCATCAAAACAGTAGGTGCTTTTAAAACTCACCTTACTGTGATTGATCAATTTGAAGAAAGAAGTTGAACAATAGGTTGTAACTGAGTGAAAAACATTTATTGTGGATGTTGTTTCAAAGCCTAACACAACGTAACGGACAGTGCTTTCTAAGGTGATGAAACCTCTTAAGGATCGGACCCATCATCTCAATTTCCACCTAAAATGACATACACAAATCTAACTGCCTGTAGCTCAGGACCTGATGCAAGGATATGCATATTCTTGATACAATTTGAAAGGAAAAACCTTGAAGTTTGGGGAGATGTGAAATGAATGTAGGAGAATATAACACATTAGATCTGGTAAAAGATAAAACAAACAAAAACACATGCATTTGCTATTTTATTTTTGTTGCATCATCTTTGAAATGCAAAAGAAAGGCCATACATTGACATAGGATGCTGGGTGTAATTGAGATGTTGTCCACAAGAGGGCAGCAGTGTGTGTCCAAAGTTTTAGACTGATACATTCAAGATGTTTTTAAAATGTTTAAATATATATATTTTTTATAATAACCTTTATCTAACTAGGCAAGAATAAGAATAAGAGATCTACATAATATTTAGCTTCCCTAAAAGGTACTTACCTTCACACTTCTAGATGGCCGGGCGGGGGTGGGTGTGGAGCTTAGGGACAGCAGATGGATCAGACTGGAGGATCCAGGTCCTACGTTTGAATTTTTTTATTTTTTTTATTTTACCTTTATTTTACTAGGCAAGTCAGTTAAGAACAAATTCTTATTTTCAATGACGGCCTAAAGTAATTTACTATTACTTATTTTATTTAACCTTTATTTTAGCAGGGGGTGAGCACTGCATCAATACATCAAATACAACACATTGTCACGCCCTGATCTGTTTCACCTGTCTTTGTGCTCATCTCCGCCCCCCTCCAGGTGTCGACCATCTGCCCCATTATCCCCTCTGTATTTATATCTGTGTTCTCTGTTTGTCTGTATCCAGTTCATTTTGTTCCTCAGTTCCTCCCCACTTGCTCCTGCCTTGTCTATTTTCCTGTTTTCTAGTTTTCCCGGTTTGGCCTTTCTGCCTGCCCTGACCCTGAGCCTGCCGGCCTGCCTGCCGTCTTGTACTTTTGCCTGCTGTGTTTGAATTAATAAACCTTTGTTATTAAGGTTCTGGACCTTAATAACCTGAGTCTTACCTTAATAACCTGAGTCTTACCTTCAAATGATATAGTACGAACTGGCCATGACTGACCCAGCAGACTTGGACCAGCTCCGCAATGCCATCTCCTCCCAAGGAACCATCCTTAGTAGACAAGAGGAGTTGCTTTGTGGTCTGATGGAAGGGTTCCAGGATGTGGCCGAATGTCACCACCTAGCATTGGACGCATTGCGGGAGACATTTCTGTGGGTTGCCTACCAGACAGCCTACCCCGACGGTAACCTCCCAGCCGCTCAGTAACCTGGCTGGTAGCAGCGCCGTCACCCCGGTTTCCCGGGAACACCGCTTACCTCCCCCGGAGCGCTACGATGGAGATTCCAGAACCTGCCGGGCCTTTCTCTTCCAGTGCTCCCTCGTTTTTGAGCTGCAGCCTTCTTCGTTTCCCTCTGACCGCTCAAAGATTATTATGCTGATGTCCGGGAGGGCACTCGCCTGGGCCACGGTGGTGTGGGAGCAACAATCTGCCATCTGCCTCAGTCTGGAGGTATTCGTGGCAGAGGTTACGAAAAGTTTGAGGCTCCGGTGTCCAGGGGAGAGGCTGCCCGCAGGGTACTCCAGCTTTGGCAGGACACCCTCCGGTGATGTTCTGCACGCTAACAGCAAAGGGTACCTGCAATCCGGAAGCGCTGTTCGACACATTCCTGCATGGATTATCGGAGGAGGTAAAGGATGAGCTGGCAGCCTGAGAACTACCGACAGATCTCGACTCACTCATCACTTTAAACATCCGGATTGATGGTTGGCTACGGGAATGTAGGAGGGAGAAAAGGTCAGATTGCAAGTCCCACTCAAGGATCCCACTTGACATCTGATGAACTCTGGAAGTCCCGAGAAGATCCGTGCTTACCCGAGTTTCTCCAAGAGCCTCCGGAGACTGCCGATTCACCTCTTCCCGAGCCGATGCAGCTTTGCAGGGTTAGGCTGTCTCCAACCGAATGCGTATGTAGACTTGAGACCCAGAGTTGTCTGTATTGCTGGTCATAATGTGTCTACCTGTCCCTTCAAGAGACCTAGCTCATTCGTTGGTGTGATTACTATGGTGGGCCTTAAAGAAACATTTCCATCTCCCCTCGTTCATCCCCCTCTCCATGCAATCCTGCGGTGGGGCGACCAGTCCAAGTCTCTCCAGGTACTCATCGACTCGGGGGCTTGCACGCCGCTATGGTGCCGCGGCTCCACCCCTGGAAGCTGAGACCTTTCCCCCTGCTCCAAGATAATTAGCCCCTCTGTTGTTCGTCCTCTGTTGCCCCGTACCCTCCGTATTTGTCCTACATTTTCTGTGTCTAGAGTTAAAATCATATCTGACTATCCCCTGCCGTCCTGTACCTTTGCCTGCCTGTGTTCGAATTAATAAACTTTTGTTACTTCAACATTGTCTGCACCTGGGTCTTACCTTCAAACGTGATACACATATCTATAAACATATATTCTATAAAGTATGTAGAACACAATCACTATAATGAAATATGTGGACCAATAGGCAACAAGACGCTCAAAAACCAGAGCCAGAACATGTCATAGCCAACATAACATACACATAGCCTGTTCTTATATATTGTATGCCTCAGGTCTATATATTGTATTTATATATATAGAAATCAAAGACTTTACTTTAAATTTACTTTAAATTAATATGCAACCATTTAAACAACTGGATTAGTACGACAAGCAAAAACATATTTTACTTACTGATCTAAAAGTACATTCTCCTTCCAATCTCTCACAAGGACTCCTTGTGTCACTCTCCTGGTCAATTTCTGCAATACTCTCATCCAAATGTTTATACTCTTATTAGCCATGTTGTACTTTTTCCGTCTTAACGTTTTTCCATTCCTCTGCGTCCGGTGGATTTTCAATGGAGAATGAATCGCATTGCTCGCAGCCATAGGACAATAGCCGTTAGTCCTACAAAGCGCCATCACATACTCATGTAAAGCTCATTGGCTATCTAGCTAGCTATGTTTCAAAACAATAGGTGGTCATTGGACCAAGACACTGTCTATCAAGTGAACACCACCCGTCTCATTAGTGCTTAATGATGGCTGACCTTCATGTGCTTATTGACGTGTTGTTTCATCATTCTACATTACATATTGGCTACACAAGGTTTGGTTGTCGTCTAAAGTGTCTAAGGATTGCGCAAAAACTAAACTTGACTGGGTGAGACAAGGTTTAGCAGATTAGATTTCATTAATTGTTTTGCTGCAAGTTGAAAGAGTTGGAATTCATGCGAAACACTGTACACAACATGGATTGAGTTAGGATATGAAAATTGATTTTATCAAAAAACTATGCTACATATTATTTCTGGGACCCTCAGGATGACACATCAGAGAAAGATTACTGAATGTAAGTACATTATTTACAGTCAGAGGTGAATGTATCAAACCAGTTGCCTGGATAAAAGTGTTTTGTTGTTGTGCACTATCCTCAAACAATAGCATGGTATTTTTTTTCAGCTGTAATAGATACTGTAAATTGGACACCGCTGATAGCTTAACAGTCATTTAAGATTTTTGACCATATAAGACATGTCTTTGTCCCGGAAAGTTGGCTTTTGTTTACGTCATTCTAGTCAAATATCGCATATTGAGCAGCAAATGTCACGATTTCGGGACACTGATCCAGTAAAGGTTCATTCAAAACACCCATATTAGCATATTAGTGCTTACGCATAAGCATAGGCATATAAATGAGCCCAAGCCCGAAAAAAAACTGAATTAAAATAAGGATTCTTCCGTTATACAACACATAGCCAACTGCATATAAAACATGACAGAAAAACATTTTAAAAATACTGATTTAATACATCTTTGGTACATAATTGGTCTAGTCTAAATTAAACCAATTCAGATTTAGCCTACAATAATCTTTTATAGATGTTGAACAGCCTAGTAATAGGGCCTTTTTTAATTTTCCTAATTAATAGATTGACACATTACCTTTAGCTATACAGAATATCTCACCACCATGAGTTTCTATGTTCTCCCGTCTCTCTTTAATTCCTTTCTCCAGCACGCAGAGAGAGGTGCTGTCAACAGTTTAATGAAATACGTTTTGTTGTGAAAACGTCACTATCGATGTTCCCAAACAGATTTCCCTTGATTTCCCAAATTAAGCACGGGTAAGCAAGGGGTAGCAGCAGGAACAGGATTGGAGAGCCCATGGAATACAGAGTTTGGGCAGAATATCACCTGTGGTGCAGCGAAATTACCGGAGTAGCCTACCCAACATGAGTGAAAAACGTACCAGCTGGAAAGCAGCCTCAATTCACTATTCGAGTGCATAGGGATGACATGTATTTTCTTCCCCTGCCCCTGTTCCTGTCCATGTGATCATGGGCCATTCTAAATCTATTTGACATATTAGTAAAGACAAGATTAAATTGAGAATAGTCTGAAGGGTGAAAAAATGATCACTTGATGAGAGAACAGCGTGTACAGCACGAGGCAAGGAACAGAGCGTAAGCAATAGCTTATAGTCACATCATGCAGCCCATAAATCTATTGACTTCTAAGACGTTCTAAGGTTTGTATAATTCACAACTAAAGTTGCCAAATAACTCTAAATCTAGCATATAGGACCCGTTTCAAATGATCACTTTTACGCTCAACATAGCCACTTCAACTTCATATGTGTGCACTCTTGCTTCTGAATGGGACAAATATCCATTATATTTTATTCAGCTAAGTTAAACTATATATTCTTCTTACTATAAAATCATACAATATAAAATAATGGCACAGGACTTACAAGCATATCCTGTCTGATAAATGAACAAGCCTACAGTCTATGGCACGGAGTACAGCCAGATCACATATTATAGGCCAATTTATATTCTGTTCCTCTGAAATACATTTTCTACATATCATAATGTTTATTTAGGCCCACCTAACAAAAATAATGTATTTATTGTCATGGTGTATATTCAATTGATTTATTCAACATGTTTCAAATGTAGATGTTCCAAAGGCCACATCAGAGGCTTATATGCTGCTTGTATGAGTGGAGCCTGGAGATGCTAATCATGTTTATGTTGATGGTCAATTACCGTGAGACCCGGCAGTCTTTTGCATGACAATAACCTGCTGACAAAATGTCATGACCACCACAGCCCTAGCCATGGCAACCCAGAGAGCCACTGGTCAACTCTATTAATCATACTGTTATCAAGCTAAAAACAGTGACACTGGGATGTTAGTTACTGTCCGTCCAGGGTCCGTTGTATGTCTCAGTTGTTTACAGTTAACAGTGTGGAAGAACTGAAAAGGAGAAAGCAAATGTCTAGTATACATCCACCACAAAGCCAATATGGCAGTCCAGTGCAGATGAAGGAAAGGAGACAAGGAGAGAGTAAAATACTCCTCTTCCCCCTCCTTCCTCCAAGTTCCAAGCTTTCTAACCATTCTCTATTCCACAGCCCCTGCTCAAGTCAGTACTGATAAACAGGTACAAGGGCTGAGAGCCACACAGACAACCAGGGACCAGAAGGAGGCAGGGAGAGAGAGAGTGAGAGAGAGAGAACGGAGACAGAGGGAAAGGCAGAGAGAGTGAGAGAGATAGCAAAGAGAGAGAAAGAGAGATCAGAGAGAGCAGGCAGAGAAAGAGCCTTGGCGGGCGGTGAGGCTAACCACCAGCCACACAGACAGACCTGAAATGTTGTGATGGACCGACAGGAGTCACTGGCAGATGGAGCAGAGGCTTTAGATGTCAGATGAAAGCGATTCCACTTACTTTGGTAACCCCTGCCTGACCAAGGAGAAGAGAAGAGAGGAGAGGCGAAGGCAGAGGAAGAGACAGAGGCAGAGGCCAACGAGAGGTGGAGACAGACGGGAGGCAGAGAGGAAAGACTGAGACAGGACTGCAGACTGCTCTGTGTTCTGCCACAGAGAGAGTGGGAGAAGAGGAGAACACAGGCCAAAAGGTTTATCGCTTGCGATGATGTTACGGAAGGGAAAGTGCTGGTTTAATGTGCTTGTGTCACAGAGTGGTGGATCTGGGGAGGTTCTGGCTGGGAGCTATATAATGTTTGCTTGTCTAGGGTTCAGGTGAGACAAACCGTCCTCCATTTAAGTGCACGTCTGAGGAGTTGTTGGTTGCAGCTGAAGTAAAGTAGGTGCCCCAGACAACTCCAATTAGACCTCACTATTGTTTAATGGCTAGGTTGACGAGGGTGGAAGCCACTGGGAAGGGTTGTTTATACTGTTGTCTGCCCCCCCCCCATCCACACACACAGACACAGGATGTCCAGATAGGGCCCCAATTGATTGAATTGTGCAACAGTTGGAATAAACCAAACCTTAAAAGCTTATCGTTAACTTATGGTTGAATTCTAGTTTAAAGATGAACTATGCAGAAATCACTCCACCATTTCCTGGTTGTTAAAATTCAAATAGTTTTCCTAATCTCAGTTTATGTGACAAAACAAGCAAGTGTAGTGTAGAGCATCATTGTACCATCTAAACCGCAGTGAAATATCTTTTCCATAAGCAAAAATGTTGTGTTTTCAGCTGTTTAAAATTGGTACAGTAAAAGAAGCAAAAACAAAACTTAAGGGAAGCATTGAAATAGCGCATATAGAACCGATCTACCACTTCTTAGATTTGCTTTCAATGAGAATGACAGATCAATAACACAAATTTCTATATGTATTTGGTCGAGTCGCCCAAAAAGATTTGCAGCTCTAAAATCAAAAAGGGAACGGTATACTAATTAGCCACGTTGAATTTTATGCAATGTTATTACATTGAGAAAGTACATGGAAATAAAAAGAAAACAAACTTGATGCAACCACTGTGTCCGAAGGTAATGTACAGTACTTACAGTAGACGTCGACCCGTATGGACTTGATGGCCGGGGAGCCCAGGCCGTTCTCAGCCTTGCAGTAGTAGCGCCCTCCCTGGTGTCTCTGGATCTTGGAGATGTGCAGCGTCTCGTTAAACACGCTGGAGTCCTGGAAGCGATCCGACACGCTGCCTGCTGTCTTGGTCCATCGGATCTGTGTAGGACACGTGGTTGGTTAGATGACTTACTTGACATAAAGCCCCTGGCTTCTTTAATCAAGGTGCATAGGCCACTGATGAATGTCTTCCATGGTTATTAAAGGGGTAGTTGTGGCACAAGGCCTGGATATAAAGAAAAATATAAAGGAAATAGCAACGGAAAGAAAGCGAATGTCTGCTCACTGTTTGCTGAATTAAAAAAAAAAATCTTGCTAGCTAGAGTTACAACATTTGGAACCCATCCTGGTCTTCATCAGGTTACTGGGCATCGTTAACCTCCATCAACCCTGGAAAGGTGAGTCCCTACTCTCTACCAATTTCCTTTTGTTTATTACAACCACACTTTCTCACCCAATATATTGTGACCGACTCTTACCATCCTCAAAGGAGATCTGATATCTCTATCTGATAAACCCTCATTCACAACCGTCTTTCACTAACTGGTGCAACAACGTTAACCATGTAGCAGGGGGTGGTGATGAAAGGGGAACTAGCGTTCAGTCTCTTCCTCTGGTCTACAACATGGAGGTGGAATTGACCCTCCATCATGTATCTCTCTCTCTTTTTCTTTCTCTCTCGCCCAATTTCACTTGCTTTCTTTGCGTGACGTAATGACGTACATATTGCCGAAGCGTACTTTGGAAATGGAATGATTCATTAACAATATCAGTAACATCATGAAAAATAATCAACATTGTCACGAACAGGACAATCAGTAACAGCAATAATCAAGGGTAGTTTGTATTGGAAATCAGTAAGAAAATCAGTAAATAAATAGGCAAATAACACAAAGACTTGTGCAGGTTGGTTGATCTGTCAGACACAATCCCTCATTTTATGGCAGGCAGCAATGTAGTGCGCTGCCAACCCACAGCTCTCTGCATCCTCCCCCAACAGGATGGTTAATCTCTTCTCATCAGAGAGGTCTTGGAAACCTTCAATAACCATTTCACATTTGGGGAAATAAAACTCTCTAATTGCTTTATATTTTTGTAATTTTGTCAGGAAATGTAGCTCTGTGTCATTTTCTGCCGCGGTGCAGTGACTGCCCAGCCTTTCCTCTACAGGGAGCCAGGTATCCCTGTGTCTACCTTTCTCAATGACAAGCCTATGCTAATTAAGTTTGTACTTTGTCAAGGTTCCTCTAAGATTTTGATCAGTAACAACGGTTCAATCATTTGTCATAGTATTCTGTCGATTTATGGCTAGACAGCAATGCATTTTGCTTTGCGCTTGTGTATCCTAATAGGTGATGTACAGATGTAGGATCTGATCCCGCTGTCGCAGGAAAACTTTCCAATAAGTGTAAAACGTATAGTTTATTTGAGGTTTAAAAATGCTTCCTGTAATGTGTACGTTCGGAGTCAGGAAGCAAGTTCAGGGAGTGAAATCCTTTAATATAGAAACGAACATGGACAAAACAAGAAACACGAGAAGTGTACAGACATGAAACAACAACAGAACATGTACAAAAACAAGGGAAACAACCAAAGGGAGTGACACATATAGGGAAGGTAATCAGGAAGGTGATGGGAGTCCAGGTGAGTCTGATGTGGCGCAGTTGCGCGTAACGATGGTGACAGGTGTGCGTAATAATGAGCAGCCTGTAGACCTCGAGCGCCAGAGGGAGTATAAGTGAAATTGACATTTCAGACCTGATTTTCCATCACAAAAAATATATCAACCCCTACAAAAATATCCATTAATGAATTATATACACTGCTCAAAAAAATAAAGGGAACACTAAAATAACACATCCTAGATCTGAATGAATGAAATACTTTTTTCTTTACATAGTTGAATGTGCTGACAACAAAATCACACAAAAATTATCAATGGAAATCAAATTTATCAACCCATGGAGGTCTGGATTTGGAGTCACACTCAAAATGAAAGTGGAAAACCACACTACAGGCTGATCCAACTTTGATGTAATGTCCTTAAAACAAGTCAAAATGAGGCTCAGTAGTGTGTGTGGCCTCCACGTGCCTGTATGACCTCCCTACAACGCCTGGGCATACTCCTGATGAGGTGGCGGATGGTCTCCTGAGGGATATCCTCCCAGACCTGGAATAAAGCAGCCGCCAACTCCTGGACAGTCTGTGGTGTTGGTGGATGGAGCGAGACATGATGTCCCAGATGTGCTCAATTGGATTCAGGTCTGGGGAACGGGCAGGCCAGTCCATAGCATCAATGCCTTCCTCTTGCAGGAACTGCTGACACACTCCAGCCACATGAGGTCTAGCATTGTCTTGCATTAGGAGGAACCCAGGGCCAACCACACCAGCATATGGTCTCACAAGGGGTCTGAGGATCTCATCTCGGTACCTAATGGCAGTCAGGCTACCTCTGGCGAGCACTGTGTGCGGCCCACCAAAGAAATGCCACCCCACACCATGACTGACCCACCGCCAAACTGGTCGTGCTGGAGGATGTTGCAGGCAGCAGAACGTTCTCCACAGCGTCTCCAGACTGTCACGTCTGTCACATGTGCTCAGTGTGAACCTGCTTTCATCTGTGAAGAGCACAGGGTGCCAGTGGCGAATTTGCCAATCTTGGTGTTCTCTGGCAAATGCCAAATGTCCTGCACGGTGTTGGGCTGTAACCCCCACCTGTGGACGTCGGGCCCTCATACCACCCTCATGGAGTCTGTTTCTGACCGTTTGAGCAGACACATGCACATTTGTGGCCTGCTGGAGGTCATTTTGCAGGGCTCTGGCAGTGCTCCTCCTGCTCCTCCTTGCACAAAGGCGGAGGTAGCGGTCCTACTGCTGGGTTGTTGCCCTCCTACGGCCTCCTCCACGTCTGCTGATGTACTGGCTTGTCTCCTGGTAGCGCCTCCATGCTCTGGACACTACGCTGACAGACACAGCAAACCTTCTTGCCACAGCTCGCATTGATGTGCCATCCTGGATTAGCTGCACTACCTGAGCCACTTGTGTGGGTTGTAGACTCCGTCTCATGCTACCACTAGAGTGAAACCACCGCCAGCATTCAAGTGACCAAAACATCAGCCAGGAAGCATAGGAACTGAGAAGTGGTCTGTGGTCTCCACCTGCAGAACTACTCCTTTATTGGGGGTGTCTTGCTAAATGCCTATAATTTCCACCTGTTGTCTATTCCATTTGCACAACAGCATGTGAAATGTATTGTCAATCAGTGTTGCTTCATTTCATTTATTTCAGCTTATTTTTCTCAATTAGTATTTGGTAGCATTGCCTTTAAATTGTTTAACTTGGGTCAAACGTGTCAGGTACCCTTCCACAAGCGTCCCACAATAAGTTGGGTGAATTTTGGCCCATTCCTCCTGACAGAGCTTGTGTAACTGAGTCAGGTTTGTAAGGCCTCCTTGCTCGCACAAGCTTTTTCAGTTCTGCCCACAAATTCTCTATGGGATTGAGGTCAGGGCTTTGTGATGGCCACCCAAATACACTGGCTTTGTTGTCCTTAAGCCATTTTGACACAACTTTGGAAGTATGCTTGAGGTCATTGTCCATTTGGAAGACCCATTTGCGACCAAGCTTTAACGTTCTGACTGATGTCTTGAGATGTTGCTCCAATGTATCCACACAATGTTCCTGCCTCATGATGCCATCTATTTTGTGAAGTGCACCAGTCCCTCCTGCAGCAAAGCACACCCACAACATGATGCTGCCACCCCCGTGCTTCACGGTTGGGATGGTGTTCTTTTGCTTGCAAGCCTCCCCCTTTTCCCTCAAAACATAACGATGGTCATTATGGCTAAACAGTTCTATTTTTCTTTCATCAGACCAGAGGACATTTCTCCATGTGCAGTTGCAAACTGTAGTCTGGTGTTTTTATGGCAGTTTTGGAGCAGTGGCTTCTTCCTTGCTGAGTGGCCTTTCAGGTTATGTCAATATAGGACTCCTTTTACTGTGGATATAGATACTTTTGTACCTGTTTCCTCCAGCATCTTCACAAGGTCCTTTGCTGTTGTTCTGAGATTGATTTGTACTTTTCGCACCAAAGTACGTTCATCTCTAGGAGACAGAACAAGTCTTCTTCCTGAGCGGTTTGTCAGCTGTGTGATCCCATGGTGTTTATACTTGCGTACTATTGTTTGTACAGATGAACGTGGTACATTCAGGCATTTGGAAATTGCTCCCAAGGATGAACCAGTCTTGCGGAGGTCTACAATTTTGTTTCTGAGGTCTTGGCTGATTTCTTTTTATTTTCCCATGATGTGAAGCAAAGAGGCAATGAGTTTGAAGGTATGCCTTGAAATACATCCACAGGTACACCTCCAATTGACTCAGATGATGTCAATTAGCCTATCAGAAGCTTCTATAGCCATGACATCATTTTCTGGAATTTTCCAAGCTGTTTAAAGGCACAGTCAACTTAGTGTATGTAAACTTCAGACCCACAGGAATTGTGATACAGTGAATTATAAGTAAAATAATCTGTCAGTAGATGTAGATGTCCTAACCGACTTCGCAAAACTATAGTTTTTTCACAAGAAATTTGTGGAGTGGTTGAAAAACGAGTTTTAATGACTCCAACCTAAGTGTATGTAAACCTCCGACTTCAACTGTATGTCCGCCAATTGAAGCTCAACAGAAGTTGGGTGATGCAACAGGACAACGACCCAAAACACAGAAGTAAATCAACAACAAAATGGCTTCAACAGAGGAAAATACACCTTCTGGAGTGGCCCAGTCAGAGTCCTGACCTCAACCATATTGAGATGCTGTGGCATGGCCTCAAGAGAGCAGTTCACACCAGACATCCCAAGAATATTGCTGAACTGGAACAGTTTTGTGAAGAAGAAATGTCCAAAGTTCCTCCGGACCGTTGTGCAGGTCTGATCGGCAGAAAACGTTTGGTTGAGGTTAAGGTTATTGCTGCCAAAGGAGGGTCAACTTTGATTTGATTTGATTTGATTTGACTTGTTATTAAATCCAAGGGTTCACATACAGCACTGTGAATGTTTACACGGTGTGTTCAATAAAGACATGAACACGTATATAATTGGTTGTGTGTTATAAGTTTAAGCAGACTGTTTGTCTATTGTTGTCTATTGTTGTGACCTAGATGAAGAACACATCAAATTGTATGACTAATTTATGCAGAAATACAGGCATTTTCAAAGGGTTCACATACTTTTTCTTCCCACTGTATACAGTACCAGCCAAGAGTTTGGACACACCTACTCATTCCAGAGATGATCTTTATTTTTGACTGCTTTCTAACCCAAAAAATGTTCATCAAATCAAGATATATTTTATATTTGAGATTCTTCAAAGTAGCCACCCTTTGCCTTGATAACAGGTAAAGGGTGGCTAGTTTTGATGTCTTTACTATTATTCTACAATGTAGAAAGAAAAACCATTGAATGAGGAGGTGTGTCCAAACTTTTGACTGGTACAGTCAAAAAAACATTCTCTCTATATAGAGAGAGAGAGAGATAGAGAGAGAGCATTGCAGCATATCGTATCATTATCACCCCCCTGTTTCTTCTTAGAGTATGTGTGTGTTGCATCAGAGGGGGTTCAAACCCCCATACATTAGACAAGTAGATACAGAAGTATTGAACCAAAAACAATTCTCAACTCAGCAAGCTATCAATGGTGAAGCCCAGCAAGCCTGTCACTAAACACTGAGTACATTTCTTCCCTATTATACCAGCTAAGGACAGCATGAGTTTAAAAAATCTCTCCTCCTCAGAAGTGAAATAAGTTATGAGCATAAATTAGATAATTCAGAGAGAAACTTTGGCTCTTTCTTTCTTCTATCCTTTCTTCATTCCACTCCTCCACTTCTTCTCCAGATCTCCCATTATGCAAAGACAGAAAGAGAGGGAGTGAGAGAGAGAGAGAGAGAGAGAGAGAGAGAGAGAGAGAGAGAGAAAGAGAGAGAGAGAGAGAGAGAGAGGGAAAGAGAGAGAGAGAGGGAAGGCAACATATTGTATCACTCTCACCCCCCTTTTGTGTGTGTGTGTGTGTGTTTCTTTGTGTATGTGTGGGTCGCATCAGAGGAGGTTCAAACCCTACGATTCCATCTTACTCCGGAGGCTCTTGTCCAAGCCAGGGGCCAGAAGCAGAGACAGAGAGAAGAGTCTTCAGATGGAGCCATGGAGTTTATTATTAGCCTGACAAGAGTCCAGTTGTTCATAGAGGGCGAGGAACCAACCAACTAGCCCCGGTCTCTGTACGTCACACAAACTAGCCCCGGTCTCTGTACGTCACACAAACTAGCCCCGGTCTCTGTACGTCACACAAACTAGCCCCGGTCTCTGTACGTCACACAAACTAGCCAGAGTCTCTACGTTGCATTAAAACTGAACTATATCTCACAGATCTGACCTGAAGCGCACACACACAACCAGAGTCTCTACGTTGCATTAAAACTGAACTATAACTCACAGATCTGACCTGAAGCGCACACACACAACCAGAGTCTCTACGTTGCATTAAAACTGAACTATAACTCACAGATCTGACCTGAAGCGCACACACACAACCAGAGTCTCTACGTTGCATTAAAACTGAACTATAACTCACAGATCTGACCTGAAGCGCACACAAACAACCAGAGTCTCTACGTTGCATTAAAACTGAACTATAACTCACAGATCTGACCTGAAGCACACACACACAACCAGAGTCTCTACGTTGCATTAAAACTGTACTATAACTCACCGATCTGACCTGAAGCGCACACACACAACCAGAGTCTCTACATTGCATTAAAACTGAACTATAACTCACAGATCTGACCTGAAGCACACACACACAACCAGAGTCTCTACGTTGCATTAAAACTGAACTATAACTCACAGATCTGACCTGAAGCACACACACACAACCAGAGTCTCTACGTTGCATTAAAACTGTACTATAACTCACCGATCTGACCTGAAGCGCACACACACAACCAGAGTCTCTACGTTGCATTAAAACTGAACTATAACTCACAGATCTGACCTGAAGCGCACACACACAACCACAACCACACATACAACCACACACACAACCACACTGGGACGACCTCTTCTGTGTACAAGACCTTCATACTGACTTAAAGAGGTTATATTAACGTCAAAACTAAAGTGCTTTATGGAAGAAGAAAAAAATGTGACAAGTAGATACAGAAGCACTGAACCAAAAAACCTCTCAACTCAGCAAGCGATCGATGGTGAAGCCCAGCAAGCCTACGCCACTAAACACTGAGTACATCTGTTCCCTATTATGCCAGTTAAGGAAAGAGTGAATTAATAAAAACAACCTCTCCTCCTCAGAAGTTAAATAAGTTATGAGCATAAATTAGATAGAGCCAAAGTCTTCTTTCCTCATCTCCACTTCTTCTCCAGATCTCCCATCATGCAAACACAAAGACAGAGAGAGAGAGGGAGAGAGAGAGATAGAGAAGGAGGGAGAGGGGGAGAGAGGGAGAGGGAGAGGAAGAGGGAGGGAGACAGAGAGATAGCTTATGAAGACCTCAGCTGAATTCAATATTCTACCAGCTTATAGCCTCCCATTCATTTTCTCTCCTTTACCATTTGTGTAAAGAGCTTTTGAGGTCCAGCACAGCGCCAATATCAATAAGTGTATTGTTCGAGTGACACTAAGAAGTGGATATTCAAATAGACTCTGTGGTTTTCAAAGGGAAAGTGCTACTGTTTGTTTCACATGGTGGTAGACCACATTATCTGACCGACTGGGAGGCTTTGGAAGTTTTTCCTGGAGCCCCACGGCCATTTCTCTCTCATGTCTTTGCCTTACTTTCTTCGTCTGCGTGCTAGAGATTGTGTATCTGGGTGGGTGCTATGCACAGAGCCTTCGGAAAGTATTCAGACCCATTGACTTTTTCCACATTTTTGTTAGTTTACAGCCTTATTCTAAAATGTATTTAAAAAATGAGAAACAAGATTCTCTGGTCTGATGAAACCAAGATTGAACTCTTTGGCCAACACGACAACAACCCTAAGCACATGGCCAAGACAATGTAGGAGTTGCTTCAAGGCAAGTCTCTGAATGTCCTTGAGTGGCCCAGCCAGAGCCCAGACTTGAAGCCGAATGAACATCTCTGGAGAGACCTGAAAATAGCTGTGCTGCAACGCACCCCATCCAACCCGATAGACCTTGAAAGGATCTGCAGAGGAGGAGAAACTCCGCAAATACCGGTGTGTAGGGTCATTCCCAAGAAGACTCAATACTGTTATCGCTATCAAAGGTGCTTCAGCAAAGCAATGAGTAAAGGGTCTGTATACTGAATACTGATATTTCAGTTTTTTTTAGATTTAGTAAATTAGCAACCATTTCTAAAAACCTGTCTTTGCTTTGTGATTATGGTGAATTGTGTGTAGATTGATGAGGGGGGAAAACTATATAGTTAATTTTAGAAGAAGGTTGTAACGTAACAAAATTGGGAAAAAGTCAAGGGGTCTGAATACATTCCGAAAGCTGTGTATATCCACTGGGGGATTCTGCAAGAATTAGAGTATGCCTGGAAGTACGATTTGACACTCTTACTTGCCCTAAGATAGACACTGTTTTACATTTTTGCTTATACCCACGTAGTTCTCTCAAATAATGTACAATTATACAATTAACAATGTATATACAATTAACAATGTATATACATGTCACGTTCTGACCTTAGTTCCTTTGTTTAGTCTGTGTTTTAGTATGGTCAGGGCGTGAGTTGGGGTGGGCAGTCTGTTTGTTTTCCTATGTTGGTTTTTGAGTTCGGCCTAGTATGGTTCTCAATCAGAGGCAGCTGTCAATTGTTGTCCCTGATTGAGAATCATACTTAGGTAGCCTGGGTTTCACTTTTGGTTTGTGCGTGTTTGGGCCACGCGGTACTGTTTCGGTTTTGTAAATACGTGTCATCGTTTTTTGTTTTGATTCAGTGTTCAGTGCTTTCTTTTATTAAAATCATCATGAACACTTACCACGCTGCGCTTTGGTCCTCCTCTCTTTCTCCCGACGACATCCGTTACGATACAATTACCAATGTATAATTGTCTTAGACGGGGAGGTCAGGAGTTCAATCTTTACATATCCGCGATAAAGAGCATTAGAAAACATGACATTTTTTCTGTTTATAAGCAGGGAAGAAGAATTGAGAGAAAGTCATTAGAATGATAATGCTATTCTCCCTGTAAGTCAGTCAGTCTTGTCTTTGGCATTCTGATACAGAGATCAACATTTGCTTTTATGTAAAGTTGCTATTCTTGCTTGTATCTGAATCCAACAGTAACTCCCAGCAGTGATGGTCAACACAGCCACGCTGTGTCCGCCCATGCTCTCTGTCCTAACTTCTGACTGTTTTCTAATTGCTTACCATCTTTTAGTTCTGTAGAGGGTACGAGGGAGGAGGTCAGATAAGGACTCTGTGCAGCCTTGTGTGGCCAAGTATGAAAATAGAATGACCAGAGAAAATCAGCTATGGCTACATATCACAGACTGACGAGATAAACAGTGTGACTCCATGGCACCCGATATTCTTTTGCACATACAGATATAGGATCTTAATTTGATCACCCTTTTGCATGAGAACTTTCCTGTGTTGCAGGAAATGTTAAACTTGTAGTGTATTTGAGGTTTAAAAAGGCCTCTGAAGTTTGTAATTTGCACTTCATTTTTTAAAAATCAACCCTTACAAAAATGTAGGAAATAATTCACATTTTCTGTTGCTGCAGGATAATTTTTCTGGAGTTGCAAACTGGCTCAAATGAAGATCCTACATCTGTGGGGAATACTGTTCATTTCAACTAAGACTCAAAGGTCTGGAGAAAATCTATTTCATCTAAATCTATTTTTTAAATAAATATGTGGGATTGGAAATGATGCAGACAATTGCATTGATGGAAACTACAATCTATCTGCATTATTAAAAAATAAACACAAAATGTACAGATGAAAAATCAACAGGTATCATAAACAATGAGAGACAAAGATCCAACTATCCAATTATCCAAATGATGACATTTCACGAAGGGTGAAATGTCTGAATCACAAATACCAAAGACTATACAGAAAGTTCCAGAGTACTGCAGTAGTCCTAACATTATGCAAAACAGTTGCATAGTAAAATGTTGCAATTTTAGGTCTCCCTAAATGAAGAATTCTCTGTAAAGCCTGTGGTTATTGATGACTCACACTGGGATTCATAGGACTCAAATAAACCTATCTGTACCATAGCCCAGGGAGAATGGGGGTGGCTAGGGACACACTGCACTCCAGGCCACAACTCACCCCTGGATAAACTACACTATCTCTACAGTAGCTATATCCTTCCATGAGTATACAGTATCCCAGAATAATATGGGGCAGCTATAGCCACACTCCCCACTCCAGGGCCAAAACTACAGTATCTCTACAGTAGCTATATTCTTCCATCGCCGTTGGCCCCCGAGCACTGATGTTATAGCCTGCTCGACACTCATGACTCTATCCGGGCTAATTTATACCCCCTGACCCTCTCACCCACCTGTCTGAACTCGACCCAGCCGACAATTGAAGCAGAAATGGGGGTGTTTGGTGTTTGTTTGTGTGTGTGTGTGTGTATATGTGTGTGCCTGCATGCTTGAGTGTTTGCTCAGCAGTTTAGCTGGCATATAGTCTGGCTGTATCCTCTAACACAGTGTGTGTTAGAGTGGAGGCAGGCCAGAGCCCTTTTCAGTGGATATGACAGGGGAGAGAGAGAGATGGCTTTATAATGGGAATTAATCTCACAGTGGCTGTAAGAATGAATGCTTTTGTATGTGTGATAGCCAGTAAAGTGCATGATTATGTCCCAAATGGCACACTATTCCCTACATAGTGCAGTAATGTTGACCAGAGCCCTGTTTACAATAAAAGCCAACATGCTGTCTGGCACATCAATCTAACATCCCTTTTAGCTGGCAGTCTGTTCCAATGTCATTCATACCTCAGAAGGCCATTCCTGTTGAAGAGCTAATGTACATTACGGTTAAAGTAATAGTCCTATATCCAAACAGTATCTACAGTAGCCTTCAACAGTGGGGAAGGAAGACTATTGGAATGATGCATCATAGTTTGCCTACAAAGTACATCAAAACCCTAGACAGGTTGGCAGTGAGTGAGTGAGTGAGTGAGTGAGTGAGTGAGTGAGTGAGTGAGTGAGTGAGTGAGTGAGTGAGTGAGAGAGAGCGAGAGATAGAGAGAGAGAGAGAGAGCGAGCGAGAGAGAGCGAGAGAGAGAGCGAGAGAGAGAGAGCGAGAGAGAGAGAGAGAGAGAGAGAGAGAGAGAGAGAGAGAGAGAGAGAGCGAGAGAGAGAGAGAGAGAGAGAGGAAGAGGGTGAGAGAGACAGTCAGTCAGTGTACCTGGCCTCCCCTGAGATTTGAATCAACACCTCCAGCTTCGCACCGCATATCGCTATCTCTTTCCTCCCTACAGCCCTGACTCACAAGTCCTTCCAATGACCTTTTGACCTCTCCATGGGAACCTGCCCTAGCGATGCTCCTGCCTGCCAACAGGTCTAAACTTGACAGGCATCCCATAATAGGAGGCTGAGGTGTGTCAATGTCATGAGGTTAGCTGTATGTGTTTCTGTGTGTGTGTGTCTGTGTGGCATGGGACAGAGAGCGCCATGCTGAGAGAAAGCTTCCACCTGGTTGGACTAGAGCCAAAGCCTCCATCAGTGGGAGGGCCTGAGGGGTTTGTGGGTAATTTAGAGAGAGTTGCTTCTTGACAGACATTAAAATAATTCATCGCCGGTGAAAATTGTCAACGACGGCCCAGTTTAGTACGCAGTTGGCCAGTCGCTTTGTGTGATACTGGCCCGCACAAGTCTCAGTCTGAGTAAAGGTATTACTCAGGGAACTGGTAGTTCTTACTGATGGAGAAACACAAGGTCTGTCTGGTAATGAGGACATGTCATCTTTGCAGGTATGCTTATAATAAAGTAGTGCAGGAATTGTGAGATGACTTTATAGACATGACCATCAATGGCACAATGTCGCAACGACGATTAGACTTCAATGTCAAGTCAGGTCCATAGGGATCAGTGGCTTGGTGGATAGTGGTAGTTGTGGGTCCAATTCCACATAGACTTTTATTTGGTAACACTTTATTTGACACCTAGCGTCATAACATGTTATGACACGGTGTGTACCCGTGTCATAACATGTCATAACAGCTGACATAACTTGTCATAACCTGTAATAATATAGTCATAACACTTTCTTGACCCACATATTTACACCTGCTGTGACATACAATGCATTGTGTTATTGTGTGGCAGGTTATGACACCTACATAGGATTGTCAAACCCCACATTTATTCAATTGTATTTTTTTCCTGCCAAGATGTTTCCTTTTGGTTTGAAAGTTTGTTTCTTAAATCCGTTGTTGTTGTTGTGGTAATGAATTCTTTACAGCCATGTTTTTTTCATTCATATTTTCAAGAACTGTCACGCCCTGGTCAAAGTATTTTGTGTTCATCTTTATGTATTTGGTCAGGCCAGGGTGTGGCATGGGGTTTTTGTAATTGTGGTGTGTTTGTCTTGGGGTTTTGGTGGTGGTATTGGGATTGTAGCTTAGTGGGTTGTCTAGCAAAGTCTATGGCTGTCTGGAGTGGTTCTCAATCAGAGGCAGATGCTTATCGTTGTCTCTGATTGGGAACCATATTTAGGCAGCCATATTCTTTGAGTTTGTCGTGGGTGATTGTCCTTAGTGTCCTATGTGTACTCTCTGTTAGTTTGCACCAGATAGGCTGTTTCGGTTTTGTTTATTGTTTTTTGTAAGTTCGTGTTTCTTTGTTGTATTAAACATGGATCGCAATCGACACGCTGCAGTTTGGTCCGACTCTCCTTCATCACCACTAGAAAACCGTTACAGAATCACCCACCAACCAAGGACCAAGCGGCGTGGTAAACAGAGGCAGCAGCAACAGCAGCAGCAGGAGAAGCGACAGGTGCAGCAGGAGCAACAGCAGCAGCAGCAAAGGCAGCAGCAGGAGCAAAGGCAGCAGCAGGAGAAGCAACAGAGGCAGCAGCAGCATTGGGAGAGGCTGCACTCTTTGGATAAATGGACTTGGGAGGAGATCCTTGACGGACAAGGACCCTGGGCAGAGCCATGGATGGAATTGGAGCTGTCGGCGAAGCAGAGTGCTGAGTCTGAGAGTGTGGAGGATGTATTGGACAGAGTAGAAAGAAAGGTGTGGGCTTGGCATAGCATGCACGGCATACCAGTGCCAGCACCACGCATCAGGCCTACAGTGCGTCCCACCTGTTCAGCGCTGCCGGAGCCTTTCTCCTCTACAGCGCTGCTGGAGTCTTCCGCCTGTTCAGCGCAGCCAGAGCCTTTCTCCTCTCCTGCGCGGCCGGAGTCTCCCGCCTGTTCAGCGCAGCCAGTCTACAAGGAGCTGCCAGTCTGTAAGGAGCTGCCAGTCTGTAAGGAGCTGCCAGTCTGTAAGGAGCTGCCAGTCTGTAAGGAGCTGCCGGTCTGCACGGAGCTGCCGGTCTGCACGGAGCTGCCGGTCTGCACGGAGCTGCCGGTCTGCACGGAGCTGCCGGTCTGCACGGAGCTGCCGGTCTGCACGGAGCTGCCGGTCTGCACGGAGCTGTCAGTCTGCAAGGAGCTGCCAGTCTGCACGGAGCTGCCAGTCTGCACGGAGCTGCCAGTCTGCACGGAACTGCCAGTCTGCACAGAGCCGCCAGAGCTGCCAGTCTGTAAGAAGCCGCCAGAACTGTCAGCCTACATGGAGCAGCCAGAGCTGTCAGTCTGCATGAAGCAGCCAGAGATGTCAGTCTGCATAGAGCAGCCAGTCTGCATGGAGCAGCCAGTCTGCAAGGAGCTGTCAGTCTGCAAGGAGCTGTCAGTCTGCAAGGAGCTGTCAGTCTGCACGGAGCTGCCAGTCTGCACGGAGCTGCCAGTCTGCACGGAGCTGCCAGTCTGCACGGAGCTACCAGTCTGCACGGAGCTACCAGTCTGCAGCTGCCAGTCTGCAAGGAGCTGCCAGTCTGCACGGAGCCGCCAGAGCTCTCAGCCTACATGGAGCAGCCAGAGCTGTCAGTCTGCATGGAGCAGCCAGAGCTGTCAGTCTGCATGGAGCAGCCAGTCTGCATGGAGCAGCCAGTCTGCAAGGAGCTGTCAGTCTGCAAGGAGCTGTCAGTCTGCAAGGAGCTGTCAGTCTGCAAGGAGTTGTCAGTCTGTAAGAAGCCGCCAGAGCTGTCAGCCTATATGGAGCAGCTAGTGCTGCCAGTCTGCCCAGCGCCGCCAGTGCCCCCCCGTCTGCCCAGCGTCACCAGTCTGCCCAGCGCCGTCAGTCTGCCCAGCATCGCCAGTCTGCCCAGCGTCGCCAGTCTGCCCAGCGCCACCAGTCTGCCCAGCATCGCCAGTCTGCCCAGCATCGCCAGGCTGCCCAGCACTGCCAGTCTGCCTAGCGTCGCCAGTCTGCCCAGCGCCGCCAGGCTGCCCAGCGCCGCCAGATCTGCCAGTCAGCCAGACTCTTCCAGATCTGCCAGTCAGCCAGTCTCTTCCAGATCTGCCAGTCAGCCAGACTCTTCCAGATCTGCCAGTCAACCAGACTCTTCCAGATCTGCCAGTCAACCAGACCCTTCCAGATCTGCCAGTCAACCAGACTCTTCCAGATCTGCCAGTCAACCAGACTCTTCCAGATCTGCCAGTCAACCAGACTCTTCCAGATCTGCCAGTCAGCCAGACTCTTCCAGATCTGCCAGTCAGCCAGTCTCTTCCAGATCTGCCAGTCAGCCAGACTCTTCCAGATCTGCCAGTCAACCAGACTCTTCCAGATCTGCCAGTCAACCAGACCCTTCCAGATCTGCCAGTCAACCAGACTCTTCCAGATCTGCCAGTCAACCAGACTCTTCCAGATCTGCCAGTCAACCAGACTCTTCCAGATCCGCCAGTCAGCCGGGATCTGCCAGAACTGCCAGTCGGCCAGGATCCGCCAGTCAGCCAGGATCCGCCAGTCTGCCAGGATCAGTTAGATCCGCCATTCAGCCAGGATCCGCCAGTCTGCCAGGATCCGCCAGTCTGCCAGGATCCGCCAGTCTGCCAGGATCCGCCAGTCTGCCAGGATCCGCCAGTCTGCCAGGATCCGCCAGTCTGCCAGGATCCGCCAGTCTGCCAGGATCTGCCAGAACTGCCAGTCTGCCAGATCCGCCAGTCTGCCAGGATCCGCCAGTCTGCCAGGATCCGCCAGAACTGCCAGTCGGCCAGGATCTGCCAGTCGGCCAGGATCTGCCAGTCAGCCAGGATCCGCTAGTCTGCCAGGATCCGCCAGTCTGCCAGGATCCGCCAGTCTGCCAGGATCCGCCAGAACTGCCAGTCTGCCAGGATCCGCCAGTCTGCCAGGATCCACCAGAACTGCCAGTCGGCCAGGATCTGCCAGTCGGCCAGGATCTGCCAGTCGGCCAGGATCTGCCAGTCAGCCAGGATCTGCCAGTCGGCCAGGATCTGCCAGTCGGCCAGGATCTGCCAGTCGGCCAGGATCTGCCAGTCGGCCAGGATCTGCCAGTCGGCCAGGATCCGCCAGTCTGCCAGGATCAGTTAGATCCGCCATTCAGCCAGGATCCGCCAGTCTGCCAGGATCCGCCAGTCAGCCAGGATCCGCCAGTCAGCCAGGATCCGCCAGTCAGCCAGGATCCGCCAGTCCATGATCCGCCAGTCAGCCAGGATCCGCCAGTCTTTCAGGATCCGCCAGAAGTGCCAGTCAACCAGGATCCGCCAGTCAGCCAGGATCCGCTAGTCTGCCAGGATCCGCCAGTCTGCCAGGATCCGCCAGTCTGCCAGGATCCGCCAGAACTGCCAGTCGGCCAGGATCCGCCAGTCTGCCAGTCGGCCAGGATCTGCCAGTCGGCCAGGATCTGCCAGTCGGCCAGGATCTGCCAGTCGGCCAGGATCTGCCAGTCGGCCAGGATCTGCCAGTCGGCCAGGATCCCGCCAGTCTGCCAGGATCCGCCAGTCTGCCAGGATCCGCCAGTCTGCCAGGATCCGCCAGTCTGCCAGGATCCGCCAGTCTGCCAGGATCCGCCAGTCAGCCAGGATCCGCCAGTCAGCCAGGATCCGCCAGTCTCCCAGGACCCACCAGTCAGCCAGGATCCGCCAGAAGTGCCAGTCAGCCAGGATCTGCCGGAACCACCAGCCAGCCAGGATCTGGTAGATCCATCAACCTGCCTGAGCTTCCTCTCACTCCTGAGCTTCCTCTCACTCCTGAGCTTCCTCTCACTCCTGAGCTTCCTCTCACTCCTGAGCTTTCTCTCACTCCCGAGCTTCCCCTCAGTCCCGAGCTGCCTCAGTCCCGAGCTGTCCTTCAGTCCCGATCTGCTCCTCAGTCCAGTGGGGTTCTGGGTGAGGACTACTAGGCCATGGTCGGCGGCGAGGGTGGACTATCCAGGGACGAAGGGAGAGGGGACTAAGACATTAAATGAGTGGGGTCCACGTCCCGCGCCCGAGCCGCCACCATGGACAGACGCCCACCCGGACCCTCCCTATTGTTTTGAGGTGCGTTCGGGAGTCCGCACCTTAGGGGGTTCTGTCACGCCCTGGTCAAAGTATTTTGTGTTCATCTTTATGTATTTGGTCAGGCCAGGGTGTGGCATGGGGTTTTTGTAATTGTGGTGTGTTTGTCTTGGGGTTTTGGTGGTGGTATTGGGATTGTAGCTTAGTGGGTTGTCTAGCAAAGTCTATGGCTGTCTGGAGTGGTTCTCAATCAGAGGCAGATGCTTATCGTTGTCTCTGATTGGGAACCATATTTAGGCAGCCATATTCTTTGAGTTTGTCGTGGGTGATTGTCCTTAGTGTCCTATGTGTACTCTCTGTTAGTTTGCACCAGATAGGCTGTTTCGGTTTTGTTTATTGTTTTTTGTAAGTTCGTGTTTCTTTGTTGTATTAAACATGGATCGCAATCGACACGCTGCAGTTTGGTCCGACTCTCCTTCATCACCACTAGAAAACCGTTACAAGAACTTACACTTTATGACACTTTGTGACCCAGTCAAGAAGTGTTATAACCATCCTGTGCCACTTTACTTGGACTAAGAAAAGACACTTTATGACACTGTCGAGAAGCATTATAACCATCAGAATCATATATGTCAGATAGGCCTATCACGTACATGTTCTAATATCAGTCATCAGTCAAAAAAAAGTGTCTTGTCCTGCTCCTGAAATCTGCTCCTGCATTCATCCCAGTCATCAGCAACAGAGCACTGGGGTAGGTGCATGTCTGACATCAATTTGGGTGCAATTACAATGATAATTGAATATGGTCAATTTCAGAAAATGTTATATAACATAAACATACTGTTGACAAGTAGGTAATGGAATGTTTTGCCTTGTGTGGTTGAAAATCTTATGTAGGTGTCATAACCAGCCATAAAATAAGGCAATATACCGTATGTCAAAACAGGTCTAAATATATGTGTCATGACACTGTTATGACCACATTTTTGACAGGTTATGACAAGGTATGCCAACTGTTATGACATATTACGACATGGTTATGACCGTGTCATAACGTGTTGACGCTAGATGTCAAGTAAAGTGTTACCTTATAGGGAGTATGTGAGTTAACTATAAGTTGCTTTTTATAACACTGCTAACTTCAGTAAGATTAGAAGAACACTTTATTGTCCACTTTCCTTTCAGATTTGCTTTCAACCCAACTGTCACACCCTGACCTTAGAGATCCTTTTTATGTCTCTTTTTGGTTTGGTCAAGGTGTGATTTGGGGTGGGCATTCTATGTTTTGTTTTTCTATGATTTTCTATTTCTATGTTTTGGTCGGGTATGGTTCTCAATCAGGGACAGCGGTCTATCGTTGTCTCTGATTGGGAACCATACTTTAGGTAGCCCTTTTTCCCACCTGGTTTTGTGGGAAGTTGACTTTGTTTAGGGCACTTTGCCTTTGAGCTTTGTTTTGTTGCTTTTATTGTTTTGTTTGGCGTCATTTTTATTCAATAAAAGGAAAATGTACCCTCGCCACGCTGCACCTGGGTCCTCGCCTTACGACAGCCGTGACACCAACCCAAGCAATTAAAAAATACAGGAGGAAGGTTCCTCCTAATCAAAACTGTATCTTTCTTTTCTTTTCTAAAAACGACATATAACCTTGGGTTAGAATAGTGGTGTACTCAGGGCTACGGGTCTGCTCCTCTCTTGGAGGAGGAACAAGTTAAGTCAAATTAGCATGCAGAAGAAGAAATGACAGAACTTTAAGGAGGAGGAGAAGAAGAAGGAGGGGGAAAACAAAGCCACCCCGGGGCTAAGATTATGAACACGCTCAGAAGATACATTTTTCATTCTAATGGAAAGATGAATTGTTATTATTCACTTACAATTATCCTTGATGAGGACTGACATCCCTTATGTTTTACCAACAGCCTCGGGACTCGTACACTAGTACAGACTACCCCCAAATAACCCCCTATTCTTCCCATCTACTTTGTAGCATGAGTCCCGACAACCCCCTTCACTCACACCAGAACCACCAGAGACCCAGGCTGCTCTATCCCTAAGCCCAGAATGACAGCACTGTTCCTCCCATGCCATGGGATCTGACTGGGACTCATAATGACTCACTTTCAAAGGAAATCCTGCCTCTCCCGCTACTGCCATGTAGCCCTTTGATCTCTCTCTCTCTCTTTATCTTTCTCTCTCCTCTGTTGTAATCTCTCTCTCCCTTTCTCTCTCTCTCTCTCTCTCTCTCTCTCTCTCACTTTCCCCCCTCAAAAAATTAATTACGAGTATGGAAGTCAAGACGGTGGAAAGAACAAGTTGTCACCACGGATGAGAGCAGAAGATGAATCGCCTGTCGAGTGTCTCACTAATGTAAGTGTCCTTCACCTTTTCAAAGGGAATCTAAAAATCCCTTCTCTGCATCTGCATCAACAGGACGTGTACAAAAGAATCGTAAATGTATCGATCAAAAGGGAACTAAATATGAATGAATGTAAATGGCAGTCAATCCCATCCCCAGATACACATTGAATTTGTCTAACCAAGCAAATGAATACAGTGCTGGACACGAAGTACTTCTTAATTGATGGACATGTAGTATTTATTTATTTGTTTGGGTCTGAATTGATCGCTTCATCATTGCAGAGCTGGCATGATTCATGTTTTACATGGCAGAGAATCGTGTCTGTTCTACATACTTCTATCTTACTATCTGAACGCTCCATAACATGGCACTCATCTGAACGAGCCCTTGGTGTCTCGTCACAGGTGAGAATAAGCATGTGATTGACGATGTCAAGAGCTCAACACTTTAATTGGTTGGAATCACGGAGAGCATAGATAAAAAGCTCCTTGTTAGGATGCTGAGGACCCATTCTGCTCACTCAACCCTCTTTACTCTGCATTCATATCACACAGCAGTGTTGTTTCCTGTTTTTAGTTATTTATTCACTTACTTGCGCTGCAATGTTGAGTTGGCAGACGCGGTTGCTGTTTTGTCTTCACACTTCTCATTAGATCTGCCAGCTTTTAATTAGGAATTTGCAGGTGCACAGTACAATACGGAGCAACAATAATTGACGGATTAATTTTATAAGCCGGTTTAGTGGGGAGACATGTGGAGTGAGAGCTCTGTGGTGCTGATACCAGTGGAGGCTCTTTAGAGGAGGAAGGGGAGGACCATTCTACGCAGTGAATTTCCAAAAATTGCTATTGTGAAAAAGTTATCATTTTTTAAATAAAACTCATGGTTCTCACCCCCTTCTATAGACTTACAGAGTAATTATGAGGACTTCTGGAGGACGTCATCCAACCTATCAGAGCTCTTGTTGTATGAACTGATATGTGGTCCATCCAATCAAAGGATCAGAGAATGAATCTAATACTGAAAGCGTAAGCTACAGCTAGCTAGCACTGCTGTGCATAAAGTGTGGTGAGTAGTTGACTCAAAGAGAGAGAAAGACAATAGTTGAACAGTTTTGAACAAAATAATTTCTTCAAAAAGTAGGAAGAAGCAGCAGAGAGAGAGAGAGAAAGAGAAAGAAAAAAGATAGATAGAGAGAAGTAGCTTTTTCTTCTTCTTAGTTTTACCTTTCATTTACTTAGCTAATGTGGCTAAATTAGCCAACTCAACAACTTGACTCAAATAGAGAGGAATACTATTTATGTTAGCTAGCTGGCTAAGGCTACCCAACACTGCAACTCTTCCAAGTCAAGGTAAGCTTTTGGTTTAATTAATATATTGCCACCAGGGCCCGCCGGTGTAACTGATAAACTGCTTGCATTGTACACTGCATGATTGTACACATTCATTGAATTGTGGGTTTACTAACGCGTTAGTTCTAGTTTGTTTTCTATAATGTTAATATGGTGACAATGACGTAGACTGTTTAATGTTAGCGGTTATGGTATGAAGGTTTGGCTTGAAGAGGTTTTTGCACCTTGTCACAGACAGCTGTTGTGTTGTGCACTGAAGTCCACAAGTGAAGGGACAAGGTGAGAAGAAGAGAGAGCATAGATGCAAGAAGGCGTCATACAACGAGCAATGTGATGATGTTGTGTGTGGCTGCTATGAAAGTGCACTGTGTGTGCGGGTGATTAGGGGTATATTCATTCTGCCGATTCTGTTGCAAAACACTTCTATTGGACCTACCTCAATTTGTCCAATAGAAACTCTTGTTTTAGAGAGTGGTGGGTGTTTGGACTAATGATTACACTTCAGATCAGCTAGATGCAGGCAAGAGTGTGCAAGCCAGTATTGAATGTGACATTTTCTGTCACCTTGGTTACTCTAACCTCATGATGCGTATAAGGCAAATTTGTGTCACGCCCTGACCATAGAGAGCCCTTGGTTCTCTATGGTGTAGTAGGTCAGGGCGTGACTAGGGGGTGATCTAGTATATCTATTTCTATGTTGGTGCTAATGTGGTTCCCAATTAGAGGCAGCTGTTTATCGTTGCTTCTGATTGGGGATCATATTTAGGTAGCTATTTCCCCACCTGTGTTTGGTGGGATATTGATTGTGTTTTGTGTTTGTGCACCGCGTAGTCACACTTCATTGTTAGTTTATTGATTTATTGTTTTTGCTTTAAGTTTCACATTTTAAATAAATACGTGGATCTCAACATCCGCTGCGCCGTTCTTAATGACAACCGTGACAGAATATCCCACCAACCAAGGACCAAGCAGCGTGCATCAATGGGAAAAATAAGTTGGACCTGGGAAGAATTCATGGAAGGACATGAGACCCTTCCTTGGCAGGAGTAGCAGAGGATGCAAGAAGGACGGTGATGACGCCGGGGACCGCGGCCACAGAAACCCAAAGATTTTTGGGGGGTAGGCACATGGAGCTGGCAGCTGAGCAGAGGGAAGAGCCAGAGAACATCTGGGAGGAGATAGAGAGGTGGTAGGTCGACCCAAGGAGAGTACCAGAGCCCGCCTGGGAGTCGATGGAACAGTGTGAGGAGGGTAACCGGAGAATGGAGTTGGCTAGGAGTATATGGCAACACAGGCGTTTGGAGGAGCGTGTTATCAGTCCGATGAAACCTGGGCCAGCTCCACGCATCTCACCACCGACACTAATTACCCCCCTACCCTCCCCATTTGGTTTCAGGTTTTGCGGCCGGAGTCCGCACCTTTGGGGGGGGTACTGTCACGCCCTGACCATAGAGAGCCCTTGGTTCTCTATGGTGTAGTCGGTCAGGGTATATCTAGTATATCTATTTCTATGTTGGTGCTAATGTGGTTCCCAATTAGAGGCAGCTGTTTATCGTTGCACCACATAGTCACGTTTCGTTGTTCGTTTACTGATTTATTGTTTTTGCTTTAAGTTTCACTTTTGAAATAAATATGTGGAACTCAACATCTGCTGGGAATCGGTCCCGTTCCAATTTGAGTATCATGTAGTAGCCTAAACCTATCAATGTTACATTGAGCTGGTTGAATGGAATATGAATGACAGTCATCCAATATGCTGTAATAGAAATAATGATATGCTCATATAAATAAAACAAATGATCCTCCCTAATCTTAAATGGCACCGACTGAGTCTAAGAGCATCTAAACTGGGCATCTTCTGAAATGTTCATAGTTCAGAAAGAGAGTGGTGGGTGCGGTGTTAAGTTAGTGTCCTGATTGGCTGTACAGAGTGATTGGCCGGTGGACTGACCTGTGGCCGTGGGTGTCCTGTGACCAGACAGGTGAGTTCCAGGGTCTCTCCCTCTCGGATGGTGTACACCCTCTCTGTGTGACGTTCTTCCTCCACGTTACACGCGTGGCCCGAGTGCACGATGCGGACCGTAGGGGGTGCTGTAGGGGACAAACAGAACATTTAGTGCATCCTAATAATTACAAGCACAAAGTCAAAGAAATTAACACACTATTTGCATTGGAGATGGAAAAGAAACTGTGTGAAGAAATTAGTGAAGAAACTACATTTTTTTCATTCTATGCACTTTCCCTAAGCCTTTTATGTTGGTGTATATGTTTCCCATGGTCCTTCTCTCTCTTCAACTTTCCAAACGTGGAGAAATCTGAATCGATCTAGATGCTATCTGGATGGACTCCGAGGGGCAGGTTATCAGTTTTAACAGAGTCAAGGAGGCACACACAAACACACACACTTCCCCTCATTGATTTCTGTCTGTTTGATAAAATGATCACCCAGCTTGGCCCCGTGATGACCTTGTTATGATACATACAATCCAATATCTGTGGGGTCTGGGGCCTGATTTTCCACAGTCATGGGTTTTGCTTTTTTTTTAGGATTACGGTTCAATTGAACAGCATCTGCAGGTATCATGTATCCCGTCAACATTCAACATGCCTATTCATCTTTATTTGATAGCATTGCAGGTAGTCTGTCCCCTCATTAAACATCAACACATCTACAAACAAACCTCTAAACCAAACAATCTAGCCGCACAGCAATGACAAAAAAAAAGAAAATGGGAAAAAAAAGGTTTGTGATCAATCCTCTGTGCGTAAAATAACCGTATTTCTCAAACTATTCTAGTGAGTTGTCCAGAGAAATAACATAGATAATTTGTAACAATGTTTTTGGGAGAAATAACCTGTGCAATCCCTCACTCTCCAGTAGGTCCTGCACACCCAGTTGTAACTCCACTACTCTACAGCGCGTCCATCCCCATGTAATTACAACACAGGTGTGTGATGTTTTTCTCTCTATTCCTTACGCTCGGCCGACCATGCTGATATTTATGAGGACTGATGCTGCCTGCGGTTCACCCCTGTGTAAAGAGAGAGAGGGAGGGAGAGAGAGAGAAGAGAGGCCCAGTGGGATCATGGGCAGAGAGGCAGGGGTGGGGGCCAGATCAGGTCAATAGGCCATGTCTCCTCTACCTCAGCAAAGGAGAGACGGTAGGTGAGCCCGGGGATGCACGCTAGGCCGACTGGGCCGTGAATGATGGGGTCGGATTAATTTGACCCCTAGAGGCTGATCATAGGTCTGCACATTAGTTTCTCCCTCAAATGGTTTAGGTTAGACCGAGGAAGGTAAACTGAACCGAAATCTATGCAGTTTGGGTTAAAGGAGTCTCGTCATTAGTCGCTGAGCATTAGTCGTGAGCAGTGAACAAGACTAGGGTAAAAGGAAAAATGTAGCAAAATCAGATGGGAACATACAGTCACCGTATCAGTGTGGTGTCCTGTTCCAAAACACACAGTGGACTCACACTCTGAAGCAGAGATCCACATTCGTCCCCAGATCTTTCTGGTCTCACAACACGCTAATAAGCCTAGCGATTATGTGTTTGTGTGTGTGCGCATGTGTGAGTCGCAACAATCCTCCTATAGGCTGCACTTGGACTCCCAGACACAGTGCATCTGCACGCGCTAACCTGAGACGCTAATCACACGCCCACCTCTTACTGCACCACTGTGACTGTTCACTGTTTGTCCTTTACTCCGCTTGTTAGCGTAACGCCCTTAAATAGCATTTAGCACGCAAACTGCTACGTAGACTGATTAACACTGAGACTGATGCCAACAACAATTGCTAACTAGTCATGCACATGGACAGAGCCTGCAGTGGGTCTTGCCATTTGGGGATAAATCCGCCAGCAGTACATTCCAGAGGGGGGAAAGAGGATTGAAAGCCTTGGCTGGGGAGAGAAAAGCTTCACACACGGCTGCCACTTAAAACAAAGGAGGCTTAGGATAAGACCCTAGGGCGCAAGGCAACACGGTGCTAATGCAATTTACTCCAATAAGCCAGTATCTCTACAACATGCTATCAGTCCTGAGACCAGCGCAGAGCAGCAGAGGAGGAAACTGGAGAAACAACTGTAATGAATGATCCTCAGAGATGATGTGAAAGCAGCCATACGCGCGCGCCCGTTCGTGCACACAGCCGCACATGCAGAAATATGAAGCGCATGAACAAATAAAAAGCTTACGCACACACACAAGTGCACAGACGCAAGCGCAGATGCAAGCACATATGCACCAATCAATTGCTCACTGCTCCCATGTGCACACGCAGCACACTTGACACTTATGTAGAGCACTACATTGAGTGCCTCTCTCTCTCTCTCTCTCCAATGCTGTGATGTCAGAACCTGACCTAACCCCTCTTCTGGGCTCTGCGATATGTAGGGTAGACTAACTATACATGTACAGTGACCTATGCAGTGTACCAGTGAAATTTAGGCTAGCTGTTGTAGTATTTAGGGTAAGATGGGTGTTAGAGAGCTGCATTCCCTCCTGCGGGTCCCGGCAGAGAGCATTGTGGCTTGGTCAGCATGTTTCATGATGCGGGCTGGAGCAGGATGAACTTTGGGATGAAAATATATATTTGTTGTTATTTCGAACGGCTGTCTTTCTGTTTTGTATGTGTTAAATATGGTATTAAAAGCACCTCTTTGTCGCACTAGTCACAAACTTTCATAGGACAAGTAGTAGCCTGCCTCTACTCAGTAGCCGACCTCTACTCTTGTGTTGGGCTTGCAAGATCAAATGTGCTTATGTGTTGTCTCAATTAAATAGCATGTAGGTTACATGCATGGGTGGAGAAGCACCCGCAGTTGTCTTTCCATGGGAATTCACTTCCTAAATATGACAAGGTATTAGTTTAGGCGCCCGACATTTGATTTGATTTTATTTTATTAGGATCTCTTTTAGTCCCCATTTGGACTAATCTTCCAAGAGTCCTTAACATTAAAATACAATTTATAATACAAACACACTTTCACATATAGCACACTATTACAAACATACATGATACACTAGCATAATGACCCAATAAATACTCAATCTAAAAAATAAAATAAAAAATAAAAAATGTTTTAAAAAATATTGATTCTTCATCTACTATAGTCCCACAACATTTCTATATACTATATTTAAATTGTTTTTAAATAATCTTTAAACGTATATACAGTGCCTTGCGAAAGTATTCGGCCCCCTTGAACTTTGCGACCTTTTGCCACATTTCAGGCTTCAAACATAAAGATATAAAACTGTATTTTTTTGTGAAGAATCAACAACAAGTGGGACACAATCATGAAGTGGAACGACATTTATTGGATATTTCAAACTTTTTTAACAAATCAAAAACTGAAAAATTGGGCGTGCAAAATTATTCAGCCCCTTTACTTTCAGTGCAGCAAACTCACTCCAGAAGTTCAGTGAGGATCTCTGAATGATCCAATGTTGACCTAAATGACTAATGATGATAAATACAATCCACCTGTGTGTAATCAAGTCTCCGTATAAATGCACCTGCACTGTGATAGTCTCAGAGGTCCGTTAAAAGCGCAGAGAGCATCATGAAGAACAAGGAACACACCAGGCAGGTCCGAGATACTGTTGTGAAGAAGTTTAAAGCCGGATTTGGATACAAAAAGATTTCCCAAGCTTTAAACATCCCAAGGAGCACTGTGCAAGCGATAATATTGAAATGGAAGGAGTATCAGACCACTGCAAATCTACCAAGACCTGGCCGTCCCTATAAACTTTCAGCTCATACAAGGAGAAGACTGATCAGAGATGCAGCCAAGAGGCCCATGATCACTCTGGATGAACTGCAGAGATTACAGCTGAGGTGGGAGACTCTGTCCATAGGACAACAATCAGTCGTATATTGCACAAATCTGGCCTTTATGGAAGAGTGGCAAGAAGAAAGCCATTTCTTAAACATATCCATAAAAAGTGTTGTTTAAAGTTTGCCACAAGCCACCTGGGAGACACACCAAACATGTGGAAGAAGGTGCTCTGGTCAGATGAAACCAAAATTGAACTTTTTGGCAACAATGCAAAATGTTATGTTTGGTGTAAAAGCAACACAGCTCATCACCCTGAACACACATCCCCACTGTCAAACATGGTGGTGGCAGCATCATGGTTTGGGCCTGCTTTTCTTCAGCAGGGACAGAGAAGATTGTTAAAATTGATGGGAAGATGGATGGAGCCAAAAAGCACCTCTTTGTCGCACTAGTCAGGACCATTCTGGAAGAAAACCTGATGGAGTCTGCAAAAGACCTGAGACTGGGATGGAGATTTGTCTTCCAACAAGCCAATGATCCAAAACATAAAGCAAAATCTACAATGGAATGGTTCAAAAATAAACATATCCAGGTGTTAGAATGGCCAAGTCAAAGTCCAGACCTGAATCCAATCGAGAATCTGTGGAAAGAACTGAAAACTGCTGTTCACAAATGCTCTCCATCCAACCTCACTGAGCTCGAGCTGTTTTGCAAGGAGGAATGGGAAAAAATGTCAGTCTCTCGATGTGCAAAACTGATAGAGACATACCCCAAGCGACTTACAGCTGTAATCGCAGCAAAAGGTGGTGCTACAAAGTATTAACTTAAGGGGGCTGAATAATATTGCACGCCCAATTTTTCAGTTTTTGTTTTGTTAAAAAAGTTTGAAATATCCAATAAATGCCGTTCCACTTCATGATTGTGTCCCACTTGTTGTTGATTCTTCACAAAAAAATACAGGTTTATATCTTTATGTTTGAAGCCTGAAATGTGGCAAAAGGTCGCAAAGTTCAAGGGGGCCGAATACTTTCGCAAGGCACTGTATTGAAAGGTTTCTAGTTTGCTCAGTTAATTTATTCCAATTCTTTATTGCTCTAAATCGAAATGTTATTTTCCCCATTTCTTTTTTCTGTCTGGATAACGCATAGATGGTGGACAATCTATTCCTAGTATGTACGGAATGTCTGTCTCTTACCAACTGAATACCGTTGTGAATAGAACTTGGCCGTTTTAAATGATGTATATTATAAAATAAGATAAGCATGTTTTTTTCAATTTATCTTGTCGATTGATGACCAACCAAGAACACTGTGCATGACTGCAACAGAAGAACCATATCTCCACCTTAAAACAATTCTTGCTGCTTTGTTCTGTGCCTTCTGCAGCCTCCTAACTTCACTAGATGATGCATTTCCCCAGACCACCGAACAGTAGTTCACCTGACTCTCAACCAATGCCTGTGTTATTTGCTGAAGGATTTTCCCTGGTAAATATTTAGCTATCCTTCTGATTATGCATGCTGTTTTAATATTTTTTTTATACATAGATTAGTTATTTGAGACGACCATGATAAGCAGTTGTCTAGCTGCACTCCCAGTAGTTTGGTTTCTGCCACTTCTTCAATTTGTACTCCTCCCATACTTAATTGTATCCCATGCTGACATTGACTGGAAATAAATAGTGATAACACACTTATTTGGGTCTGCTTGCAAATTGTCTGGCTCCTAAGTTATACGAGATCATTTCGAAACGGTTGTCTTTCTGTTTTGAAGACTATTCATTATATATTTTATTAATAGCCTAATTCCTGCTGATTTACATTCAGTAGCCTACCTTCATCCTCTTTTGTTGTGCCTGCGAGATCAAGTGCATCTATGTGTGGTCTCAATCAAATAGCCTGTAGACTAGGCTATATGGGGCGGAGAAACACGGCGCAGTTACCTTGAACTTCCTAAACATGATTTTCAATAGTTTAGACCTGACATTGACTGGAAATATGTACAACACATGTAGGCCTATCATCCCGCTCCTAAAAGTTATGCAAAATGTAGCTCAAGTCAAGTAAGTGTCCACTCTGGTGTATTTTGCCCCAACTCCACTCTCTTTCAAACTACGTCTACCCTATTGGCTGATATAGCCCAGGAATACCGATAGCATATTGGGCCATATGAGAATCTGTTGTGGTGTTTTGCGCATTTTGATCTTGACTAGGTTGACAATATTGCTGGGACCGGGGCTGCAAAGCAAGCTACGTTACATACAACTACAATAACATTTCAGGACTGCGGTTGGGTTCGGGGCCAGTTGTCAAGGTGGCAGGTGGGAGACTGACAAGAAGCCAGCAAGAGAAGCCAGGGGGTGCAGTATGAAAAGCAGCGGGAGAGAGATGAAAAAATAAGTCCCGTGTGCAGACCTCTACTGTGTGTCTCAGGTTGGCTGTAGTGTCAGAATTCCCTTCACACACACCCACACACACACCCACACACACGCACACACACATCCACACAGATACAGACACACACACAGACACAGACACAGACACAGACACACACACGCACACACAGACACACACACAGACACACACAGACACACACACACACACACACACAGACACACACACACAGACACACACACAGACACACAGACACACACAGACGCACACACACAGATGCACACACAGACACACACAGACGCACACACACACAAACGCACACACACACACAGACGCTCACACACACACACACACACACACACACACACACACACACACACACACACACACACACATCAAAGCCCGGGGAGTGTGTGTGTGCTATAAATTAAATAACTTCCCCTGCAGTGAGGGAGAAGGGGTAATGTGTGTGTTTGTGTGTATGTGTGTGCATCCATGCTAGCTTGTGTGTTTATTGGAGGATGCAAAATAGGGTCCCACCGGACAGACAGCCCGGCCCTCCATGTCCCTAGCCGACAGAGGGGAGACGGAACAGCTTTATCCACAGACAGCCAATGGAGAGATTAAATGTGATTTGGCTAAAGCATGCCTGTCACCATGGCCCTGAACTGGCAGAGACAGAGAGGGACAGAGAGAGGCAGAGGGGGTTCTTGGCAGGGACAGAGACTCTACATTTGACAAACAAATGCATGTGAAAAAAGCCCAAACAGCTGGGTCTCGTTGACGCTAGGCTTAATGTCTTCAGAACAACCCCTTAAGACCATTAAACATGTTCTGCTAGTTTCATGGCCCTGTTGGGCTTCTCAGCATGTGTGCATGAATGCTTGCTTGTGGAAGTGCGCGTTTGTGTGTGTATGTGTTTGTTGAGCGAGTGAGCAAGAGAGAGAGAGACAGGGAAAGAGCGTGCGATTGGTGAGTGTGTGAGTGAGATAAATAGAGAGAGAGAATAGTGCACAAGGGAACAATAACAGTATACAATGCCTAGTTTCTCTTTGTGTCCCACCCAGAGTCATTATCAGGAGGCTGCAGGACCCATGATCACCACTGTAGAAGCTAAGCTTCTGTCAGCTGATGTCAGAACTAGAGGTTGGTAAATCAGGAGAAAGATTACATCATAAAAGAGTGCAGCAATAACATCCTTATGATTCAGGCTTGGATTCTATATATATATATATATATATATATTTTTTTTTTTACCCCCTTTTTCTCCCCAATTTCGTGGTATCCAATTACTATCTTGTCTCATCGCTACAACTCCCATACAGGCTCGGGAGAGACGAAGGTCGAAAGCCATGAGTCCTCCGAAACACAACCCAACCAAGCCGCACTGCTTCTTAACACAGTGCGCATCCAACCCGGAAGCCAGCCGCACCAATGTGTCAGAGGAAACACCGTGCACCTGGCAACCTTGGTTAGCGTGCACTGCCCGCCACAGGAGTCGCTGGTGTGCGATGAGACAAGGATATCCTTCTGGGCACGAACCCAGAGTCTCAGTGCCCTAGACCACTGCGCCACCCGGGAGGCCCTTTTGGATGTATTCTAAAACAAAACCTTATGTAGTCTCACTTTAGGTGAACAACACGAATGGATAATAAGGGGAAAAAAACACAGATGAAACACTGTTACATTAAAACTCGGGGATCATCTAACAGTGCACAGGTAATCCCATTTTGTATCCGCCATTTTGTACACCCGGCACTATTGAAATCTGCTTAAATGTGTGCAAACACTACCAGTAACTGTAACGGCATTCCTCCTCCTCTTCTGAGGAGGAGAAGCGAGAAGGATCGGAGGACCAATGCGCAGCGTGGTAAGTGTCCATAACGTTTATTTAAAGACATAAACTGAACACTACAAAACAATAAATGTGAAACGAATGAAACCCGAAACAGTACCATGTGGCAACAAACACACACACGGAAAACAAACACCCACAACTCAAAAGTGAAACCCAGGCTACCTAAGTATGATTCTCAAATCAGACAACTAACGACACCTGCCTCTGATTGAGTACCATACTAGGCTGAACTCAAAACCCCAACATAGAAAAACACACATAGACTGCCCACCCCAACTCATGCCCTGACCATACTAAATAAAGACAAAACAAAGGAAATAAAGGTCAGAACGTGACAGTAACAGCACAAAGGCACTGACTCATATGGATGACACAACATTGGGTTGACTGTTAAGCACATGCATACACTATTACATCACTGTCATCAAGTAAACCTGACCAGACTTGAGTTGATCACTGTCCCTCAGCATGAGTAGCCAGCAGCCATTGATCACACCCGTTAATGCACTCACATGCGCTCCTGTCCCTAAACTGTTGTTGTAAATGACACTTACAACAGCATTACATCAGCCTTACATCAACATTTCATCAGCATTCCATCAGCATAGATCATCTAGAAAGACAGACTATGAGAGACCAGCTGTGGAAGCAGACTTGGATTGAATACATATCTGTATGTATATCAAGAACCTTCATATACTTGATGTACACTTGATTTATCTTGTCTGTATGGAGCCAATGGAATACTCCCCAAAGTGCAAGCTCTACCCGTCCTGCACAGGAATGAAGTGAACTCAAGCTCTGCTCAAAGTCTTTCAAAGTATAAAACAGGCAGCCACAGTAGTTCCACATAAGCACTGAGAAGCTGTGCCCTGTCAGTGCTGCTGTCCATGGTGCTGGACCAGAAGTGCTGAAACTGCTACATATTGCTATAAAGAATGTGATGATATTCTCATGTGGACCGCCAGCCTTGCTACTACAGCACTACTGACAGGATGACTCCTGTGAGTTGCTGAAACTCCTAGCTCCACAGAGAAGCCTAATGTCGCTGTATTGACAAGTCTTTAACAGCCATACCTATCCAAAAATCATTCCACATTCATCTACTGTTTCTTTCTCACCGATAGCAGCTGAATTTGGGGGAATTCTTTGTGCTATTGGCATGCTGCTGAATGCTCTAGTGGATACATATTGATTGACTGAAGTAGTCGTGTAGAGGGGACACTGGTGTGTGGAACCCTGCAGTGTTTACTTGTTTGATGGCGATGCTACATACGTGCATGTGTGCACAGACACACAGACACAAATATACACAATCATGCCACACAATCATTCCAAATGTATGTATACACTGAGTGAATATCACTATTTACAGATGGATTATTGTGCAGAACCAAAATGCCAAATTGTATGACATGACGACAGTCACTATCACCAAACAATCACAAAACAAAGGTCTATTTGATGTGTTATGAGGCCATGCAATGGTATACTATAAAGACATTGTAAACATTGTATACTGTATCTTTATAATCAGATTACACACACTTCCTTACATCAATACATGTTTACATCCCCGTTATAAGACGAATAATCGTGAAGGGTCCAGGGTGGTACATATATATTGCTGTTAAGGCCTTACGACTTAACAGTGTCTAGCATCTCATGGTAGTGATTATTAAGAATACTTGTTTTACTGAGGTATAAGGCTGTACAGAGCCTACTGACACATCTATAAACTAGAAATGACACACAAAGGGACACAAGCACACAAACACACACACAAACAATATAGCATTGTTCCAGTTGACTAAGCCTCAGTGGGTTTTTCCCCTCTATCCTGTTCTCCAGTCTCTATGTATGTGGTGCCACATTGGCATGACAGCCCTGTTGAGCCCACTTGATTTCCCTAAACAACCCTAATCGGGCATCTGTAGGGGAGGATAAAGCCCAGATTGTCTGGAACCAGGCAGCAGCTCTCTTACGATAGGCTAGTTCCAACCAGCCCTGCAGAGAGATCACTCCAGATCCAAGTTGAAATGTGATGTTTTTGCAGGTCCCCAGGACGTCGGGAGACAAAGTCAAAACCGCAGTCAAAACCGTCCACTGAAAAAAAAAAACTAAAAACAAGTGCCTGGAGCTGGGATTGAACCTGCAGTCTATGAACCTGCAGTCACTGGTTAGACCACTGTGCCATCCTTCCACAAATAGGTAGCAAGACCAGTGGAGTTGTTTTTTGTTTTAGCCCTATCCCAAAACGTATCCTTAACTTAACCATTCGGAATTAATGCATGAACTGTTAACCAATGCCTGAACTTCACCTTAGAGTTGTTTTTGTGAGCCTAAATTGTCTGGAGCTCATGCTGGGGCTGTGTACCTAAATACAGGACGTCTGGAGATGAAGTCAGTTTATTAGTCAAAAATAGACGTGTTGTTCCAAGGACGTCAAGAAATTACGTGAGACTGTGATATCTTGTTGAGCCCTTGGATGATTGGATATAGCAAGCCAGAAGCTTCCTTTATGGTTGGCAACCGCCAGTCAGGAGCCAAGAAGAGCTTGCTGAGAATGGAGTTGCTATTTGGCAACCGTTGGAGGATTGGGAGTCGCCAGCCAACAAACTCTTGGGTGATTGGCTGCTGTGACCATGGAGCTAACTGATCGTCCTATCAATGGACACGGTGCAGGCTGGCTGCTGGGGTTGCCTGCTGGCAGGCTTATTTAGGGCTATCCATAACCCTGCCGTCCAGTGGGGAGCTGTTTGTGCCATCCATAACTCTCGCATTTGGGGAGCTGTGCTGCTAAGCCCAGCCAGAAAGCCCGAACACTTCATTATTCTTGCCCAGGAAGCGATGGGTTTACAGGGCTGTCTCACCATGCTAGGCCCCGAGATATGCCTGGTATTGGAAGACTAGCACTACTAACATGTACTGGGAAAATGTCATGCTGTGCTGTGTTTACTAAGCCTATGGAAATGAAACAGGAGTAGGGTATACTCGAGAAAGACTGGTATTCTCTCTGATTGATGTTTACATTGTGGTGATTGGTGCATTGTTGACTTGGTACCATGGTGGGTTTATTTTACGCCAAAAAGGAAAACATTACATGCTCTCCATTATTTCTGCTTCATATCTAAGGGTACATTTTTTTTCATCCACCTCATATAATACACTGAGCAAAAAAGATGAATGCAACACGCAACAATTTCGAAGATTTTAATGAGTTACATTAGGCCCTAATCTATGGATTTCCCATGACTGGGAATACAGATATGCATCTTTTGGTCACAGATACATTACAAAAGGTAGGGGTGTGGTTCAGAAAACCAGTCAGTACGTGGTGTGACAACCATTTTCCTCATGTAGCACAACACATCTCCTTTGCATAGAGTTGATCAGGCTGTTGATTGTGACTTGTGGAATGCTGTCCCACTCCGCTTCAATGGCTGTGCGAAGTTGCTGGATATTGCCGGAACTGGAACACGCTGTCATATACATCGATTCAGAGCATCCCAAACATGCTCAATTGGTGACATATCTGGTGAGTATGCAGGCCATTGAAGTGGGACATTTTCAACTTCCAAGAATTGTGTACAGATCCTTGCGTCATGGGGCTGCGCATTATCATACTGTAGCTTATGCCTGCCATACCATAATCCCACCGGCAAAATGGGCGGTGACATCAGCGTACAACTCGCCCACACGACGCCATACATGCTGTCTGCCATCTGCCTTCGGTACAGATTCATCCGTGAAGAGCACACTTCTCCAGTGTGCCAGGGGCCATCGAAGTTGGTTATACCGATCTGCAGTCAGGTAGAGGAGCACACAGATGAGCTTCCCTGAGACGGTTTCTGACAGTTTGTACAGAAATTCTTTGGTTGAAACCCACAGTTTCATCAGCTGTCCGGCTGGCTGGTCTCAGACGATCCCGCAAGTGAAGAAGCCGGATGTGGAGGTCCTGGGTTGGTTATGGTTGTGATGCCGGTTGGAAGTGCTGCCAAATTCTCCAAAATGACAGTGGAGGTGGCTTATGGTGGAGAAATTAACATTCAATTCTCTGGTATCATCTCTGGTAGACATGCCTGCAGTCAGCATGCCAATTGCACACTCCATTAAAACTTGAGAAATCTGTGGCATTGTGTTCTGTAACAAAATTGCACATTTTAGAGGGGCCTTTTATTATCCCCAGCATGTGCACCTGTGTAATGACCATGCTGTTTAATCAGCTTCTTGATATGCCACACCTGTCAGGTGGGTAGATTATCTTGGCAAAGGAGAAATGCTCACTAACAGGGATGTAAACAAACTTTTGCACAGAATTTGAGAGAAATAAGCTTTTTGAGGTATGGAACATTTCTAGGATCTTTTATTTCAGCTCATGAAACATAGGACCAATACTTTACATGTTGTGTTTATATTTTTGTTAAGTACACAGTACCAGTAAAAGGTTTAGACACCTACTTCGAGAGAATGCCAAGAGTGTGCAAAGCTGTCATCAAGGAATAATCTGAATGAAAAAGGAAACCATACACTGCTCTTGATAGTATCACTGATATTTAATAAGCTTAAGTATCGGCCTCACGGCCTTCCTTAGGCTTTTGTGAATTTCTTTAAATTAGGACCCTTATGTAGACCTAGCCCCACCCACATCCATCCACGCATGGAAAGGGGTTGGAGGTGAAGGAAAAACAAAGTGCTACCAAATATAGCAATATGCATTTCATAACGGAATGTGACACTCAACATGTTCATTACCTCGATATGTGGATTGAGAAATCAAATGGAACCCTGTTTACAACACTGTATAGAAAAGAAACGGACAGGAATACTCTATTGCAGGGGGGCACTGCGCCATATATGCCACTCCACATCTATAAAAAAAGCAGCGCAGATGCGCACTAAGTTTCTAAGAAGAGGCTATTCGCCACATTGTGTGGGTGAAGCTCTTCATTTGGCATTGGGAAAAACACGCTAAAGAACACTTAGCATTGGGAAAGTCCTGCTAAAGAACACTCCATAATGTTCACAACCACATATACTTTAAAGTCGCGAAAAGTGGGAGAAGTGGTCAAGAAACACTGGCATATTTTATCATTGGACACAGCTTTGCCGACTGAATTCACCACTTATTGTGTATAGGAGAGGTCGCAATTTACGTGATAAATTGGTTCATGCCAACTGCCAGCCACAAAAGAAAATCAGCCAGGCTCTTTTACGCCCTCTTCCAAATGGCAGCTATAAATGCAGAGGATGCGCACAGTGCAACAATATGATGAAGTGTGAATATTTCTGCCACCCACATACAGGAAAAATGTTCCAAATAAATGACATCGTTACGTGTTCCACCACCCATGTTATCTACATTAATAAATGTCCATGTGGGCTCTAATATGTCGGTAAAACCTCTCGTTCTCTCAAACAGAGAATTTGTGAACATAAAAGTTCAATCAGGAGAAACGACAGGTATTATCCAGTCGCAGTGCATTTTAATGACCTAAAGCATGACATTTCTACATTCACATTTTGTGGCATAGAGAAAGTTAAGATATCAGACAGGGGAGGTGATATTAATAATACTATAATGTGAGTAAAAGACAATGCTTTTGGATTTTCACCCTCCAGACATTATTTCTTAAAGGACTTAATGATGAAATGCCTATGTATGTTATGTTGTGAATTTGAACATGAATTATGTCCCTACGATGTACCAAATGATTAATGAAAACATGCTATGTCCTCCTTGTGGTTTTAGAGACGTGTTTAATACGTCTTATTTACACACTTTATTCAAATATTTATGAAATGCATATTGTTATATTTGGTAGCATTTATTTGTTTTTCCTTCACCTCCAACCCCTGTTCATGTGTGGAACGGATGTGGGTGGGGCTAGGTCTACATAAGGGTGCTAATTTAAAGAAATTCACAAAAGCTCTGATGAAGGCCGTGAGGCCGATATGTAAGCTTATTAAAGATCAGTGATACTATCAAGAGCAGTGTGCGGTTTCCTTTTTCATTCATCTTGTTCAACTGTTGCCATGCACCTGCAAAAAGTTTCCTCAGATGTAGGAGTGCCTTTTGAATTTTGAATTACTTCGAATAATCTAAAATATATAATATATTTTGATTTGTTTAAAACGTTTTTGGTTACTACGTGATTCCATATCTGTTATTTCATAGTTTTGATGTCTTCACTATTATTCTACAATGTAGAAAATAGTAAAAATAAAGAAAAACACTTGTCTGCGTAGGTGTGTCCACACTTTTGACCGGTACTGTACAATGATAAGCACACTAAAGTACATCAAAGATGGCAGTAACAATATGTAATAAACGGCACATCTAATAACCAATTTCACAGCACAGCCTGCGGAATTTGCAAGATAACTTTTCTTTCATGTTGATTTCGGCAAAAATGTAAATGTGTCACTTACTCGCCCATGGATTAATGGTTCAGCATTGTCACACTCAATAGTTCAGCGTTAGACTAGCCATGTTCTACATGCACTCGCAATTACAAGCCTGCTAGAGTTAGCTTGAAGCGGACGAGCAATATCCACCGTTGTGGTACAAATGAAGACTGAGCTGGAATGTGAAGCTAACTGAAACTGGCTAGCTTGAGTAGATCTAGCTTCAATCATAGTATAGTATCAATCATAGTATATCTGGTCTCATGCCTATTGGACTGTGTGTCTGAGGAATGCAATACAGTAAGACCTCCACACTAATAAACTCAGCAAAAAAAGAAACAACCCTTTTTCAGGACCCTGTCTTTCAAAGATAATTCGTAAAAATCCAAATAACTTCACAGATCTTCATTGTAAAGGGTTTAAACACTGTTTCCCATGCTTGTTCAATTGACCATACACAATTAAGGAACATGCACGTGTGGAACGATCGTTAAGACACTAACAGTTTACAGACAGTAGGCAATTAAGATCACAGTTATGAAAGCTTAGGACACTAAAGAGGCCTTTCCACAGACTCTAAAAAAACACAAAAAGAAAGCATTCCCAGCTGATCATCCTCGCAGTGGCAGACCACGTGAAACAACACCTGCACAGGGTCAGTACATCCGAACATCACACCTGCGGGACAGGTACAGGGTGGCAACAACAATTGCCCGAGTTACACCGAGGAATGCACAATCCCTCCATCAATGCTCATATTGTCCGCAATAGGCTGAGAGGGGCTGGACTGAGGGCTTGTAGGCCTGTTGTAAGGCAGGTCCTCACCAGACATCACCGGCAACAACGTCGCCTATGGGCACAAACCCACCGTCGCTGGACCAGACAGGACTGGCAGAAAGTCCTCTTCACTGACGAGTCGTGGTTTTGTCTCACCAGGGGTGATTTATGCGTTTATTGTCAAAAGAATGAGCGCTACACCGAGGCCTGTACTCTGGAGCGGGATCATCAATTTGGAGGTGGAGGGTCCGTCATGGTCTGGGGCGGTGTGTCACAGCATCATCAGACTGACCTTGTTGTCATTGCAGGCAATCTCAACACTGTGTTACAGGGAAGACATCCCTCATGTGGTACCCTTCCTGCAGGTTCATCCTGACATGGCCCTCCAGCAAGACAATGCCACCAACCATACTGCTCCTTCTGTGCGTGATTTCCTGAAAGACAGGAATGTCAGTGTTCTACCATGGCCAGCGGAGAGCCCGGCTCTCAATCCCATTTGAGCACGTCTGGGACCTGTTGGATTGGAGGGTGAGGGCTAGGGCCGTTCCCCCCCAGAAATGTCCGGGAACTTGCAGGTGCCTTGGTGGAAGAGTGGGGTAACATCTCACAGCAAGAACTGGCAAATCTGGTGCAGTCCATGAGGGGGAGATGCACACCAGATACTGACTGTTACTTTTGATTTTGATCCCCCCTTTGTTCAGGGACACATTATTCCATTTCTGTTACTCACATGTCTGTGGAACTTGTTCAGTTTATGTCTCAGTTGTTGAATCTTGTTATGTTCATACAAATATTTACACGTTAAGTTTGTTGAAAATAAACGCAGTTGACAGTGAGAGGACATTTCTTTTTTTGCTGAGTTTATATCTGTTAAACGGTAACAATCAGTCCCACGCTCTCCCTGGCACTCTCTCCCATTCAACACCACTACACTTACTATAAATGTTAAACCCATCGTCTAATAGTCCATTAACTAAAGTGATATTGTTCATTGACTGTTGTCCTTGTTTGGCTGGCTAGCCTGCCTATCTACCCACACGTTGTCACAGATTCAGACACAGTCAGACCCAGACATACTCAACAAGATAAGAGGTCTGTTAAAATGGACTAGGTTAGTAGGGAGTATGTTCTGGTTGTGTCTCATTCCAGGAAATTGTTCCCTCCCATCTTCTCTTGTGTGATGTAGAAGTCCGTCACTGGCCGCTGGCAGCATTTGGTTCTTTAACGCACGCACATATTCATCACTCCTCCCTGCTCCATTATCAGATAAGGTAACAATGTGGGTCGGCACACAAGTTAACTTCTCTGTCTTAGTACATACATTTCACACTTATGTCAATGTTCATTTTTAACAAATATATATATGTATTATACTTATCTATGTTGTGGATGAGCGCATTTGTTTGTTTGTTTGTTTGTTTGTTCTGTTCCTCTCTCTCTCTCTCTATCTCTGTAGCTTCTGGGTATGTGTCACACCCTGGTCTTAGTATTTTGTGTTTTCTTTCTTTATTTGGTCAGGCTAGGGTGTGACATGGGTTTATTTTGTGGTGTTGGGGGGGGGCTCACAGGGAGTATGGCTACGCCAGGTAGGAGACCTGCGCTAACTTCCTGTGCTTACCGGGGGGCTAAAGAGACCGGGCAGGCACCGTGTTATGCTATGGAGCGCACGGTGTCTCCAGTGCAGGTGCATAGCCCGGTGCGGAACATTCCAGCTCTTCGTATTGGCCGGGCTAGAGTGGGCATCGAGCCAGATAAGGTTGGGCAGGCTCGGTGCTCAAGAGCTTCAGTGCGCCTGCACGGTCCGGTCTATCCAGTGCCACCTCCACACACCAGTCCTCCGGTGGCAGCTCCCCGCACCAGGCTTCCTGTGCATGTCCTCGGCCCAGTACCACCAGTGCCAGCACCACGCACCAGGCTTTCAGTGCGCCTCACCTGTTCAGCGCTGCCAGAGCCTTTCTCCTCTCCAGCGCTGTCGGAGTCTCCCGCCTGTTTAGCGCTGTCGGAGTCTCCCGCCTGTTTAGCGCTGCCAGAACCTTCCTCCTCTCCAGCGCTCCCGGAGTCTCCCGCCTGTTTAGCGCTGCCAGAGCCTTCCTCCTCTCCAGCGCTGCCGGAGTCTCCCGCCTGTCTAGCGCTATCAGAGCCTTCCTCCTCTCCAGCGCTGCCGGAGTCTCCCGCCTGTTTAGCGCTGCCAGAGCCTTCCTTCTCTCCAGCGCTGCCGGAGTCTCCTGCCTGTTCAGCGCAGCCAGAGCTGCTAATCTGCATGGAGCAGCCAGAGCTGCTAGAGCCACCAGTCAGCCAGGATCTTCCAGATCCGCCAGTCAGCCAGGATCCGCCAGTCAGCCAGGATCTTCCAGATCCGCCATTCAGCCAGGATCCACCATTCAGCCAGGATCCGCCATTCAGCCAGGATCCGCCAGTCAACCAGGATCTGCCAGAACCGCCAGCTAGCCAGGATCTGCCAGAGCAAACTACCTGCCTGGGCTTCCCCTCAGTGCCGAGCTTCCCCTCAGTGCCGAGCTTCCCCTCAGTCCCGAGCTTCCCCTCAGTCCCGAGCTTCCCCTCAGTCCCGAGCTTCCCCTCAGTCCCGAGCTTCCCCTCAGTCCCGAGCTTCTACCTCAGTCCCGAGCCGGAGCCGCCACCGTGGACAGACGCCCACCCGGACCCTCCCTATGTGTTTAAGTGTGCGGCCGGGAGTCCGCACCTTGGTGGGGGGGGGGGTTCTGTCACGCCCTGGTCTTAGTATTTTGTGTTTTCTTTATTTATTTGGTCAGGCCAGGGTGTGACATGGGTTTATTTTGTGGTGTGTTTATGTATGGGGGTTTTTCGTAGGTTTTGTGATTGTGGCTTAGTGGGGTGTTCTAGCAAAGTCTATGGTTGCCTGAGTTCTCAATCAGAGGCAGGTGATTCTCGTTGTCTCTGATTGGGAACCATATTTAGGCAGCCATATTCTTTGAGTGTTTCGTGGGTGATTGTTCCTGTCTCTGTGTTTTGTATTTCACCAGATAGGCTGTATAGGTTTTCACGGTCCGTTTGTTGTTTTGTATTGTTCGTATTCATCTTCATTAAAGATGTATATTATCAACCACGCTGCATTTTGGTCCGACTCTCCTTCGACGGAAGAAAACCGTAACAGAATGCTGGATAAGGACCCAAGCAAATGGAATTGGGCTGACTTTGGAGTGCCTGTCCCAAATGGCTCATTAATGTAAATGTGCATATTGAAAGATACTGTCAGTAGTGATGTCATTTTGTAACTGTTATGTTGTGATATTGTTTCATAAACATGTTGCAATGTATATACTTTAGTATGTTTAGTTAAATGGAAAATGTAGGTTTGTATAGGTAATTGCTTAATTAATTAGTGTTAATTGTTCTGAGGGGAGGGGCTAAGCCCTACAAAAGGAGCCTCTCTTTCAGTTCATGGAGAGGCCATTTTGGATTGAGCTGTGAATGGGGCAGCATTGTTTTTAAGCTGTCCTATAAGGTATGTGTTTGATGTCAGTACTGTTGTTTTTGTTCAGGAATTACTTTGTAAATAAACACCCTTGCACAGAAGAACATTTGGGGATCCGACCATCTTTTTTAGTTTGATAGAGGTTAGGTTTTCCAGTATAGCCTTCTGGCCTACTCTACGTGACATCTTGCTAACTCCCTATCTTGCTTATTCCCATTTGCAGATCTGATATGGCTGGATGGGTGAATATATTACCTATGCTATGCCTATCCACGTCTATCAAAGATATGACAGGGAGTAAATCAGGACAGTTGGGAGTGAAGTGAACATCTTTCTGGAACAAGACACAGCCCTACAGCTCTGTTGAGGGACCTGCAAGTAAGCGTTTCGCTGCATCGTTTACACCTGCTGTAACCTGTGTGCATGACGAATAAACGTTGATTTGATTTGAGTTATGAGAGTGGCTGTAAAGGTCGACAGGGCCAAGTACTGTCTCTGTACACACAGATATTTAGAGCCAAGCACAAACCCTTTCTATGGCCAGATATGCACAGGGACGTAATTAAATAAGATCTACTTTCTACTGGAAGGCATTACTAATGGAGTACAGTGGAATGGATGGGCCATACATCATAGAGGTATAATTCCTACCGTGTGCCAATTCTCAAACGCAAATTGGATTACCTGCACAACTAGCCGGGTTATCCAATTGTGAAACACACGCACAGCAAATCTGGGGACACACACACACACACTGAGCAAACCTAGTTAAGCGTGTACCACACACACACAAACACACACACACACACCCACCCTCTGATCTCTTTATTTCCCCTTTCATAAAGTCCACAGTAATATGATTTATGACAGAGAGAAAGATAATACAAACAGTACTGTGATGAAATCTCAGCTTTAAGCCCTTAGCCATGACTTGGTATGACTCTGTATCACGCTGGACTTATAAAGCTTTCTTTTTTTTTTTTTTCTTGTGTTGTGAATTCTGAAAAAAATCTCTACGCCTGTAAACATTCTACTGGAACTTGGTTTACGATTTTCTCCAATCAAATGAAGTATACAGTACTTCAAACAAATCCTCAAATGAAATGGCTTACAGTTTGTATAGTTAATTGCTTCCCTGCATCCAATAAATAAGGTATGCTTGTTCAGACATGCCAGCGTTTCACACACTATATCACCGCAATATCAAACATTTTGCTGCACCTGCTTCAACATCTGCTAATCTGTGTACGTGACAAATAAACTTTGATTTGATGCCTTCATTATACAGAACATTACAGCTAGCCACTAATGGAGCACTAATTGGTTGTTGAAAACAACATGGCTAAGATGTATCCATCTTGGTAAGCCTGCCTGTCGCAAACCATTGCAAAGGAAATATGTGAGCTAGAATAGTCAATCTAGAAGGCAAATTCTATGGCATCTGTTTTAAGATTGTCAAGTCCGCAAAATAACTTGAATGTGTCCTTTGTGTCGATACATAGATGCTAGCTATAGTCTCTGCAAACCGGTCACTTACACTTTCCGTCTGCGCAAAGACAATTATGTGTAGTAGGGTGATATTGAACGCTTGGAAAGTAGACCAAAAAAAGTTTGCAAGCATATTGGTAGGTGGGGTGGTAGATGGGTGTAAACCACTGTGTGCAATTCCCAATTACACTTTCACTTCCTGGTTCAGTCTTTATTTTAACATAGCTTTAAACAGGTCTTTTGACTATCCCGAACCTTTTTTAAACCACTCGCATTTCTCCTTATTTTGCCACGTTTTGACCGCATTTCGCCATGTGGAAAGACCGGTTGAAGTGTTTTTATATCGTATGGTACCATCCATAACGATATGATGTAGTGCTAGTCTCTGAATACATTAAGCAGACCCTCCCTAAGAGGCCTAATGGTATCTGCATCCTTAAGACTTTATGAACATACACTACATGACCAAAAGTATGTGGACACCTGCTGATTGAACATCTCATTCCAAAATCATGGGCATTAATATGGAGTTGGTTCCCCCTTTGCTGCAATAACAGCCTCCACTCTTCTGGGAAGGTTTTCCACTAGATGTTGGAACATTGCTGTTTCCACTGCGCCATAGTCCAATGTCGGAGAGCTTTACACCACTCCAACCAACGGTTAGCCATGGAAACCCATTCACAAAGCTCCCAACGAACAATTCTTGAGCTGACGTTGATTCCAGAGGCACTTTGGAATTCAGTAGTGAGTGTTGCAACTGAGGACAGGCAATTTTTACTTCAGCACTCGGCGGTCCCGTTCTGTAAGCTTGTGTGGGCTACCACTTTACGGTTGAGCCGCTGTTGTTTCTAGCACTTACAGTTGACCGGGGAAGCTCAAGCAGGGCAGAAAATTTGACAAACTGACTTGTTGGAAAGGTGTCATCCTATGACGGTGCCACGTTGAAAGTCAATGTGCTCTTTAGTACGGGCCATTTTACTGCCAATGTTTATCTATGAAGATTGCCTGGTGGTGTGCTTGATTTTATACACCTGTCAGCAAAGGATGTGGCTGAAATAGCCAAATAAAGGGGTGTCCACATACACTTTATATATGCAAATGTATCTTGACTCAACCTGGTGTCAGAACATTTAGTTTTATTCTGTACGTAAATCCAAGACACTCCATTTAGTATAACATGTTACGTTTCGTACGTTATGAACTCATTTGTGGATGTCCATCACCCATTTCATATGATATATTACGAATTACAATATGTATTATATTTGACAGATTAGCAAAATGTACAATACGCTACAAATTTGCAAAACATACAATATGTTATGAATTTGCTAAATGTATGATATGTTACAAATTCTAGCTAGGTGGCTAATGTTAGCTAGCTCACTAACATTAGCTAGGCTAGGAGTTAGGGGTTAGGGCTAAGGTTAGGGTTGGAGGAAGGGTTAGCTAAAAGGTTTAAGGTTAGGGGAAGTGTTAGCTCACATGCTAAGTAGTTGAAAATGATCTAAAATGGAGTGTCTCGGAATTACATACAGAATATAACGAAATTCTCTGAGACCAGGTTGAGTCAAGATACACTATATATACAGATGTATGTGGACACACCTTCAAATTAGTTTATTTGCTATTTCAGCCACACCCTTTGCTGACAGGTGTATAAAATCGAGCACACAGCCATGCAATCAAGGACTTTTTAACTGACCGCCTACAGAGGGTCCTCATGAATGGGGCCCTCTCTGATGAACTGACCCTGAACACAGGGGTGCCCCAGGGGTGTGTCCTTTCATTGTTGTTGTTCTCTATCTACACTAATGAGATGAAGATCCAAGGAAACAATGTGAGCCTTTTCAAGTACACAGATGACATGGCTCTGGTAGGACTCATCAGATGAGGACAGCTATTTTAAACAGACCAACAACCTTCAAGAATGGTGCTGGTCAAGTGCCTTCCACATCAATGTGGGAAAAACAAAGGAGCTGATCATCAATGGCAACAACTTGCCAATGACCCAACCACTCTCTCTGAATGACCAACCAGTGGAGGTGGATGAGTGTTTCAAATACCTAGGGACACAAATTGATAACAAGCTGAGTTTTACAGAGAATGCAGACTGTATTCTTAAAAAAAACAAGCCAGCACATGTTTTTAATCAGAAAATTGAAGGGGTTTGGGGTCAGCCATGATGTTCTGGAGAGGGTGTACAGCAGCTTGGTGGAGAGCATCCTCACATTCAATATGACAGTCTGGTATGGTAATCTGAGCGAGAGGAGCAAAAGCAAATTGACCAGAATGGTAAACACAGCCAGAAAAGTAATTGGTCGACCACAGACACAGTTGAGCAGTCTGTTCCACAAGGCAACCAACAAGAAGGCACTGGCTGTCATTGGAGACCTCCCACCCTCTAGACTACACCCTCAGTTGGAGAGTCTTCCCTCTGGCTGGTGCTTCAGAATGCCCATGGCCAAGAAGAACGTGTTCAAACATTCATTCGTTCCTTGTGCTGTAGGACTACTAAATGCAAAGTCAACTGTATCGGTATATGTACTTATCTATGCAGTGCAGTTGGGACAGCGATCGGTTGTGAGTGAATATATCAATGTCGTCTGTTTTTAGTGTATGCAACATGATGGCCTGACTGGTTGAAATGTGTATGATGTGAGAATGTATGTGATCCTGGATGGACAATTGAATTGAATTTATTTTGAGTAACAGACATATACTACTACATTTACAATGTGGACCCAGAGGATATCACTTGAAAGTATTCATTAAAAAGCTTGTTTCCAAAGTGGTCTGCGATGGTAAAAACAATAAGACATATAATGATTAAAAGACAAGACAAAATGACAAACAACCATAAATACATTCATTTATATTGACGTCCTAAAAAGTGGCACTATTCACTGCACTTCTCCCTAACCTTAAAAATCAACCATATTCATTTCACATTAAAACAATCTATTGTGCACATCATACTGATCCTTCAAATAAATACACCTGACCAGCAGTAGGGGGCAGTTTAATTATATTATATTCAATTCTAAAAAGTAGTAAGTAGTTGAAAAGTTGCTAAAATGCTAAAGTTGTTTGTGATGACATTCGAACCTCAGATTTTTACCTCAAGTGACCATCTGTCTTATGTAACCATGTGAAACGTAACATATCATACTAAATGGAGTGTGTCGGATTTACATACAGAATAATACGGAATGCCCAGGTTGCCTGACTGTACATTGTATAAGCTACCGTATAATGAATAAAAATATAAATGCAACCATTCAACAATTACATTTTTTTTTTTTTTACAGATTAACAGTTCATAGATGGAAATCAGTCAATTGAAATAAATTCCTTAGGCCCTAATTTATGGATTTCACATGACTGAGCAGGGGCACAGCCATGGGAGAACATAGGGCCACCCACTGGGGAGTCAGCCCCAGTCAATCAGAATGAGATTTTGCCTAAAAAAAAGGGCTTTATAACAGACAGAAATAACTCTTCAGCACCCCCTAAATATTATTCTTTTTTAAATGCTGAAAATCCGGTGTTTCAATGTCAAATGTTTTTAAAAATATTTTTCAGTCTTCTGTGATGTATATAAAGTGTAATATTGGGATACAAACTCAAGACTGAATACATTTCAACTTTATATCTGTCTTTTTTATGCCTATAACCATGTGAGTGAAGTGTATACTTTTGCTTCAATGTAGATTTGTTTAAGACTACCAAGAATCACTCTGTGTGACCCTGATTTAGAACACTGCAGCAAAAGGTTCAAACATACTCATTATAGGAGGTCTTCTCTCTCTCTCTTGCTCTGTCTCACTCTCTAGATATCCTTCTCTGCCTCATCCTGATTCTGTAACACCAAAGGTCTGAGGGAATAGCTTCTATATGCATCCGTTGGGCTGTAAACATGATGAATGTTTAATATATTGGTTGGTTGGTTTCTCTGTAGAAGAAGAGGAAGAGAGCCTTGGGAACTGTGAGGCTGTGAGGCTGAATACACAATCAATGGTTCGAAACTACTTATTTTTTAGGTAATATATGCTTATTTGATTGTATTTAAGTTTGTGTGTTAAAACAATCCAAACAAATAAAACAGTGATTTAATAATTCAAGTGGAATTGAAAGTGTTTTAGCAACATTGAAATCTTAATAAAACATTTATTTTTTTTTTTTTTTTTTTTTAAACATTTTCTGACAACCGAGCACTTACATATGGTCATTTTCACATTTTTATAAATTCATAGAATGTTTAGGAATGATGTAGAGTAAGGCTTTTGTGAAAATTCTATAGCAATATAGAGTGGGAAAGTGGCTGTGCATTTGGACAATTAATAGACACTGCAGTAAATACAACCTAATAAAAACCTGTCCCCTCTACGCAGACCGGTGCTCCATAGCCAATCAGAGCTACAGTAGGCCTTTATGCAAATAAGTCATTTGCCACATAGGCCTGCCATCATTCACTATGAACTGGACTGTGTGTTTACAGGCGGTAGCAACAATGCGACTTTAGATAATTAGAACAAATTCACCAAAAGCCACAAAATACACCTGAATGGATTTCTGAAAATATGTCAATTCCACGAGAGTCCTCTTATATTTGGGAACTTTACAGTACTAATGATGAAACAAACAAACATGAAAAGGTAGGCTATCTCCTCCTCAGGTATGCACATCAACAACAACAGGATCAACAACTAACGCTAGCCAGAGCGAGATGAACAAAAAACCCTCTCAAAATTGTTCAGCTTGTTGGCTGTCAAAGTTGCACTGATAAATGATGGGAAATAGAAGCCTGCTCGTCCTTCTACAGCTTGCCTGCCAATGCATGATTGTCCCAACCCACGTTTTGACAATGGGAACTTGCCTGCCCAACCATTTGATTGATACCAAATACATTTCATTGACCTGTAAAGGTGCATTCGTAAATTGCCTCCAGTGTGTCCGAGTGCAATCTGGGTTGTTCATAAATTCAGAGCGTTTCACTCTCTGAGCTCTCAGAGAGCACACTGCACTATTGACACTGGATGCTCTGGCCGAGTAGGGTTAATCCGAGCGTTCCTCACAATGGCAGTCAGTCAAGCACCTAAGCTAACTGGCTAAAGTTGGCTAGCTTGCTAGCTACTTCCAGACACAAATGAGAACACCTTACTCTGACCATTTTACTCACCCTAGTAGAGCTGGTTAGGCTGTTTACATGTTATTTAGAGTGTTGACGACTGTAACTATGCTGCTGGCAACAATTTAATTACTTTTTTGCTGACATTTACTGACACGGTCATATTCAGCGTAAATTGATCAGTTATTGTGCGCTCTGGCACACTCATGAGAGTGCTCTGAAATCGAAAAAGATAGCTAGAGTGAATTAGCTGTAGCCACCGAAAAACGTTGAGGGGAAAATTTGGTCACTCACTCACTCCTCCAATGACATGACATCCTTCCAGCAGCAACTTAGCTAGCTAGCTAAAGTTAGGCTCCCCTAGCTAACTAATGTTAAGCTCCACTAGCTAGCTAATGGTAGACTGTTTTTGGCTTGCTAATGTTAGGCTCCACTAGCTAGCTAATGTTAGACTGTTTTTGGCTTGCTAATGTTAGGCTCCACTAGCTAGCTACTGTTGGTCTCCATGTTTTTAGCTCGCTAAATAAAAAGCTACATAAATAGATGTGCTAGCCTATTAGCCACATTATGACTGACTTTTGATCATTGAATTATATTAATCATGCATTGAACTGCATCCATCTATTTTGCCAAAAACGTCTTAATGTACGTTATGGAATTTTGAGTCAAATAGAACCTATTTTTAAAACTTCTTATAAAGTTGATTTTGTGGCCTAAACTGGGAATTTTATATTTTTTATGGATATTATGATTGTCTGTTTGTTTCATATCTGCAAAGTAGTTCAAACACCGTCAGTTACATTTTAATATGTAGTACAAAAGAAAGGTGCAATTGGATAACACAGAGCTGTAGTCCCATGAACTGATCACACAAACGCACATGCACTCAGGCACATGCGCGCACACACACACACATATATGCACATATATATATATATACACACACACACACACACACACACACACACACACACACACACACACACACAGAGGGCCTTGACCATAGCTAATATACATGTTTCTCCAAAGATGCGGGAAGGCGAGTGTTCCACTAAACAGGCCCTCTCACAACTCCATGACCCTGCAGAGAAATTAGTTTAGTCGCTTGGACTCATCTGCCCAACTCTTTACTCAGTTGGTCTCATCTGCCCAACTCTCACTCTATTTCTGCTTTGAAATCCCATGCCGGACAATTGTACTTTACACCCCAGTGAAGCCCTCGCTGCATGGGGAAGCGATCGGAAGAGGGGTGTTAGAGAGAGTGGGGAAAAGAGTAAGAGGGAGAGAGGTAGAACAGAGAGAGTGACAAAGGAGGGATGGAGACAGAGTGAAGGGGTATGAGTGAAGGGGTACAGAGCAGAGAGTGGGAGGATGGAGAAGTTGGATTTGAGACGAGGAGAGTCGAAAACCACAGAGTTGCATCGGCAACTTCACATTAGCCAAATTTCACTGCGCGGGTGTGATATTTTACTCCCTATGATGTTATTTGTTTACTGAGAATTACATCCGTGCCTGTATTTGTACAGTGTTTGGGCTTAGAGTCAGATAAGGAGGTGAAAGCACAGGTTCTTTTTAACCACGGTGTGCTGCAATTCTTATTTATTTTCGGTGAGTAAATTAGAAACATGACATCGAGGGGCCAAACATGTCGTTATATACATGCATATAAAATACTGTTGAAACAACTGATTTTCTGGACAAACTCTTAAAACTAATGATCAAGGAAAACAAAACATGCATACGAATATTCTAAGTTATTATACATTAATCACTTTAAAAAATGTTAGAGCTAATCGGATAGCCGTCTGTCTGTCTGTCTCTCTCTCTCTCTCTCTCTCTGTCTCTCTGTCTCTCTGTCTCTCTCCCTCTCCCTCTCCCTCTCTCTCTCTCTCTCTCTCTGTCTGTCTGTCTGTCTGTCTGTCTGTCTGTCTGTCTGTCTGTCTGTCTGTCTGTCTGTCTGTCTGTCTGTCTGTCTGTCTGTCTGTCTGTCTGTCTGTCTGTCTGTCTGTCTGTCTGTCTCTGTCTCTGTCTCTGTCTCTGTCTCTGTCTCTGTCTGTCTGTCTGTCTGTCTGTCTGTCTGTCTGTCTGTCTGTCTGTCTGTCTGTCTGTCTGTCTGTCTCGCAGTGGCTCCTCTCTTACCCACCATGTTATTATTAACCTAGACCAGTCTACCTGCCTCTCCTCAAACATTATAAGCTTCGCTTGCTCACCGTCTATGCCTTAAAGGCTCAGTGGAGACAAAAACGTGATTTTAATAATATTGTGAAAATTATGATAATGCCCTTTTTAGTTTAAGAGCTGTTTGAAGAGACTGCCTGATATTTCGGGCTGCTTTGGTGGGATGGAGTTTTGGTGATGTCACCAGGCAGGCCAAGAGAGAGAGAGTTCCAAACCCTTCTGCCAATAACAGCTAGTTTTTAGTTTTCCCCTCCCCATTCAGACCACTCACAGACAGTTGTTCATTGAAAACAATCAGGGTAAGGTACTTAATTGTTACCCAGAAATGATTTGATATTGTGATAAAAACGTCTGCATTGGACCTTTAACACCCAGCCATATGAAATGACAATGTTCTCTCCACAATGTAACGCTAGCATCTTATCTAGACCAGGCTGTGTCCCAAATAATACCCAGGCACCTTATTGGGCTGCACATGGTCAAAAGTCTTGCAATACATAGGGAATAAGGTGTCATTTAGGGCACAACCAAGCACTTGAGACAGTCTGAACATGGTGGAGGTTGAGACCTCCTGCAGAACAAACCCTCTCCAACCAGGAGTAGAATTGAAACAGAAATATCAAAGGGCCTCTTTTCCTTCCTCGTTATGCCAGACGTTGCAGAAGTCTGAGGTATAAATACAAAGGTGAAGTGTTTGTTTTGTAATACAGCCTGAATAGATAAACCAACCAGTCCCCTTCCTGAACAAGGGCCTGAATTAAATCCATTTTAATGCAAGTGAGGTGAATATAAAAGCAATTTAGCCAGAATGTGTTTGTGCTTTCATGGGCAGATCGAGAGCCAGGCGGAGCAGAGCGGCCTTGTTTGATATTACAATCTGTGACCCGCGTCTGCTACCAACGCCTCTGAGGGGTCGCCAAAAAGTCAACCGTTAAGGGCCCCTTGTGCGCGAAACGGAAGAAGAGGTCAGAAAAACAAGTGAATTCTGTACATAATCTAAACTATAAAGAATAACAGAGGAGTAGAGGAGAGGGAAACAGAAGGTCTTTGTTATTGGGCTACATGTCCTTCTGGGGACGATTAGCAGGGAGAGAGATTGAGGAAATACAAACACTCACATGTGTTGTTATAATTATTACTATCAGCTAGCTTTCACAGAGACTCACACAGTCAAACTGCTTGTCCCGTCTCTACTAGCTACTTTGACACTCAAACTGACTTTGCTACGGCAACAGTAGCCGACAGAGACTAGGAATAGCTCAACTAGCTGTTGTCAACAGCTTGTCAAATCTCATGCATACCGTCTCAATAGCATTGCGCTACATGACATCACTATCGGGCCGACGCTCTGTTAAATCTAGATGATGACATTTCTTAAATGGCAAAGCAAGATGGGGAGACACTGAACGACGATGCAACACGTCTGATAATAATATGTCTGCCACTAAGATAAATTATATGATTAAAGCAGTGTTTGTAAATGTGTAAATCAAAGAGGGAGTTATTTAGTAAGAATCTCCTAGATTTCTCTCTCCTGGGTGGCTGGCTGTTGAACGTACAGTATGTCACCTCCTGAGGAACAGCAGCTGTCGAGTGCCATTGGTGACAGAATCAAACATGGGTGTGAGGCAGAGTGAGAGAAAGCCCTTGTGGGACATGGGCGATAACTAGGTACTCATTTGAGAGGTTAGGGATGGTCTTTGGTTCTTTCTTTCCTTTTCTCTTTCCTTCTCTCTTTTTCCTCTCTCTCAATCTTTCTCTCTTTCTGTAGGTGTCTGATGAGAGAGGGGGAGAGAGAGATAGTGAGGTTAAGATAAAGAAAGAGTGAGGGCAGATGGAAAGAGGGAGAGCAAGAGAGAAAAAGGGACAGACTAGAACGGAAATGAGAGAAAGAATGATTGTTGGGGATAGAGGGACATGAGAAATCAAAGGAAAGAAATGGAAACAAAAAAACAGATAGAGAGAGAGACAGAGAGATGGAGAGAAACCCAGACCCCTGTGCCCTGTGAGAGTGACTCACATCATTTCTCCATGAAGGTGTCCGCATGCTTCCCAGCCGAAACAGTTGGGAAGACTTTGTGCATATATTATGACAACATTTTGTGATGTTTTTGTTCATTTTGGACTTCGGTAAGTTTTTTGGGGGGTTGTTCGGGTACACAAAATGTTTTCTTGAGGAAAGCTGAAGTTGACAGGCGAAGTCTATGCCCCTTTGTCAGTGATTGCTTGGTAAACAGAAGGGATTCTTCAGTAAAGTCTTTGTTGTCATTCAACGGGAGACGGCTCGTTTTCTTGTAGATTTTTTCATTGAGAAACACTGCACCAAACCTAGTTAGATGTATTTTTTTTAATCTATAGATATATACAGTTGAAGTCGGAAGTTTACATACACCTTAGCCAAATACATTTAAACTCAGTTTTTCAGAATTCCTGACATTTAAATCTAGTAAAAAATCCCTGTCTTAGGTCAGTTAGGATCACCACTTTATTTTAAGACTGAAATGTCAGAATAATAGTAGAGAGAATGGTTAATTTCAGCTTGTATTTATTTTATAACATTCCCAGTGGGTCAGAAGGAAACATACACTCAATTAGTATTTGGTAGCATTTTCTTTAAATAGTTTAACTTGGGTCAAACATTTTGGTTAGCCTTCCACAAACTTCCCACAATATGTTGGGTACATTTTGGCCCATTCCTCCTGACAGAGCAAGTGGAACTGAGTCAGGTTTGTAGGCCTCCTTGGTCGCACATGCTTTTTCAGTTCTGCCCACAAATGTTCTATGGGATTGAGGTCAGGGCTTTGTGATGGCCACTCCAATACCTTGACTTTGTTGTCATTTTGCCACAACTTTAGAAGTATTCTTGGGGTCATTGTCCATTTGAAGACCAATTTGCGACCAAGCTTTAATGATTGTCTTGAGATGTTGCTTCAAAATATCCACATGATATCCACTACAAAATATCCACTACCTCATGATGCCATCTAGTTTGTGAAGTGCACCAGTCCCTCCTGCAGCAAAGCACCCCCACAACATGATGCTGCCCACCCCCATGCTTCACGGTTGGGATGGTGTTCTTCGGCTTACAAGCCTCCCCCTTTTCATTCTAACATAACGATGGTCATTATGGCCAAACAGTTCTATTTTTGTTTCATCAGACCAGAGGACATTTCTCCAAAACATACAATCTATGTCCCCATGTGCAGTTGCAAACCTTAGTCTGGCTTTTTTATGGCGGTTTCGGGGCAGTGGCTTCTTCCTTGCTGAGCAGCCTTTCAGGTTATGTCGATATAGGACTCCTTTTACTGTGGATATGTTTCCTCCAGCATCTTCACAAGGTCCTTTGCTGTTGTCCTGGGATTGATTTGCACTTTTCTCACCAAAGTACGTTTATCTCTAGGAGACAGAATGCGTCTCCTTCCTGAGCGGTATGACGGCTGCGTGGTCCCATGGTGTTTATACTTGCGTACTGTTGTTTGTACAGATGAACGTGGTACCTTCAGGCGTTTGGAAATTGCTCCCAAGGAAGAACCAGACTTCTGGAGGTCTACAATTTCTTTTCTGACGTCTTGGCTGATTTATTTTGATTTTCCCATGATGTCAAGCAAAGAGTCACTGCGTTTGAAGGAAGGCTTTGAAATACATCCACAGGTACACCTCAAATAGACTGAAATGATGTCAATTAGCCTATTAGAAGCTTTTAAAGCCATGACATAATTTTCTGGAATTTTCGAAGCTGTTGAAAGGCACAGTCAGCTTAGTGTATGTAAACTTCTGACCCACTGGAATTGTGATACAGTGAGTTATAAGTGAAATAATCTGTCTGTAAACAAATGTTGGAATAATTGCTTAGTATATGTCCTAACCAAAATTTGTGGAGTGGTTTAAGAACGAGTTTTAACGACTCCAACCTAATTGTAGGTGAACTTCCGACTTCAACTTTATGATTGAATCTTTATTTAACTATGCAAGTCATTTAAGAACAAATTCTTATTTTCAATGCCGGTCTACCCCGTCCAAACCCTAACCCGGACGATGCTGGGCCAATTGTGCGCTGCCCTATGTGACTCCCAATCACCGCCAGTTGTGATACAGCCTGGAATCTAACCAGGGTCTGTAGTGACACTGCATCTGCATCTCTAGCACTGAGATGCAGTGCCTTGTACCCCCCACAACCCCCTCCATCCTCCCAACTTGACACCTCCTAAGTAATGGCCCCTGTCCCTCCCTCCCTCAATTAACTCTGTAAAAGTCACGATTAATCAAAGAGCCGAGTCAGCCAGACAGCAGTTCAATTACAACGGTAGGAAGGAAGGAAGGAAAGCAGTGATAAGAATAAGCAGTTTACAGTGACTTTCTACTACAACAACCACAGCATGCTAAACAACATGCATTAAAATACAGTTAACATCATAATTACTCAGAGACTTATTCTCACTGTTTAGTTTGTCAACACATAATAAGCAACCTCAGCCGCAACCACCTACACTTATCCTGTGTGTGTGAGCATGCAACCGTTTAGTGCAGAACAGCAACGATGGGGAACATAATTGCAGCTATAGTGATATAATTACGAACCTCCTGTGCCATGGTAATCACACAGTGTGTGTGTGTGTGTGTGTGATATTTATAAGAGAGGCACAATGAGACATAATGACAGTAACAGACCAAGCAGGGTCACACAGCTGATTTCTACGGCCTTCCACTGTCTCAATTAGTCACCTCATTCTGCCATAGCAGAGTAGGAAGACTCCATCCTTTCGAGTAGGTCAATCATAACCCACCATACTATACAGATGCCAAATCATAATTTGAGTCAGTTTCACACAGCAGTGTTGATAAGGGGAGAGCGCCATGGACTAGTGATGTGGCAGGTCAGGTCACATTAAGGGAGAAAGAAAAGTGTATGGCCCGTATCACTTGCCTAGCCATAAAGATACAATGTTTAGCAATGTTGGGTTCTGAGAATAAGATATATATTTATTCATGTCACTGAGGGAGAGACGGTAATGTATAATGTTTACATTATGTCAGGATATGTTGTTGTTAGCCGTCAGGGATCCTATGGGAAGCACCTGCATTGCTTGCTGTTTGGGGTTTTAGGCTGGGTTTCTGTACAGCACTTTGAGATATCAGCTGATGTACGAAGGGCTATATAAATAAATTTGATTTGATTTGATCCTCTATGAGGAGAAAAAAGAAAGTCTGGTACCAGTCACCATGACAGACATGAGTTGGGGAGGAGTAAGAGGTCAGGTCAGATGAAGTGAGGAAGAACAGATATCACTAAAGTTCTGTCTAGCAACAGAGATGCATTGGCTGTTCAGATGTGTAGGAGGAGACTCAGCAGAGGAGAAAGGGTTAAACATCAGTGCTTGTGTGAGAATGTCTTTGTTGATTCAGCTGTTCGATCCTTTGGGAAGAATAAACTCTGTATAAGCTTTCAAAGTGTCCGTCGAGTTCCGAATCTAATAATTAGAACCTAACCGAATCATGATGTACACTTTTTTTTACCAGCCTCAGAAATTGCAGCCCAAATAAATCATTCACATAGTTCAAGTAACAGACACATCTCAACATCAACTGTTCAGAGGAGACAGTGTGAATCAGGCCTTCATGGTCAAATTGTCAAGGTTGTGCGCTACTGGTACGAAGTAAGGTGCAGGAGAGCAGTGAGTTGTGATTAGGCACACTTTTATTTGACAAAAGACAGACGCAACTGCGTCCAAAATCCTCCAGCCACAGATAAAAGTCAATAAGCTTGAAAACACCCACAAATATACAAATGTATGACAAATACATAGAACGGGTCAAAATACGGGGGGGGAAACCCAGTCTGGCGATCACACTAAACAACGTAACAAAACAATTTCCCACAAAGACATGTGGGGGAACAGAGGAATAAATACATGCAGTGTGATTTGGGAATGTAAACCAGGTGTGCAGGAAACAAGACAAAACAAATGGAACAATGAGAAAATGGAGCGGCGATGGTTAGAAAGCCGGTGACTTCGACCACCGAACGCCACCCGAAAAAGGAGAGGTGCCGACTTCGGCGGAAGTCATGACACAAATTGTTGTAAAGAAACCCGTACTAAAGGACACCAATAAGGAGAGATTTGCTTGGGCCAAGAAACACGAGCAATAGACATTAGACCGGTGGAAATCTGTCCTTTGGTCTGATGAGTCCAAATTTGAGATTTTTGGTTCCAACCTCTGTGTCTTTGTGAGATGCAGAGTAGGTGAATGGATGGTCTCTACGTGTGTAGTTCCCACCATGAAGCATGGATGAGAAGGTGTGATGGTGTGGGGGTACTTTGCTGGTGACACTGTCTGTGAAGTATTTAGAATTCAAGGCACACTTAACCACCATGACTACCACAGCATTCTGCAGCGATACGCCATCCCATGTGGTTTGCGCTTAGTGGGACTATAATTTGTTTTTCAACAGGACAATGACCAACACACCTCCAGGCTGTGTAAGGGCTATTTGACCAAGAAGGAGAGTGATGGAGTGCTGCATCAGATGACCTGGCCTTCACAATCACCCGACCTCAACCCAATTGAGATGGTTTGGGATGAGTTGGACAGCAGAGTGAAGGAAAAGCAGCCAAACAAGTGCTCAGCATATGTGGGAACTCCTTCAAGACTGTTAGAAAAGCATTCCAGGTGAAACTTGTTTGAGAGAATGCCAAGAGGTTTTTATAGCTGTCATCAAGGCAAATGGTGGCTACTTTGAAGAATCTAAAATCTATTTTGATCTGCTTTACATTGTTTGGTTACTACATGATTTCATATGTGTTATTTCATAGTTTTGATATCTTCACTATTATTATATAATGTAGAAAATAGTAAAAATTAAGAAAAATCCTTGAATGAGTAGGTGTGTCCAAACTTTTGACTGGTACTGTAGTTTTCATCATGAGCTCTGAAGTCACTGTGAAAACATTTTCAGCAAAATTGGTTCTAAGATCATGATCTACTGGCATGCTGGCAATGCTATACCAATCACTCCCATTCACAGCTTCATTGCCATGCATGTTTGATATTCCAATACAGTTTACAGATACAAAGCCATTACCATAGTTGATGGCCTATATTGGTAAAGAAAACAATGAATTTAAAGATGCACTCTCAATGTTTTGTATAATTTCATCCAGTCATTTTGAAAGTGGTGGTCATGAGTCAAAACGGGTCCCTGTTGTTGTCTTGTACTATATCATCCAAGTATGTAGTACGTCATCCAATATGTTACGGATTCATTGTGCTTAAGATCCCAGAGTGCATCTTTAATAGATATACAACTCTCCATGTATAAGCACATAGTGAACAGTGAGCGCTGGGAATCCCAAAGTTGGGACATGTGTTTAAATGTTGAACACATTAAATAACTAAATAACCATTCAGCGCGCTAATGCTCCGGGACAGCTAGGGCCGATGTGGATGGAAATTGCTCCCTTTAATCTAAATGCTTTTTGTTGTTGTTGTATTATCTCTTTGGTTATAACATAATGTTCCTAGGAGGACACTTTGTCCCTGTAGAGATATATTGTGCATTTAAGATATTTTTTTGCTCAATATAGTTGAGTATGGCACCAATTAAGGACATAATTAATTCAGTGGAGTGTTGCGCTTGCAGGGGAATGTGATAAATAAAACACATGACAAACAATCAGCATAGAGACTAAAGACAGGGAAAGGACACAACAACAAAGGAGAAGGGTCAAAAGTCCTTCAGCAGTTCTGTTGTGCTACTTTGAAAAAGTCATTTCTTTGAAATGACTTTGATGACTAGTTCTGCTGTCCTCTGATCCTTCTCCTCCAGACAGTGGGACATTCAAATTGTTTTTGTTGTTGAGTGAGCTGCATGGCTGGATGCTTGAACACAAAACTGTGTCTGTATCCAGCTAGGCAAAGTGTATCTGTCTGTAGACTGGGGCAAAGGGGAAGTACACTGTGTCCACAAGAGTCTGCTAAATCAAATCTAAGGAAAAATGGTCTGATTTAGACTAGATGGAGGTGGGGGCGTTAAGAATTCTACTGCGCTGACGTTGCTGCTATCTGATGAGCGATGGGGATGTTGGTGATGATAGTACATATGACATTGACAATGATGGTGATGGTTTTGATTGTTACAGTAACTGTGGAACTGTTTTCTTTAGAATTAGAAGAACCTCATCAGCAAGCTATTTTGCCTCGCCGCTAATCTTGTCCCCAGGCTATTGCGCACAGCACATATAAAGCAAAGCTAGGATACCAACGATTCAAAGTTGGCATTAATGGGAGTGACCATAGAATTCTATTGGAGTGACCGACTGAGAAGTATTTGTCATCATTTAATTTGAGCAAATCACACAACTGCGGGGTGTGGGGAGGGTTAGGGGGAAGTTGTTGTGGGAGAACATGATTGGTTGGTAGTTAGATTAAGCCAATGCCTATGAGAAGGGAAAACTCTGAATAGGCTAACACTCTGTATAGGCTAACAAAGACCAAGTTTTTAACTTTTCTTTTTACTTTTTACCCCTTTTCTCCGCAATTGGTAGTTACAGTCTTGTCCCATCGCTGCAACTCCCGTACGGACTCTGGAGAGGCAAACGTAGAGAGCCACACGTCCTCCGAAACACAGGCCTGCACAACCCTGCCACTGCTTCTTAACACACTGCTCGCTTAACCCGGAAGCCAGGTGCACCAATGTGTCGGAGGAAACTCTGTACAGCTGTTGACAGAAGTCCGCGTGCATATGCCCGGCCCACCACAAGAAGTCGCTAGAGTGTGAAGGGACAAGAACATCGCTGCCGGCCAAACCCTCCCCTAAACCAGAAGACGCAGGGCCAATTGTGCGCCGCCTCATGGGTCCCCCGGTCGCGGCCGGCTGCGACACAGCCTGGGATTGAACCCGGGTCTGTAGTGATGCCTCTAGCACTGCGATGAAAAGATCAAGTTTAACGTGTTGGTCCACCAGACTCTTTACGCATTTGGGCAGACACTACTGTCTGGGAACAAAATTATCTCACTGCTTCCTTCTTTCTGTTGTGACATCTAACCTTTTCTTCACAATAACTGGCTGCAGACCTAACATGGATCCTTTGTAGTTTCACCTCGGAAGTCATTTGGACAATTATATCTAAAGTGTGTGTGTTTGTGTGCGTGTGTGCGTGCCCTTGTGTGCGAGTGTGCACATGAATATGTGTGTGTATTGAAGTATTCAGTATAAGGGTTGGCTCTACTTTCTTCACATAGTGAAGATATTTTTGCTTGTCACATTGCAAATCATCTCTGAATATTGTGCAGGGAGTCAAAAAAAACCTTTATTGTCAAAACGAGAGGCCGCATGGATCTTTCATTTAAAGACCCTTGCTCCCTTCGGTCTCAACGTAGACCTTGATCTGAAGCCATTCCTGTGATCATTGTGTATTTGCTATCCATTGTAAATGTGTGTTGGCTTATGTAACCAAATTGTATGTTATCCATTTATGCTTTTTTTTATGTTATGTTTATATCTGTATATCAACCAATGAAATCAAGCCACACCCGGGCCATGTTTACAGACACCTGTGTGTGTCCTTTCAAAGTATATAAATGAGTGACCCGCAGTGTTTGTCATTATACCCTGATGAAGACAACTTGCCTGTGGAAACGTTATTGCATCTGAGCTCCTAGAGAGTGAGCCTCTCCTTTTCTTTTTCAAGTCAAACAAAATCAAACCAGTCAAGTTTGAAAACATACAAAACAAGGTATGTGGAATGGAAAAGCACTACTATTGCCTGTTCTTCTGGAATGTTTTCCCTTACATCTCCCCATTCACTGGACACAGCTATTTTATCCAGCAAATTCACATTACCAAGTTACAGGAATCTGTGTCCTCCTGTTCAATCTGCTGCTTTATGTTGAGATGAATTTAACTTCTCACTAGTTTGTTTGGGTCTAGAAGTTTAATTTGAGGGAGTAAATGCCCTAATGCTTAACACTAGAACAGCTGGGCCTCGATGGACCCCCCCTTCATGCTACATTCTAACAGTGTAATTCATATATTTAATATATGCTTTTGCAAAAATAATCATTTGGTTGTGTTTATTGAAGGGCTTGGGTACAATTTGAATAAGATTTGAATTTTATTTAAAATTACACAAAATCATTTTCATTGGTTTTTGTTACTATATAAATAATAAAAAATAAATAAATGCCAGAATAAAAGTGTTCAATCAATTTTATGTGTGGAGTGTCTTTGTTACAACTATGAAACAGAAAGCAGCAAGACACAGGGTCAAAAGAACGGTCAAATGAGGAAAACATCAATTATAAGCGCCAAGTGGCCTTGATAAATAGTGAAACTCGGCACAAAAGCAATAAAGGCATTATAATGAATGTACAGTTGAGGTCGGAAGTTTACATACACTTAGGTTGGAGTCATTAAAACTTGTTTTTCAACCACTCCACAAATATCTTGTCAACAAACTATAGTTTTGCCAAGTCGGTTAGGACATCTACTTTGTGCATTTTTCCAACAATTGTTTACAGACAGATTATTTAACTTATAATTTCACTGTATCCCAATTCCAGTGGGTCAGAAGTTCACATACACTAAGTTGACTGTGCCTTTAAACAGCTTGGAAAATTCCAGAAAATTATGTAATGGATTTAGAAGCTTCTGATAGGCTAATTGACATCATTTCAGTCAATTGGAGGTTTACCTGTAGGTGTATTTCAAGACCTACCTTCAAACTCAGTGCCTCTTTGCTTGACATCATGGGAAAATGTAAAGAAATCATCCAAGACCTCGGAAAAATAATTGTCGACCTCCAGAAGTCTGGTTCATCCTTGGGAGCAATTTCCAAATGCCTGAAGGTACCACGTTCATCTGTACAAACAATAGTACGCAAGTATAAACACCATGGGACCACGCAGCCGTCATACCGCTCAGGAAGGAGACGCGTTCTGTCTCCTAGAGATGAACGTACTTTGGTGTGAAAAGTGCAAATCAATCCCAGAATAACAGCAAAGGACCTTGTGAAGATGCTGGAGGACACAGGTACAAAAGTAAAATGAGGCCTATATCGACATAACCTGAAAGGCCTCTCAGCAAGGAAGAAGGCCACTGCTCCAAAACCGCTATAAAAAAAGCCAGACTACGGTTTGCAACTGCACCATGGGTACAAAGATCATACTTTTTGGAGAAATGTCCTCTGGTCTGATAGAACTGTTAAGTCAAAAATAGAACTGTTTGTCCATAATGACCATTATTATGTTTGGAGGAAAAAGGGGGAGGCTTGCAAGCCAAATAACACCATCCCAACCGTGAAGCACGGGGGTGGCAGCATCATGTTGTGGGGGTGCTTTGCTGCAAGGGGGGACTGGTTTACTTCACAAAATAGATGGCATCAAGAGGAAAGAAAATGATGTGGATATATTGAAGCAACATCTCAAGACATCAATCAGGAAGTTAAATCTTGGTCGCAAATGTGTCTTCCAAATGGACAATGACCCCAAGCATACTTCCAAAGTTGTGGCAAAATGGCTTAAGGACAACAAAGTCAAGGTATTGCGGGCAGAACTGAAAAAGCGTGTGAGAGCAATGAGGCCTACAAACCTGACTCAGTTACACCAGTTCTGTCAGGAGGAATGGGCTAACCCTAACCCAACTTATTGTGGGAAGCTTGTGGAAGGCTACCCGAAATGTCTGACCCAAGTTAAACAATTTAAAGGCAATGCTACCAAATACTAATTGAGTGTATGATAACTTCTGACCCACTGGGAATGTGATGAAAGAAATAACAGCTGAAATAAATAATTATCTCTGCTATTATTCTGACATTTCACAGTCTTAAAATAAAGTGGTGATCCTAACTGACCTAAGACAGGGAATTTTTACCGCGATTACATTTCAGGAATGATGAAAAACTGAGTTTAAATGTATTTGGCCAAGGTGTATGTAAATGTCCGACTAGATATGTAGATATGACAGCAGTCATAAATAGTCAATTATTGTCAGCTTGTGTAGCTCTTCACTCAATGGCATTAGATTAATTTAATTGAGCCCTTATCCCTTCTCCTGACATTTAACACAATTTGTGTAACTTTCACATGCTTGACACACTCTTTTTGTATTTAATTTCATTTAAGTAGGCAAGTAAGCTGAGAACAAATTCTTATTTACAATGACGGCATATGAATAGTGGGTTAACTGCCTTGTTCAGGGGCAGAACGACAGATTTTTACCTTGTCAGCTCAGGGATGCAATCTAGCAACCTTTCGATTAGCGGTCAACGGTCCAACCACTAGGCTACCTGCCACCCCAAAGGTTTCCTGACAGCGGTGGGATTTTGACATACCTTTGTTTGGTTGTAGTGGGTAAAAGACTCCGGTTTTCTCTTTATTGTGTCTGTTGTCTTGTCATTCTTCTGCACTGTTGTTCCACAACGGCTGTGCAGATGAGTTAAACTTGTTCAAGAAACTTGTTTACCAATGACAGTGAAGGGAAGACATTTTCCATGGTGACATTGTTCCCCTTGCCAACATAAGGTTCCACAAGCCTCATCACCACATTCTCCGACACTGGCGCCTGCTGCCCAATGCGGATATTTCCCCAGATATTGAAAGCCCTTTAGCATGTTCAATTACTCACTGTGTAGCATTCTCCAAGTAGGCCAGAGTAGACTGATAAGACTACTTTGATCCGGTGGACTAATATAGGGTACATACCATATTAAGGTTCTAATTAGAATGGATCAATACAATAGAATGGTCGTCCCTGTTCTTCACTCACAATTGGTGATTACATAATGCATCCCCTTCATCGTCAACTCACCCATTCTTCCCCTTTCTCATCATCAAACTTTACTCAATGTATTTCATCTGTTGTTATATGTGTAAAAATTGTTTCGTTGTAGTCTAGGTTCAGTTTCGAGGCAATTGTCAGGGTCATTGTCAGCTGGGCACTGCATGTTCAACTGTCTTTCAACAGGACATACTGTTTGGAGAAGGAGGGGCAACGGGGGAAAACCATTCAAAAAAATGACATGCCTTCCTAAAACTGGCTATAATAACTCCAGTTCGGTTTGGTGATGTGTTATACAGTGCATTCGGAAAGTATTCAGACCCCTTCCCCTTTTCCAAATGTTGTTACATTGCAGCCTTATTCTAAAATTATTATTTTTTAAATGTTCCTAATCAATCTACACACAATACCCCATAACGTCAAAGTGAAAACATTATATACATATGTTTTTTTTAACTGTATTAATAATGAAAAACAGAAATACCTTATTCACATAAGTATTCAGACCCTTTGCTATGAGACTCAAAATTGATCTCAGGTGCATCCTGTTTCCATTGATCATCCTTCAGATGTTTCTATAACTGGTCATTTCAATTGATTGGACATGATTTGGAAAGGCACACACCTGTCTACGTATATAAGGTCCCACAGTTGACATTGCATGTCAGAGCAAAAACCAAGCCATGAGGTCAAAGGAATTGTCCGTAGAGCTCCGAAACAGGATTGTGGTCAAGGCACAGATCTGGGAAAGGGTACCCAAAAATGTTTGCCGCATTGAAGTTCCCCAAGAACACAGTGGTCTCCATCATTTTTAAATGGAAGAAGTTTGGAACCTGCCAAGACTCTTCCAAGAGCTGGCAGCCTGGCCAAACTGAGCAATTTCAAGAGAAGGGCCTTGGTTAGGGAAGTGACCAAAAACCCAATAGTCACTCTGGCAGAGCTCCAGAGGTCCTCTGTGGAGATAGGAGAACCTTCCAGAAGGATAACCATCTCTGCAGCACTCCACCAATCAGGCCTTTATGGTAAAGTGGCTGGACGGAAGACACTCCTCAGTAAGGAGTATGACAGCCCCTTGGAGTTTGCCAAAAGGCACCTAAAGGACTCTCACACCATGAGAAACAAGATTCTCTGGTCTGATGAAACCAAGATTGAACTCTTTGGCATGAATGCCAAGCGGCATGTCTGGAGGAAACCTGGCACCATCCCTAATGTGAAGCATGGTGGTGGCAGCATCATGCTGTGGGGATGTTTCTTCAACGGCAGGACTGGTAGACTAGTCAGGATTGAGTCAAAGATGAATGGAGCAAAGTACAGAGATATCCTTGATACAATCCTGCTCCAGAGCACTCAGGACATCAGACTGGGTCGATGGTTCACCTTCTAACAAGATATCGACCCTAAGCACAAAGCCAAGTCAACACAGGTGTAGCTTTTGGAAAAGTCTCTGAATGTCCTTGAGTGGCCCAGCCAGAGCTCGGACTTGAACCCGATCTAACAATTCTGGAGAGACCAGAAACTAGCTGTGCAGCGATGCTCCCCATCCAACCTGACAGAGCTTGAGAGGATCTGCAGAGAAGAATGGGAGAAACTCCCCAAATACAGGTGTGCCAAGCTTGTAGCGTCATACCCAAGAAGACTTTAGGTTGTAATCTCTGTCAAAGGTGCATCAACAAAGTACTGAGTAAAGAGTTTGAATACTTTGAATACTTATGTAAATGTGATATTTCAGTTTTCTTCAAAAGTAAAATATAAATGCTTTTTGCTTTGTCATTATGGGGTATTGTGATTAGATTGATGAGGGAAAACAAATGTTTTAATACATTTTGGAATAAGGCTGTAACGTAACAATATGTGGAAAAAGTCAAGGTGTCTGAATACTTTCCGGATGCACAGTATAGACTTATTTAGGAAAAGTCAAGAGCAGAGGGGGGCAGGACTTAAAAAATGTGTAATACAATTTTATAAAATTGTGAGGAGTAAAAATGACTGCTTTAGTGGTTCTAGTTTTAAAGACCCCATGCAGTCTTTTGAATTTTATTTTTTAAATCATCCCTGTGTGTTTATTTCATTAAAATAACTCTAATAACTTTTATAAATGTATTTCTCTCAGCCTCCTTTTGCCATTGAAATGCTCAGTCTGCTCGTGTGGGCGTGTCGATATTCATTTACATATATTAAAATATATTTACATACACAGCCCTGATTGGCAGATAGGATTGTCTCGATTCTAGAGCCTACCCCACTTACCCCTTCAAAGTATGAGGGTAAATATGCAAATAAAAGATGACTGGTCATTGGTCAGAATAATCCGATTGTGATGGCATGTAGGCCAAAATCTCCAACCTGAAGGATGAATTTCCAGGCATTTAAAAAAAACGCTCTTACACAAAAAGTGCATTATCATAATTTTCACAATTTCAGTGTTATTTTGTCCTCATAGTGTGGATATATATATACATATTTTTTTAACACTAGAACTGCCAGAGGCCAACGGTCAAATATGTTGGATTTTGTAAATATTATTTTTTTGTATTTTACAATGGCTCATTTGTCAGAATTTTGAAATCACAATATTTAGAGCCTTTTACCTGTTTTTTTTCTCACTCCTAACTTCACCCGCCAAGACAATGCGCAGTAGGACGTTGGTACCCAGCCAGGCACTAATGCGTCTCTCTCTCCTCACTGAATGAATGACAAATGGATGAATGGGCAATAATTGTGCACCTTCACAACTGAAATTTAAATGAAGCCTAACAGAATGATAAGGAGGGTGAAGTGGGTGATTTCTATATAGTACCCGAAAGAGCATATTCTGCAGTTTCTATGACACTTACCTTTGTCAAATAACTCTCAAAATTCAAGAGCTGCAGCTCTACTTCCAAATTTCACTTTTTCCAAGAATATCCAAGCTGTCCATGCATTCAGCACATGACCACTTGCACGGCAGCATTGCTCCAGTTACTAAGCAAAACTTAAAATTAAAATATGCTATTTTGTCATGAATGGGCGATCGAAGCCAGATAGAATCTGATAATGGTGCATGTGACTTCAATGAACTGAATGATGAGAATGGTAAAGAGGGTGATCTGAATGATGAGGGTGAAGAGGATGATTGAATTTAGAACAATAGTGTAATAATGATGAAGAATTGTGGGCGTTATGGGCGGTCTAATTATATTATTACGAAAGGCTAGAAATAGTAGTCTATATAATCTCCACTCAGAGATTCAAATCAGACTATAAGTACAACATACAACGTGTATAGGTAAGCCAAAACAAACAAATGGATGCACTGACAGCACTGAAAATAATGCAGAATTTAGATGAGTAGGAGTCAGATGGAGGATCAGATATTGAGCTGGAAATCTACATTGCTGATGAAGAGTCTTCATCTGATTCTGATGTTGACTTCGAGCCTCTGCCTCCGATGCCTGAGCCTCACCACAGGAAAAACCAGAACAGAGCCAAATGAGACCTGCTCTCCCTCTTCCCCAAGCACCACAGCTCCCACTCGGGAAAAAGAAGACACAATGTTAAGTCGGCAGGTGCAAATGAAACAAGGCCCATGAAGACAGTGTGCAGTGCAACCGATTTGTTTGTAGGGCTTGGTCACACAAAGCCCAGAAGCTGTCTGCTGACTGCGGACCCAAAACATAAAGAGAAGATGAGATTAATTCATGCCTAAGGCACGGGTATAAGGGCACAATACAGTGTCTGATACAATCAACAAATTACTGTTTTTATATATTGTCATAAATCTATTTCTACAAATATTTCTTTATGCAATTCATCCTTCACAATTGTTCATTCACTTGTGCTTTTTTTTTTAGGAATGCAGCAAATACTTTCCCCTGCGCAACTGGCTTAATTATTTTCTTTTTAGTTTCTACTTTGTCAAAAGAAGCTCGAACTAGACATTTAATTACTTTAACTCTTTTACTAATCAAATCTACAAACTGTAAAGTTTCTATTGTAAGGGAAACACAAATAGGCTATAGGCCTACATTTTTCTAGGACTTTTTAGAATCATACAAATATATTCTTGACTCTTTATATAACTTTTTATTTATTTACATATTTCCACAAATATTTATTCATGCAATTAATCCTTTACAATAGTTTATGAATTACACTGAACAAAAAAATAAATGCAACATGCAACAATTTCAAAGATTTTACTGAGTTTACAGTTCATATAAGGAAATCAGTCAACATAAATTAATTAATTAGGCCCTAATTTATGGATTTCACATGACTGGGCAGGGGCGCAGCCATGGGTGGGCCTTGGAGGGCATAGGCCCACCTACTTGGGAGCCAGGCTCACCCACTGGGGTGCCAGGCCCAGCCAATCCGAATACTCCTCAGCACCCCCTCCCCACCTCAGACGATCACTCAGGTGATGAAGCCGGATTACACATGGTCTGCGGTTGTGAGGCCAGTTGGACGTACTGACACATTTTCTAAAATAACGTTGGATGTGACTTATGGTTGAGAAATTAACTTTCAATTTTCTGGCAACAGCACTGGTGGACATTCATGCAGTCAGCATGCAAATTGCCCACTCCCTCAAAACTTGAGACATCTGTGGCATTGTGTTGTGTGACAAAATATTACATATTAAAGTGGCCTTTTATTGTCCCCAGCACAAGGTGTGTATGGAACATTTCTGGGACCTTTCATTTCACCTCATGAAACATGGGACCAACACTTTACATGTTGCGTTTATATTTCTGTTTCGTATATTTATCAAGTGTTGGTGCTTATGTTTGCGCACCTTGCGGGTTGATATGCATCCGATGCATATGCTAAAAGGGACGCCCGACAATGTTCTAGTGGTAGAGGAAAATCACGTTTTTAACTACACTGCCCCTTTATTGTATTCCTATCATGGACCTACCATACATCAAAAGAAGCTTCAATGGCGCAAGCTTTGTGTATAAAATAGCTGTCAACTGTCTCTGTGTTTATACTTTTCATAAGCGACCATGACCAATTCCTATACAGCGTATCAATCGTGCATTTACGATGCCGCTGCAGGCAATTTCAGTCAGTCGACGGCTGGCAGATGGCCTATGAATCAAGCTAAGAGGCAGATTTATCCTCCATTGGTTGACATCATTTTATTTTCATATGTGGCCCAAAAGGGTTGTGCAGTCATTCCATTTAATCAAAACTATTTTCAGGCTTATGTTTTCCATACTGAAATACCTTACATATGGAATATGTATCTCCCAACCCAAGCCCACTACTACTACATGGAAGTGATTGAAAAACTTTTTTATATCTCCCTAACCAACCTGACATAGTGTGTGCCAGTATGATACCTCGTGTGGTGTGTCGTGTCTTTACTATCATCAACTGAAGACTGATAGTTTTTAATCAAAGATTCTCTGTAATTAGTTACTACGCGATCAACTGATTAATCACGTAACTAATTAACTAGGAAGTCGGGGCACCAAGGAAAAATATTCAGATTACAAAGTTATAATTTCCTAAAATAACTTTTCAGATATGTTATCTGATCAATTAGTCTTCAAATTAATGAATGATTTACTTTACCTCACGTTAGTCTCATTCCAAACGTCGTAAATTGTTGGTTATCTGCACGAACCCAGTCTTCACTATGAGTCATCCATACATCAATTGTCTTAAATAATTGATTTATGACTAACTAAGTAATTCACAGAAATGCATAAACAAACAAACAAACAAACAAGGTAAATGTAATGATAGGAGAATGTCCCCTAGTGGGCTAAACCAGCATGGCAGCTTGTTAGACAAAAGGGGAAGTGGGGGTCGACTAAGAAGTCACTACAAAATTATAATTATAACAATTGAAATGCTAATCCTTTGCACACGAACGCTCACTCATTCGGGAACAATTGCAATCAATATAAATATTTACGTTCAGTGTGTCGTCTTGATCGCTGGTGAAAAGTTCATTTCTTTTGTAGAATTGTCTGTATCTCTCCCTCTCTCTCTCGGTTGTGGTTAGAGGGGGTTGTTCAGAGTGACATTCGTTATAGAATAGATGTTTCGGCGGTTGTCATTCTTCGCGTTCAATGATGCCGAATTCCTAGCTGCAGACTAGTATCAATCAATATCAAAGACTTGTTCTTATTCTGTCGGTATTGACAGTCTAAGAGTTTAACCACGTGGTATGGTTAAAAGATTCAGCAATGGTCTACAACCTTTGTCCTCCTAATGGAGAAAAACATGGTCTGCAACATTTAGCCATCTCGTAATTGAGGTAAGCTCAGTCTGCTGATAATTTCTCAAAGTTGGGTTTTATTTGGAATGGCAGAAAAGGGGCTGTCCCAGGAGGCCTGACCCTAACTGGGCTCAGGGGCGGTCCTCTGATTTAGTTCAAATCAAAAGGGAATTGTATTTTTCTTCATTAAGCAGTCCAAAATCATATTACACAATTGTACAAACAGTATCATACTCACTCATTCATCTTATACAACAATTAGATGTAAACCTCATATCTGAGGCTATTATATAAACAGCGTTATGGTAATGTGGCCACACCGTCTCCCATGAGCTTTCCCAAGTTGTGACAAACGGACCAGTTCGTAGCTGGATTCTTCACCGATCTTTTATACTTTCTCCGGAACATGAAATTTGTTCGTACCTCAAGTTCTGTGAGGTGGAAGGATTTCCTTTGTCCTCTATGAAAATTGACTCTCTCTCTCTACTATGTGGCCATGTGGCAGGGTCTTCTCAGGAATTTATGACCTCTGACCACAGCAGCCTAGTTGAAGGAGGCAAGGGGGAGGCAGGGAGAGGGGGATGGGGTTGCTATACCCAAAGAGGCCAACATCATGACAGGTGAGAGGGTCACGGGAGCATGAAATTGAACAGTGTTACCCTGCACTGTACTGAGAGGGAAAAAAGGGGGAGAGAGTTGGGAGAGAGAGAATGACAGGAGAGCGAGAGAGAGAGAGGTGAAAGACTGTCCCCCTGAGTTTCCTGTCAGTTTCCATGCAGTCGCGCTGCCAGGATTATTCTAGATCCAGTAGTGTGTGTGTGTGTGTACACATCAACTGCTGAGACACTGATACTTTGACCTCCGTTGAGAGCACAGCATACATTCCAACACCGACAAAGCGGCTGAGTTCTCACTTTAAAAAAAATGTATACGGTCTGCAACCTCCACAGTCCAACAGAGAGAACTGTCTGTACACCACCATCAAGAAACTAAAGCCCTTTTTCAGCACCTCCCCTTCCTTCCATCAATGGAAATTGATGTAAAAATGTATAACTAGCCACTTTAAACAATGGCACTTAATATAATGTTTACATACCCTACATTACTCATCTCATATGTATATACTGTACTCTATATCATCTACTGCATCTTGCCATCTTTATTTAATGCATGTATCACTAGCCACTGTAAACTATGCCACTTTATGTTGATATACCCTACATTACTCATCTCATATGTACTGTATATACTGTACTCTATACCATCTACTGCATCTTGCCTATGCCGTTCTGTACCATCACTTATTCATATATCTTTATGTACATATTCTTTATCCCTTTACACTTGTGTGTATAAGGTAGTAGTTGGTGAATTGTTAGGTTAGATTACTCGTTGGTTATTACTGCAGTGTCGGAAGCATTTCACTACACTCGCATTAACATCTGCTAACCATGTGTATGTGACAAATAACATTTGATTTGATTTAAAGTGCAGAGTCAGCCACAGTCTTTTCTCAACTTTGCCACATACTTCCAAACACTGGATCATCCATAAAGATGAATATACTACACATAGAAACAGTAACCAAAGTGTAACCTACATCACATATTTGACACACAGGAAGTTGGTGGCACTTTCATTGGGGAGAACGGGCTCGTGACTGGAACGGAATTAGTGGAATGGTATCAAATACATCAAACACATGGTTTCCAGGTGTTTGATGCCATTCCATTTGCTCCGTTCTCTCCTCCGCAGCCTCCTGTGATTTGACAGTCTATACAATCCATCGCTAGAAGGTGAAACAATATAATAAAACATATATTTGTCTATGGCTGACTTAAACTACATTAATAAACTCAAATCAAATAAAATGTTATGAGTCACATGCGCCAAATACTTACTTACGAGCCCCTAACCGACAGTGCAGTTTCAAAAAACATGGAAAAGAATGAGAGATAAAAGTAACAGATAATTAAAGAGCAGCAGTAAAAAATAACAATATTTACAAGGGGTGCCGGTACAGGGTCAATGTGCGCGGGCACTGGTTAGTTGAGGTAGTATGTACATGTAGGTAGAGTTAATTAAAGTTTAAAGTGATGATGCATACATGACAACAGAGAGTGGCAGTGATGTGGAGAGTGGGGGGGGGGCAATGCGAGTAGTCTGGGTAGCCATTTGACTAGATGTTCGGGAGTCTAATGGCTTTGGGGGAGAAGCTGTTTAGAAGCCTCTTGGACTTGGCGCTCCGGTACCACTTGCCGGGTGGTAGCAGAGAGAACAGTCTATGAATAGGCTGGCTAGAGTCTTTGACAATTTTTAGGGCCTTCAGCTGACACCGCCTGGTATAGAGGTCCTGGATGGCAGGAAGATTGGTGATGTACTGGGCCGTTCGCACTCCCCTCTGTTGTGCCTTGTGGTCAGTCGCCGAGCAGTTTCCATACCAGGCAGTGATGCAACCAGTGGTGCAGCTGTAGAACCTTTTGTGGATCTCAGGACCCATGACAAATCTTTTCAGTCTCCTGAGGGGGAATAGGTTTTGTCATGCCCACTTCACGACTGTCATGGTGTGCTTGGACCATGTTAGTTTGTTGGTGATGTGGTCACCAAGGAACTTGAAGCTCTCAACCTGATCCACTGCAGCCCCATTGATGAGAATGTGGGTGTGCTCTGTCTTCTTTTTCCTGTAGACCACAATCATCCTTTGTCTTGTTTTCCTGTAGACCACAATCTCCTTTGTCTTGATCACGTTGAGGTAGAGGTTGTTGTCCTGGCACCACACGGCCAGGTCTCTGACGTCCTCCCTATAGGCTGTCTCGTTGTTGTCGGTGATCAGACCTACCACTGTTGTGTCATCGACAAATGTAATGATTGTGTTGGAGTCGTGCCTGGCCGTGCAGTCATGAGTAAACAGGAGGGGTCTGAGCACGCACCCCTGAGGGGCCCCTGTGTTGAGGATCAGCGTGGCTGATGTGTTGTTACCTACCCTTACCATGTGGGGGCGGCCAGTCAAGAAGTCCAGGATCCAGTTGCAGAGGAAGGTGTTTAGTCCCCGGGTCCTTAGCATATTGATGAGCTTTGAGGACACTATGTTGTTGAACGCCGATCTGTAGAAACTCCAACTTAGACAAACAGTTCATAATGTAGTCCAGCATACTATAGTAAAACTGCAACATTGTGTAAGAGGTATTAAAAAACTGTGTTGCTCTGTGAAGTGCAAAATGGGGAGGTTTCTGGAGTGCACAAGGAAAAAGGAGAGGAGAGAGGAGCAGAGAGGAGTGTGGGTCACTGAGGTAATTTAGTTCTGATGGTGAAGCGCTATTGCAAAAGAAGCCAAGAGGGAAGAGGGGGCCAATGCATCACACCGAGTCATTGTCCGGAGTTGGCTCTTATGATTGATCACCTCACACGTTGCTTTAATTTAAAGTCAATGGCATCTATAGATACCTGTCAGACTGGAGTGTCCCCTAATGCCTTCCCTACTGCAGAACAACCCTCGCTACCTCAGTTCCTCTCTTTAGAAACCAACCCCAATGCCAAACGGAGATTTAGCAGGGGCCAGGTCAGTAGAGGAACAAATGAAGGAGAAAAGAAAAGAGGGAATCGGTGTAATCTTTCATCTGAGCTGTTTCTTTTTGACAGGTATGACAGAAAGCGTGAGGTGTCCGGAGGTGATTTGTTTCAGAGATGGATTTGGGAACAGGCAACACACGGCATATGCTGAGTGGCAGGGAGAGCTCTAGAGAAACAGAGTACAATTTCACAAAAAGAAAAGGGGAATTTCTCTCTTAGGATCCATCATTTTTCACAAATAACTATTCTGCCATTAAATTCTTCCATAATAATGTTCTGTACCATCCATAACTGCAGTGACCTTCCCAAGAGGTTCATACCTTTCCAGGTAATAGCTAAAAGGACTGGCAGACTCAGGGTCATATATTGGTGTCAGACTCAAGTAGCTATATTGGTGTCATAAATGGGATGGCGCTGCTGTAAATACTCCAGTATAAATCAGTATTAGTATCTTCCCATATTACAATGCCCTTTCTATATTTGAACATACACATGTATTTTACAGGAACTGAAATATTGGGAGCAGTAACATTTTGTGATATTGAGACATACAAGTCGAGAAATGACTCAGTGGTCAAAAAAAAAAATTCTTAGATTAAAAGTCTACACCTTTTCTTTTATACTTTAGGTGTTAGAGCTGGCAGCTGCACTCACAGATAAACGCTTGGGAGACCACACCCTTGATATGATTCTTATCTCTTGGCAATTACAATTTATTTTGGTGATGAACACACGGGATCATCTGAATCATCTAAAACAGGACCGAAGGCGTCACAGAATTAATTGGGGACCTTCATCTTTTACTCGCGATAATAAAACTGTGAACGTGCCATTTTCAACCGCTATCATTTCATTGTGTCATTGGGGGGAAATCTGGTGTTTTATTCACGTTCATTCCAAAGGAATGAGTGCTCTTTAAAGATAATGACCGTTATATAAAACGTGCCGCTCCAAAAAAAAAAAAAAAACGTGATCCCGTCAAATAAAAAATTGGATGAAAATTTGACCTCAAATAAGATGCAATCATATCACAAAAGATGAAAGTTAAATTAACAATTCATTTCAAATGATATACAAATATCCCTTCAAGCTGTTATATAAGGGTTGTGTTAAGTAGGCACGAAATGGGAGGAGAAAACGTTTTGAAAAGCAGAATGTAGGCTACTACCTACCTAACCTTAGAGGCTCAACTATGAAAAAGTTTTGAAAAGTTTTGAAAATGAAACCCACTAATTTGCTGCCAAAACTACCCCTTAGACCCCCCCTCAACCTCCCTGAAGTCTTTGTAAGTTTTGTAGAAGCTCATTTCAGTTCCCAGCAGGGGAGGGTGTCACCTGTAGCAGACGCTGTGCCAAGCCCCTAGCAGAAAGCCCCCCCCACACACACACACACCTCACCCCCTCTTCTTCTCATTAGATCTAGAAGCGCGAAGGCGGTCATTTTGACTGCATAATGAATTTAAAATTGAAATATACTATATGACCAAATGTTTGTGGACACCTGCTCATCGAGCATCTCATTCCAAAATCATGGGCATTAATATGGAGTTGGTCCCCCCCCTTTTCTGCTATAACAGCCCCCACATTTGGAAGCATAGATTAGTCTAGAATGTCATTCTATGTTGTAGCGTTAAGATTTTCCTTCTCTGGAACTAAGGGGCCTAGCCTGAATCATGAAAAACAGCCCCAGACCATTATTCCTCCTCCACCAAACTTTACAGTTGGCACTATGCTTTGGGGCAGGTAGCGTTCTCCTGGCATCTGCCAAACCCAGATTTGTCCATCGGACTGCCAGATGGTGAAGCGTGATTCATCCCTTCAGAGAACGCATTTCCACTGCTCAAGAGTCCAATGGCGGCGAGCTTTATTCCACTTCAGCAGACGCTTGGCTGGAGTAGTGATCGTATGCTTGTTTTCGGCTGCTTGGCCATGTAAAACCCATTTCATTACGCTCCTGACAAACACTTATTGTGCTGACATTGTTTACAGAGGCAGTTTGGAACTCTGTGGTGAATGTTGCAACCGAGGACAGATAATTTTTACGCGCTACATGCTTCAGCACTCGGCGGTCCCGTTCTGTGGGCTTGTGTGGCCTACCATTTTGTGGCTGAGCCGTTGTTGCTCCTAGAAGTTTACACTTCACAATAACGGCACTTACAGTTGACCGGGGCAGCTCTAGCAGGGCAGAAGTTTGATGAACTGACTTGTTTAAAAGGCGGTATCCTATGACGGTGCCACATTGAAAGTCACTGAGCTCTTCAGTAAGGCCATTCTATTGCCAATGTTTGACTATGGAGATTGCAAGGCTGCATGCTTGATTTTATACACCTGTCAGCAACAAGTGTGACTGAAATAGCCGAATCCACTAATTTGATGGGTTGTCCACATACTTTTGTATATATGTCTGCAATTTTTTAAGTCATGCCACCCACCTTCCTTGACTTTTCTAAAAAAGTCTCTTTAAACACTTACATTGTTAGAATTTCAATATAAAAATTGTGTTATAACAGAAATAATGTTATAAGCAGTTTTAGTTTTCTGAAAACTAAGCTGGTCTAGCTAGGTCCATCACCAACAACAAAGTTTACATTTCTCTACAATCATTATAGGTAAATAACTTACAATTTCCTGAATAGCCAATTGTGTTGTATGTAGGCAGATGTAACCTATCAGTATTTCTCAACCCTAGATGTGTCTACATGTGGATAAGCGAGAGAGGGACAGCACACAGAGAGCTACCACAGCAGAGATCAGGCAGTATACTCCACGGGGCACAGGGCAGGCCACTGAGGAGCTCTGTGTTTGCAGACACACTCAGTCAGCCCCGTGGTCTGATTATCAATGAGCCTCTGTAACCGGAGATAGGCCAGTCACACTGCTACTCTGGAGGACTGTGGTGTCTGTGTGCCTTGGTTTTTGATCCAGCCCAACACTGTTAATGGCGTTATACAGGTAATATCCCATTGACATAAAAAAAAAATACTTGTTCACACTTTATTTGGATAATCTGGATAGTTCGTCTGCAGATGCTCTACAGATAGTCATACTATCAACAAACTATATGTTGATAAGCAGCTGCTTGCCAAGGTTACGGTTAAGTTTAGGTTTAGAATAAGGGTTAGGGTAAGGGTTAAGGTTAATGTTAGGGTTAGGATAAGGGTTCAAGTTTGGGTTAGGGTTAATAGACAGTTAGTTGAAATGTTACTGATAGTCTGTAGAGCATCTACAGATGGAATATCCAAATGACAGAGATATGTTCTGAGGGGGGTCAATCATTCACCCTGCATGGGTAGAAATCTCCCTTTTCCCCTCCACAAATTGTTAAGTCCATCCATGACCCATCACTTACAAGGCAATAAACTGGCGACACTGAGTAGACTAATGGACAATAAGACAATACACCCAGAGGAAATTGGAGGAGGAACGTGCCTCCATTTTGTCCATTCCACACACAGTAAACTGTGTCTGATTGCAAGCGTGAACATGCATTTGGTCACGTGTAAGTAAGTATGTGCGAGTTCATACATTACTTCAATGTGTGTGTGTGTGTGTGTGTGTGTGTGTGTGTGAGAGAGAGAGAGAGAGAAAGAGAGAGAAAGAGAGAGATAGAGAGATATATATCTTCAGAGCCACCCAGAGTGTTGAACAAAGTCCATTTCCCCCAGTAAGTGAGATACACTTCTGGTGCCGACAGAGATGGCCGCTTCGCATTCTACAAGCATTTCGCTACAATCACATTAACACCTGCTAACCTTGTGTAGGTGACCAATAAAATTTGATTTGATAAGTTATCATGCCCTGGCCAGCTAACCATACTGTAGCATAACCATAGAGCTCAGAGGGACTAGATCACTGTCCAATCAGAAGAAAAAAAGGTCCTTACAACCCAGAGAAGTCAAAGGGGAATCTGAATGGTACCATACATAGGTTGCGTTCAATTCCCATAAACTGATATTCCAACTCCAATTTTGTTAATTTAATTTTGAAAATTGACATTGAAATATAAGTTTATATACTGAATTGAAATGATATTGAACCTCATCATACACCATTTTAATCTAAAGAACTGCATACTTTATGAATGGGCCTTATTGTCATTCACTTGCAGTGGAATTAGCAACAAGATCGGCTGGCGACAAGCAAAACAGAACAATGAATTGTTCACAGACTGTCTGTCACGTCCTGACCTTAGTTCCTTTTTTATGTCTCTATTTTAGTTTGGTCAGGGCGTGAGTTGGGGTGGGCATTCTGTGTTGTTCTATGTTTTTGTATTTCTGTGTTTGGCCTGGTATGGTTCCCAATCAGAGGCAGCTGTTAATCGTTGTCTCTGATTGAGAACCATACTTAGGCAGCCTGTTTTCCCACTATGGGTGGTGGGTAGTTGTTTTCTGTCTTTGAATTAGTTACCAGACGGAACTGTTTCGGTTGTCCTTTATGTTTACTTTGTATTGTAGTGTTCAGTTCAGTTTAATAAAATGACGAACACTTACCACGCTGCATGTTGGTCCAATCCTTCCTACTCCTCCTCAGAAGAGGAGCAAAACCGTTACACACTGTCATTCATTCAGCATAGGTGTCTCCAACAATGACGTGATGTCAACACTGACGTATTTGTTTGCAGTGTTGGCTGCTCAAGTGAAAACATACTGTGACATACAAAGGAGTGCAGAGCTACCATGGCAACACCTCTCAACTGGCTAAAATGGCCTAATAAGCATGTGGAGTAGAAAACTCTGATGAAAGCTTGAACACCACAGCGGAAATGTGAATTGCGTCAGCAGACAACCGTGAGCAACCTTTACCCTCCTTGGGGGAAATTTTTTTAAAGGAAAATGAGGTGACGAGACATTTTAATGTAGTGTGTAGTATTATTAATCTGTTTTGAGATCATGCGAAGTTTACTACCGTTGTGTATTAGCATGTACAGTTTATTGCCAATATACATGCTGTGCTTGAGATCCGCACCATAATCCTCCCCTACTCTAGATTTACCACCATGCCATCCCATCCCACACACACACTGGGATCCGCCTCAACTGTGCCATGGACAATAGGCCGCTTCCTAATGATGCTTACACAGAGCAAAAGCGTCATCCCTGAAATACAAAAATGTGAAAATCAGTCATGGATGACGGCTCATGTAGAGGATTTATCAGGGGGATGATGGAGGGATGAGGAGGATGGGAGAGACGGAGGGGAGAAGAGGAGAGGGGGACGAAATGTCAATTACCCAGTCGTTCAGCATTTCCTGCGTGGATAATGTTGTTTCACCTCTAGACCTCCAGCCAGTTGACTCCTCTTCATATATTTTAATGAGCATATATATCTGCTCCTTTCACTGTAGTGAATCCTGGTTAATCACAGCGATGCCCATACAGTGGAATGGATCTTTCGGTGCTACTGTAATACACTGTGAGTGTATCTATCTTTCAGTAACACTAAACCCTGTGAGTATAGCTCTCAGTACACGGTTTGTGTATCTCGATTATCGACTCAGTACTAGCTACTACACTCTGAGAGGAACTCTCTCTCAGTACTACAACACACTGGCTGCGGCCCGATTCGCTCCCCTTCTTCCCTTGGATCAAATTGTATTGGTTGATGCACTTGAACTGCACGGTAGAAACATATCGCCAACACTCGAGGTAAACCGGTTGGCTAGTAGCAGACCTAATGGAAAGATTTGTGTCGTGAAATTGTAATTGTAAAAAATAGTTGTGAAAAACCTGTCGTGAATGTTTGACATGTTATGTCATGATTATGACAGTGTTATTCAGACCTTGTAACTGACGCCAGTTCAAGGTAAAGCTATGCCAACAGATCCTTTAATAACTATACGGCCCAAATGGCACTCTATTCACTATTTAGTACATTACTTTTGAGAAGGCTCCGTCATATTTCCTTAACATGACACACTTATCATACCCATTCCCAGGCCGTCCAGACAAACCAGACAATTTGTCCACTGGCCTTCTGTTCACCTATAAAAAGAGCACAGCAAACAACTGCTCAAAACGAATATACATGTTCCATGAGCTGAAATAAAATATCCCAGACATTTTCCATACGCACAAAAAGCTTATTTATCAGCATTTCTCCTTTGCAAAGATAATTCATCCACCTGACAGGTGTGGCATATGAAGAAGCTGATTAAACAGAATGGTCATTACACAGGTGCACCTTGTGCTGGGGACAATAAAAGGTCAATCTAAAATGTGCAATTTTGTCACACAACATAATGCCACAGATGTCTCAAGTTTTGGCATGCTGACTGCAGGAATGTCCAAAAGAGCTATTGCACGATAATTGTATGTTCATTTCTCTACCATAAGCCACCTCCAACATTGTTTTAGAGAATTTGGCAGTACGTCCAATAGGCCTCACAACCACAGTATCGCGGTTTGCTGATGTCAATGTTGAGAACATAGTGCCCTGCCCCATGGTGGCGGTGGGGTTATTGTATTGGCAGGCATAAGCTACGGACAACGAACACAATTGCATTTTATCGATGGCAATTTGAATGCACGGAGATACCGTGATGAGATCCTGAGGTCCATTGGTGTGCCATTCATCGCCACCATCATGTTTCAGCATGGTAATGCACACCGCCATGTCACAAGGATCTGTACACAATTCCTGGAAGTTGAACAATTCCTAGTTTTACATGGCCAGCATACTCACCAGACATGTCACCCATTGAGCATGTTCGGGTTGCTATGGATCGACGTGTACGACAGCATGGTCCAGTTCCTACAAATTTCCAGCAACTACGCACAGCCATTGAGTGGGACAAAAATTCCACAGGTCACAATCAACAGCCTGCTCAACTCTATGTGAAGGAGATGTGTCAAATGGATGAGGCAAATGGAGGTCATACCACATACTGACTGGTTTTCTGATCCATGCCCTAACTTATTTTTTGAAGGAATCTGTGACCAACAGATGCATATCTGTATTCCCAGTCATGTGAAATCCATATGGTAGGGCCTAATGAATGTATTTCAATTGACTGATTTCCTTATATGAGCTGTAATTGATAGCCTAGTGGTCAGAGTGTTGGACTAGGAACCAAAAGGTTGCAAGATCAAATCCCTGAGCTGTCAAGGTAAAAAATCTGTAGTTTTATCCCTGAACAAGGCAGTTTACCCACTGTTCCTAGGCTGTCTTTGAAAATAAGAATTTGTTCAGAACTGACTTGCCTAGTAAAATAAAAACTCAGTAAAAATGTTTAACATGTTGCGTAATTGTTAAGTATACTTTTGTGTGGGCAATCTAATAAAAACACTAAGGTAGTTTTCTTTGATCTCTCTCTCTCTCTCTCTTTCTCCTTCTATATATCTCTCTCTCCCTCTATCGGAGCGACCATGATGATTTATAACGGATCTGTGGTAGCTGTAGCGACTCTCAGTATACTATGAGCGAAAGGCACCTTGGCCAATTTTATGATCCTTGACAAACCGTCCAGGATCATTTCATTATGCCAGTGTCACTGCATATTAATAATGGTCTCCCTCTCAACTGATGCAGACGCTGCCATCGCTACCAACGCCGCAGCCACCTGACGCACCTTCAAAGGAGATAATTTAATCTTCTCCCTACTCGTCCCCAGGCGCGATGACGTGGACGTCGATTAAGACAGTCACCCGCACCTCTCTGACTGAGAGGGTTTTGGTTTAAATGTGAGACACACATTTCAGTTGAATGCATTCAGTTGTGCAACTGACTAGGACAAGATTCCACAGGCCACAATCAGCAGCCTGATCAACTCTATGCGAAGGAGATGTGTGTGCTGTGTGTGATGTGGTTTTCTGATCCATGCCCACACTTCTTTTTTTATGTATCTGTGACCAACAGATGAATATCTGTATTCCCAGTCATGTGAAATCCATAGATTAGGGCCTAATTCATTTATATCAATTGACTGATTTCCTTGCTTGAACTGTAACTCAGTAAAATCTTTGAAATTGTTGCATGTTGAGTTTATACATTTCTGTTTAGTTTTGATACATTTTTAATAAAGAACTGTTCAAATGATACATTTGTGACATCAATATTTTGTATTTATTTGTATTTGTTATAATTCAATACAGTAATATGAGATCAGTCTGTAAAACATTGACATTTTACATTTAAGTCATTTAGTAGATGCTCTTATCCAGAGCCACTTACAGTAATTACACTCATCTTAAAAAGTAACCAATTGTCATAGTTGAGTAAATGTAAAGATGCTTTAATAGAAAATGAGTCAAATTGAAAGCCATCCAGTAAAATACTGCATGTGTAAAAGTATGTAGTCAAAGTACTTAAGTATCAAAAGTAAATGTGATTGCTAAAATATACACTGCTCAAAAAAATAAAGGGAACACTAAAATAACATCCTAGATCTGAATGAATGAAATATTCTTATTAAATACTTTTTTCTTTACATAGTTGAATGTGCTGACAACAAAATCACACAAAAATGATCCATGGAAATCAAATGTATCAACCCATGGAGGTCTGGATTTGGAGTCACACTCAAAATTAAAGTGGAAAACCACACTACAGGCTGATCCAACTTTGATGTAATGTCCTTAAAACAAGTCAAAATGAGGCTCAGTAGTGTGTGTGGCCTCCACGTGCCTGTATGACCTCCCTACAATGCCTGGGCATGCTCCTGATGAGGTGGCGGATGGTCTCCTGAGGGATCTCCTCCCAGACCTGGACTAAAGCATCCGCCAACTCCTGGACAGTCTGTGGTGCAACGTGGCGTTGGTGGATGGAGCGAGACATGATGTCCCAGATGTGCTCAATTGGATTCAGGTCTGAGGAACGGGTGGGCCAGTCCATAGCACCTTCCTCTTGCAGGAACTGCTGACACACTCCAGCCACATGAGATCTAGCATTGTCTTGCATTAGGAGGAACCCAGGGCCAACCGCACCAGCATATGGTCTCACAAGGGGTCTGAGGATCTCATCTCAGTACCCAATGGCAGTCAGGCTACCTCTGGCGAGCACATGGAGGGCTGTGCGGCCCCCCAAAGAAATGCCACCCCACACCATGACTGACCCACTGCCAAACCGGACCCACTGCCATGACCTCCGGTCATGCTGGAGGATGTTGCAGGCAGCAGAACGTTCTCTGTCACGTCTGTCACATGTGCTCAGTGTGAACCTGCTTTCATCTGTGAAGAGCACAGGGCGCCAGTGGCGAATTTGCCAATCTTGGTGTTCTCTGGCAAATGCCAAACGTCCTGCACGGTGTTGGGTGGTACGCACAACCCCCACCTGTGGACGTCGGGCCCTCATACCACCCTCATGGAGTCTGTTTCTGACCATTTGAGCAGACACATGCACATTTGTGGCCTGCTGGAGGTCATTTTGCAGGGCTCTGGCAGTGCTCCTCCTGCTCCTCCTTGCACAAAGGCAGAGGTAGCAGTCCTGCTGCTGGGTTGTTGCCCTCCTACGGCCTCCTCCACGTCTCCTGATGTACTGGCCTGTCTCCTGGTAGTGCCTCCATGCTCTGGACACTACGCTGACAGACACAGCAAACCTTCTTGCCACAGCTCGCATTGATGTGCCATCCTGGATGAGCTGCACTACCTGAGCCACTTGTGTGGGTTGTAGACTCCGTCTCATGCTACCACTAGAGCGAAAGCACCACCAGGAAGCATAGGAACTGAGAAGTGGTCTGTGGTCACCACCTGCAGAACCACTCCTTTATTGGGGGTGTCTTGCTAATTGCCTATAATTTCCACCTGTTGACTATTCCATTTGCACAACAGCATGTGAAATTTGTTGTCAATCATTGTTGCTTCCTAAGTGGACAGTTTGATTTCACAGAAGTGTGATTGACTTGGAGTTACATTGTGTTGTTTAAGTGTTGCCTTTATTTATTTGAGCAGTGTATTTAAGTATCAAAAGTTAAAGTAAAAGTATAAATAATTTGAAGACAGTTTTAGTGTTTTGTGAATCTATAGTATCTCATTTCATATCCCTACAATGTTCCCATAATCTAAAAAAAAAATGTTTTAGGGGAAAAATGTGTTCTGGGAACGTTCTTGTAACATCAGGTGAAGGTTTTTTGCACCCTAAAAGAAACATTGTAGAATCTTCTGGACAGTTTTTCTATTTTGGGAACATATATTTTGTGATGTTCCCACAAAGTTCCCAACAGACTGTTCCCACAACTTAATCAAACATTCTGGGAACCTTTAAAGAACAGACAAAACGTGGGAACGTTCTTGCAACGTCAGGCAAAAGTTTTATTCAAACATTGTATAATTACCTGGAAACCTTTTGGGGAATGTTCTGTGGAGGTTGTTACAGATGTTATTTTTGTGAATGTTAGCAGAACATTCCAAGGATATTTCATTTAAAATGTAAACAAAACCTATTTTGTTATCAAAAAAAATGGTTTGAATGTTTTTGGGATGTTATCATGCTAATGTCAGATAAAACCCTATCTAGAATGTAATTGGATTCTCAGCTAATGTTCTGGGAATGTTCCCGGTTGGTTGGGTATAGCGTTTTGGAAATACACTTTTAATTTGTCTTCTTCTTCCTCTGTCCTTTTGTACAGTGTCATCTAGGTTCACTCATGTACAGCTTACTGTATTAGTTCTTTTTCTGAAAGCCGTGGATATTATTTTTTATATGATTAACGATCCAAAGTATAATACCCTTTATGAAAAAAAATATATACTTTGGTTGTGAAGGGATGAGCCCCTACCCACAGATAAAGCACTCCGCAAAATGAGAGAAGCAGAAAGAGTCATCTTTTAGGAATAAAGTATAAGGAAAATAGCCCCGTTGTATTCTAGACCATTTGGATTAAGCACACAGTTGATCTAAAATGATGTACATATATCTCACAAAGAGGTTTACTGTATACTGTAGTTTACACACTATTTATTCACCAAGCTTCTACCTTTTCCCATCCTGTATGTACAGTAATCTATATCCAATGAGACCTGAGTAAAAGAACCAATCTGGCTCACATCGGCTTAACCTGCACCTCTACTGTGTAATAGGAAATTGACTAATGGGCTGTGACCCAGAGACATCCTCCCGTGCCTTCCTGCCTGCCAACTACTGCCATCTACACTAACTGTACAGCACAGCACTGGCAAGGCAAGATCAGGCTACATTGAGCTTGCATTGAGCTACACTGAGCAGGCTACACAGGCTACTGTTTTGTTACTGTAGTCCACAGCACTGGCAAGGCAGGACCAGGCTACATTGAGCTTACATTGAGCTACTTAAAGCTACACTGCTCTATTATGCAGGCCCACAGCACTGGCAGTGAAGGACCAGGCTGCACAGTCTTGTATTGATGTATAGAGGCCGTGGTCAAACCAAGTTGGAACAAGGTCTATCCCAAATACAGACAGGGCCAGCACAGCAGAGGGTACACAAAATAGACTGCCACAGAGGAGGACCAGGGTACTCAGGACATGGTCGGCACTTCAGAGGCAAGCGTGGGTACACAGGCTATCCTATCTCTGTGTTGCTCTCTGATGGATCTTGTTTGCTAAGCCACCTGGTTATATCATGACCACTGCATTCCATCATGACCAACTACTGTATATCGAGTTCTCAGCCTCAGACAGACTGTACAACTACAAAAAAGCCTGACCTTTGAACTCTGTAGCTCTCCTGGACCAGGATTGAATAACACTACTGTGCACTGATGTATGGAGGGAGGATGTGTAGTACTACTCACCATTTCTGGTCCTAAAGAGCTACATCAACCAACGCTGTGCACATTCACGGCAGTCAAATCCATTGAATTTACAAACGTCTGAATTTTGGGTATCCATGCCAACAGTGAGCTGCGTCCCCAAGAAGCTCCTCTCTCTTGGAGTGGGCGGCAGTTTAATGACCTCATCAACATGGTCGTCTCCCATTCGCTCAGTGTGAAATGGCCCTATAACATGTGCAGCAAGCCTGTTAAATGGGAAAACAAATGGAGCAAGAGCATGTTCACTTGTCTCACATCCTCTGTGGGGGGGCTGTGTATGTGTGTGTATCTCTGTGTGTGTGTGTGTGTGTGTGTGTGTGTGTGGTGGTATGTGTGCATTTTTGACTGAATGTAATAAGTATACAGTTTTAATGCAATAGTAGTAAAGTGCTCTATAGTATTCACCCCTAACCCTCGTTTTACAGTAGAAAGTGTCCGTTTTTCACCAGTCAGTGACCTAATCCTTGCTGTCTGTCTGTAGGGTTTCTCCTTCTCACCATCCTCTGTCACTTCCTGCCATGCATATCGGTGTGTGTGTGTTTTTGTGTGTTTGCTGTGTTTGTGTCTGTCAGTGTATGTGTGTGTGTGCGTAATGTGTTTGTAGGAGGTGAGAGGGAGAAAGCCAAAGCTGTCAACACAGGTTACCTCAACTCTATACCGCCTCCTCCTCCACCACTGCCTGGCTAGAGATCCCGCCTTAACCAGAAACCCGAGTCGTTTGCAACCTCCCCCACAAAACCAGGTCATGGTTGATCCGGTGAGAAATAAAAGAGTGTAGAGAAGTGGGAAGAACGATCTTTCCTCCCCCTCCCTCCTTGCTCTCCTCGGGAGGGTGTGAGTCAGCAGGAGGTCGGTCCATCGGACTGAGGGGCGCCTGCAGCACACACACACACACACACACACAGACACACAGACACACACACACATACTCACACGCATTGCTGATGTTCATGAGGTGACGTAGGTTCCCCATAGGCCTCGGCAGCAGGAAGAGACTGTCTTGCTCCCAAGAGGCGGATCCCAGTGTGTGTGTGCACAGCGTGCTTGTGCATCCTTGCTGCTCCACTGGAGCATGGCTGCACTAGCAGTGAACGGTAATCACACTCTGATCAAACTCCCCAAATGAGGCGTCCTCATCCTCACTATTAAGGAGGCTCTTTGTGACCTTTTCTATGTCAGGCATTATTAATGTCACTTCCTAGTTAAGGAGAGGGCCTGGTGGCGACATTAAGACACCACTGCGTATCACTAAGACATCTAAGACATCTATACTGCAGAGAGGGGTCCGTTCACGTGTGACATGCAGCCAGGCAGCCAGTCTAAGTGATCACGATGAAGTCTGAAGGTGTGTGTCCCAAATGGCACCATATTCCTTATATAGTGCACTACTTTCAATGGGTTCCGGTCAAAAGTAGTGCACTACGTAGTGAATAGGGTGCCATTTGGGATGTGACCCTAAACTGCAGGGGGTCCATTTAGATGTGTGGCAGGCAGGCTGTCTAAGGCAGGGTTTCCCAAACTTGGACCTGGGGGCCCCATTGGGTGAGTGTTTTGTTTTTGCCCTAGCACTACACAGCTGATTCAAACAACCAACTCATCACCAAGCGTTGATTATTTGAATCAGATGTGTAATTCTAAGGCAAAAACCAAGGACCAAGTTTGGGAAACCTTGGCCTAAGTGAACCTGGGAATTTTTTGCTCTGCGTTCTCAGGTTTGAATGACAGTTACGTTTTCCTCCATATCCCTACTGCTTCTATACTGGACTGATTCAGTGAGGTTGACAAGGGCAGGTGGGCGAGATGTGAGGAGAAGGGATCAAATATACAACTTACCTTGCTTCATACATATATATGATTACATACCGTATAGACATACTGCACATCATGTACCGAACATATTCTCTACCGTTCAAAAGTTTGTGGTCACTTAGAAATGTCATGGTCATTTTTTGTCCATTAAAATATTATCAAAATGTATCAGAAATACAGTGTAGACAATGTTAATGTTGTAAATCACTATTGTTGCTGGAAACGGCAGATTTTTTTATGGAATATCTACATGGGCGTCCAGAGGCGCATTTATCAGCAACCATCACTCCTGTGTTCCAATGGCACGTTGTGTTAGCTAATCCAGGTTTATCATTTTAAAAGGCTAATTGATCATTAGAAAACTATTTTGCAATTATGTTAGCACAGCTGAAAACTGTTGTTATGATTAAAGAAGCAATAAAACTTGCTTCCTTTAGACTCTTTGAGTATCTGGAGCTGGAGTTTGAGAAACAGATGCCTCACATGTCCTCAACTGGTAGCTTCATTAAATAGTACCCGCAAAACACCAGTCTCAACGTCAAAAGTGAAAAGGTGACTCCAGGATGCTGGCCTTCTAGGCAGAGTTGCAAAGAAAAAGCCATATCTAAGACTGGCTAATAAAAATAAAATATTAAGATGGGAAAAATAACACAGACACTGGACAGAGGAACTAGAAGGCCAGCATCCCAGAGTCGCTTCTTCACTGTTGACGTTGAGACTGGTGTTTGAGGGTACTATTTAATGAAGCTGGCAGTTGAGTACTTGTGAGGCGTCTGTTTCTCAGACTAGACACTCTAATGTACTTGTCCTCTTGCTCAGTTGCGCACCAGGGCCTCCCTCTCCTCTTTCTATTCTGGTTAGGGACAGTTTGCGCTGTTCTGTGGAGGGAGTAGTACACAGCGTTGTACGAGATCTTCAACTTCTTGGTAATTTCTCACATGGAATAGCCTTCATTTCTCAGAACAAGAATAGACTGACGAGTTTCAGAAGAAAGGGGTACGTGTGTTACTATTATACATTCCAATCTGCAATCTTAATAACATATCTCTCCATCTGTGTCAAAATGCTATCCTATTCCCTATATAGTGCACTACCTTTGACCAGAGCCCTATAGTCCCTGGTCAAAACTAGTGCACTACATAGGGAATAGGGTGTAATTTTGGATCTACACTCTGATGCTCCAGTGAGAGAGCTAGTAGAGAAGACAGAAACAGGAGGACAATGGTGTAAGCCAGTGTAGAAAATCATCCTTCCTCTGGGTTGGGGGGTGTTCCAGGGAGTCATGGAGGGACTCCGAGAGCTGCTAGTCCCCCCCACCTACCCGGGGCTACAGGGGAGTTTTAGGTGGCCATTCACACATCCATTTACCTTGGCAGCATCACGCCAATCCGGGGAGGATGCACATATGCAACTACACCGACACACACACACTGATGCACTGAGAATACACACACATACACTTTTGAGTGGAAAAACCTTGTTGTGCATCAGTTGAACACCTTGAGTATGTACAGGGCCATAGAGTGTTACCTCCCAACACCTTATACAGCACACACATCTAATCAGTAAAGCAAACACATAGGGAACCAAAACCAATTTAAGACATAGCTTCCCGGGTATACAGTACTGGGAATAATATTACACTCAGAGATTCACAGATTCCAAACGTTTAATCATTTCCCCTCGCTCCCTCGTCATAGGAGCTATTGAAGCCTTAGGAAATAATCTCGCACGTATAACCGCTGAAGAGATTTTCTGGTATTTATCTAATTATCACAGACTCTTCATTACCTAAAACGTACAAGTCGATGATGGGAAGGTCGCTAGCACTATTACTGTAACACGAATAATACACAGTCACATTGGCACTAAAGGAAAGGAGCTACACATTGGTTGTGGAAGGAGTGACTTACCATATAATACAACCATAAACCATTTATACTACTTACATTGGTTACCATACAATTATAAGGTAGCCAATAAAGCTGCACATACACTGGACATTCACAGCACAACCCAACAGCACAGACTACAACCAGTAAACCTAACCTCAATGGTAGCCACTTCACTTCCAGATATAAAACCTTTCCAACTGTTTTGGACAGAGGATAGGTAATTGGTGAAACAAAGCCAAAACCAGCCAATCTGGGCCAGCCTCCTAAAGCCAAGCATCCCTTGGATTTAGGAGTGGAGGCTAGAGGCTAGCTTTCCAAAAGGAGGCCAGTGCCACTCACTGAGGCCCCAGTACTGGGCCCCTAAGGCCTCAGCTTTGAACATGGCACACACACTGCCAGTTACATATTCCAGAGACTCCAGGAGGAGACAGATTGAGGGAGATGGAGAGGGAGACAGAGGAGAGAGAGGAAGATTAGGGAAAGAGAGAGGGAGAGAGACTGAGATAGATGGAGAGGAAGAGTGAGGAGAGAGGAGATAGAGGGGGAGAGGGGGAAAGAGAGTCAGACCTTCCTGTGAAAAGACAAGGGTGACATTGACAATGACTGTCACTCCCTGCTGCTATTGCTGTGTGTGTGTGTGTGTGTGTGTGTGTGTGTGTGTGTGTGTGTGTGTGTGTGTGTGTGTGTGTGTGTGTGTGTGTGTGTGTGTGTGTGTGTGTGTGTGTGTGTGTGTGTGTGTGTGTGTGTGTGTGTGTGTGTGTGTGTGTGTGTGTACTAAAGGGAGGTTCGCTGTGGGCAGCTGTCATAGACACTAAGATGTTGCTGTTGACAGGTCTCTACTCTCTAGTCCAGTCATTGAAAACACTCAATTTTGGAGGCTCTCTTCTTCTGTCTCTCATTCTCTCTCTTTCCAACTCTCCCACTGTCTATCAACCTTGTATCAATGTAACTCTTCCATCTCTCTCTTCCACTCCGTCTCTTTCTCGATTGTCACTTCCATGACATAATTGTTGTTTTGAGTCTCTCTCTCAATTCAATTTCAATTAAATTTAAGGGCTTTATTGGCATGGGAAACATGTTTACATTGCCAAAGTAAGTGAAATAGATAATAAACAGAAGTGAAATAAACAATTAAAAAAATGAACAGTAAACATTACACTCTCTCCCCAGTGTTTATGACCCAGCCTATCTGTGCTCTCTCACTGTGCATAGTGACTCACAGCACAGCTTGGTGAATATGCTAATAGCCATGATGACACAGCAGCCAGACACAAAGCAGTTAACACCAACAAGACAGAGACTAGTGGCTAGAACACTTAGGGCGAGTCCCAAATGGCACCCTATAACCTACATAGTCCACAACGTTTAACTGGTTAAAAGTAGCACACTCTGTAGGGAATAGTGTGCCATTTGGACATATTTATTTTACTAGGCAAGTCTGTTAAGAACAAATTCTTATTTACAATGACAGCCTAGGAACAGTGGGTTAAGTGCCTTGTTCAGGAGCAGAACGACAGATTTTTTACCTTGTCAGCTTGGGGACTCGATCCACCAACCTTTCAGTTACTGGCCCAACACTCTAACCACTAGGCTACCTGCCGCCCCAATGTAACATTACGCTTAAATTAATGTACTTTTCTTACAATATTACAATACAGAAGGTCTAACCTAGTCCCGGGGTATTTGGTAGATCCGTCTGGTAGACGAATCTAAACAAGGTCCAACAGTATATTGTGGTTTAATGTAATTCTAAAGACAAGAGTAGCAATACAGAAAAGTATGGGCATAATACAATACTGAAGCATGGTTACCTACCAAAATAACATTATTTCCTGCTCTCTCTCGCCAGACCATGTTGTCTGACTACTAATGCTGAGCGATTAACCAAAATGTCTGTTTATTCCCCTTTGTTTTTTAAACAACTAATTGACCGATGACAGTTCAATAATTCGAATTCCATTTAGTTCGTTTTTTTTTCTGTGAGCTCAATGCACACTTTGGACAGTTTCTGTAGAGATAAATCAGATCAAGCCGAACTGTGCGATGTAGTAGGGAGTTGTAGTTTGCAACAAGTCTACATAGTTTAGAGCAGAAAACATGGCAATTAACTACAACGACCATAATCCATTGTGCACCTACTTGTCCAGTCTATGTGTTGCTTTTACCGCTCCCTATGTTAGGTTAGTGTGGGCCAGACACTGTGAGAAGAGACAGAATGCACGATCGAGGGGTAGAGAGCAGTTGCTTCACGAGGTATTTCTACCTGAAAATACATGATCTAAGTGATTGATAGTTGGAATTCAGCAGTCATAAAAGTAGGCCTTATTTACTGAAGAACTACTAAAATAGGGATTTTGTCAGACAGCATAGGCAACAACTATAGAGATGAGATGATGACTTGGAATGAAGTCATAAAGTCATCAAATAAAATAAATGTAATAAACACATCAAAAATATTTTATTAAAGTAAAGTAAATGTGAATAAATTGCGGTTAATAAGTGATAAGCAGTAATGGGCAGTCAGTACCATCATGGGACTTTTATGAAATGTTTTATTCTGTGTTGTTCCAGAATTCAACCCACATACTGCTTTAGTGCATTTAATGTAAAAAATAAATGATTGAAAGCAAAATCGGAAACCCGTGATTATTTTCTTAATAATAGGACTGAAACCGAACAAACCTCAAAAAGCACCACAGACTACCTCTTGTCTCCCTATTTCTCACTGTTATTCACACATTGGCATTCAAATATCAGCAGCCATTCATTACTGCTGACTGCCTACGACCAGCCTTGAAACCATGGTCTGTATGTTTGTCTGTTCACAGGGGAGGAGGGGGGGGGTCTCATTTTGTAAGTATTTTCCCTTCCGCCTGAAAGGAAAGAGGAAGAAAAGAAACAGCCCACGCATTCTGCTAGCAGTCATTCTCTACCATCCGGTAACAAAATGTATTGCTTAAATCACATTAAATTGTGTTTCTCAACCTATTCACAACAAAATATCATATTAAATATTTATACTAAGCTGTAGATGGGGGGGAATCGAATAAAATTGTATTTATCACATGCTTCGTAAACAACAAGTGCAGACTAACACTGAAATGCTTACTTGCGGGTCCTTTTCCAACAATGCAGAGTTAAAGATAAATATCAAATTATATGAAATAAAAATAGAGATAATGACACAAGGAAAAAAATACATTGTGAATAACGAATAGCAATAACAAATACAAAATAACATGGCTATATACAGGGAGTGCCAATGCATAGTCGATGTCCCGGGGTATGAGGTAATTGAGGTAGCTGGATACATACTGTATAGGTAAGGGTAAAGTGACTAGGCAATAGGATAGCAATTTTTCTCCTGTTATGTCAATCACTGATAGTCACTCAATTAGCCATGTCAGCTAACCATATTTAGATTGGTAAATTAGTCTAGCCAGCTATCTAAACTTGTAGTAATCATGGACGATTACCTACCGGTCATTAAGGATATTTGACCTGGGGACCTGACAATTATAATTAACACGGCATAAGTCATAGCAACATTTTTGGAATTGCAGGAAATTTGCTAAAAACAACCAAATCTGTCTGAGTGCCCCCAAAAGCTAGAGATGACCCTGGAGTCAGTGCAAGAGAGTTAGTTCAAAAAAAGTAAATGCAGGTAGCCATTTGATTATCTACTGTATGTAGCAGCCTTTTGTTTATCAGTCTTATGGCTCGGGGTTCGAATCTGTTCAGGGTCCTGTTGGTTCCAGACATGGTGCACTGGTATTGCTTGCCATGCAGTAGCAGAGGGCGGCAGCCCAGAGGGCGGCAGCCCTACTAGGTAGCCTAGTGGTTAGAGCGTTGTACTAGTAACCGCAAAGTTGCAAATTCAAACCCCCGAGCTGACAAGGTACAAATCTGTCGTTCTGCCCCTGAACAGGCAGTTAACCCACTGTTCCTAGGCCGTCATTGAAAATAAGAATTTGTTCTTAACTGACTTGCCTGGTTGAATAAAGGTAAAATAAAAAAAATAAATAAAAAATGCAGTAGCAGAGAGAACAGTTTTTGGCTTGGGTGGCTGGAGTCTTTGACCATTTTTTGGGCCTTCCTCTGACATATATTCCTCTGGTACAGAGGGCCTGGATGGCAGTCAGCTTGGGGTTATTGTACATTTATGAAGGTCTCTACAGAGACATCAAACCCTCTGGTAAGGATTTTGTATTGGAACAATAAAACACTTTTATTGGAAGGTTTCTTAAACTGTGTATAAGCATCATGACACCGTACGAATCTTAACCATTTAGGTCCTCAAAATATTTTACGGACTTCAATAGATGATACAATTAATAAAACTGTTTATAGTTTGAGTGTAAATAGACCTTTGTCAGCCCTTGACAATCTAAGAATAGTGAATCCATTCAAGAATTGCTCCTTCTCTGGAGCTTGTGAATTGTAAATGAAGTAAGTGTGTCGCGTGAGACTAAACTTCCCTTGCTTCCCTGCAGGATTCCATTCACCTAATTGGTTGGTGAGGATATCCCCAGGAGAGCAATGCCTTCTGTGAAACATTGAGGTTAGGAACAAAGTGGGTTTGACACAAAAAAGAAGAGAAGCCATTTTAAATAATACAAGTACTGCAGTAAGCCTATATATGGCAGTGGTGGCAGGTAAAACACAGTATCAAACAACGCTATCAAATAACCATTTTAGAGTGTGTAAGATATTAGACCTCCATTTCCGATGGTGCGGTATCAAATAGTGATTGCAATTGCGACATACATTTTTGGACTTATACATTAACCCATTGATTCTTGAAGGATATACTATAACTTATATGAGCTTAGTTCAACTGTTGTAACCCATCAGAGCCCGAAATATATGCTTGTTTTACTCCAATGTTTGTGAGAAATGTAAATGTAAACAAACACTACATAGCCTCAAAACATGGTTAAAGCTCAAATGTTGAAAACAGTATCATTGATGGTCAGTCAGTCCTTGCATCTATTTGCCTGGCTACCCATCCACATCCCTTCGGCTAAACGGCACGCTCACAACGAGTCTGGATTTGATCTACTCCCCGATAACATTTCAAATGCGAACACATTCAAACCATTGTGATTGGTCCCAGAAAAGGCAGTGGCTCAGGTGGTTGTTGTCCTTGATGATATTTTTGGCCTTCCTGTGACATTGGCTGCTGTAGGTGTCTTGGAGGGCAGGTAGTTTGCCACCGGTGATGCGTTGGGCAGACCGCACCACCCTCTGGAGAGCCCTGCGGTTGCGGGCGGTACAGTTGCCGTACCAGGCGATGATAGAGCCCGACAGGATGCTCTCAATTGTGCATCTGTAAAAGGGGGTTGTTAGGATTTTATGTGCCAATACAAATTTCTTCAGCCTCCTGAGTTTGAAGAGGCCAGGTGTGCCCTCTTCACAACACTGTCTATATGGGTGGACCATTTCAGATCATCAGTGAAGTGTACGCCGAGGAACTTGAAGCTTTCCAGGGGCTTACTCCCTCTGCTGTTTCCTGAAGAACATGATCAGCTCCTTTCTTTTGTCGACATTGAGTGAGAGGTTATTCTCCTGGCACCACACTCCCAGGACCCTCACCTCCTCTCTGTAGGCTGTCTCGTCATTGTTGATAATCAGAACTACTACCGTTGTGTGATCTGCAAACTTCATGATTTAGTTGGAAGCGTGCATGGCACACAGTCAAGGGTGAACAGGGAGTACAGGAAAGGGCTGAGCATGCACCCTTGTGGGGCCCCTGTGTTGAGGATCAGCGAAGTGGAGGTGTTGTTTCCTATCTTCACTAATGAACAGCATTCTTACAGGTATTCCTCTTGTCCAGATGGAATAGGGGAGTGTGCAGTGCGATGGCGATTGCATCGTCTGTGGATTTATTGGAGCGGAAAGCAAATTGAAGTGGGTCTAGGATGTCAGGTAAGGTAGAGGTGATATGATCCTTGACTAGCCTCTCAAACCATTTCATGATAACATAAGTGAGTGCTACGGATAGATAGTCATTTAGTTCAGGTACCTTTGCTTTCTTGGGTACAGGAAAAATGGTGGACATCTTGAAGCAAGTGGGGACAGCAGACTGGGATAGGGAGAGATTGAATATGTCCGTAAACACTCCAGCCAGTTAGTCTGTGCATGCTCTGAGGACGCGGCTAGGGATGCCGTCTTGGCTGGCAGCCTTGCGAGAGTTAACACACTTAAATGTCTTACTCACGTCGGCCACAGAGAAGGAGAGCCCACAGTCTTGGTAGCGGGCCACATCAGTGGACACTGTGTTATCCTCAAAGTGGGTGAAGAAGGTGTTTAGCTTGTCCGGAAGCAAGACGTTGGTTTCCCGAGACGTGGCTGGTTTTCCCTTTGTTGTCCATGCTTGTCTGTAGACCCTGCCACATGCGTCTCGTGTCTGAGCCGTTGAATTGTGAATCCACTTTGTCTCTATTCTGACATTTTGCCTGTTTCATTGCCTTACGGAGGGAATAACTACACTGTTTGTATTATGCCATATTCCCAGCCACCTTGCGGTGGTTTACGCTTTCAGTTTTGTCCAAATGCTGCCATCTATCCACGGTTTCTGGTTAGGGTAGGTTTTAATAGTCACAGTGGGTACAACATCTCCTATACACTTCCTGATAAACTCCGTCACCATATCCGTGTATTAGTCAATGTTTTTCTCAGAGGCTACCCGGAACATGTGCGTGATCAAAACAATCTTGAAGTGTCGATTCCAATTGGTCAGACCAGCGTTGAAGAGTCCTTAGCATGGGTACGATTGTGATTAAGTGATTAAGTTGTGATCAGATTTACTGATGGGCGGGTGGGGGAGGGCCTTGTAGGCATCCCAGAAGTTGGAGAATGCAGAGGTCGAGTGTTTTAGCAGCACGAGTACTACAGTCAATGTGTTGATAGAACTTCGGTAACATTTTCCGCAGATGTGCTTAGTTAAAACTCCCAGCTACAATATATGCGGCCTCAGGATATGTGGTTTGCATAAAGTCCACTGAAGTTCTTTGAGGGCCGTTGAGGGGGAATATACACGGCTGCGACAACAACCGAAGAGAATTGTCTTGGGAGGTAATACAGTCGGCATTTGATTGTGAGGTATTCTCGGTGAACAAAAGGACTTGAGTTTCTGTACCTTATCACAATCACACCATGAGTGGTTAATCATCTTGGTGAGTTCTTTATTTCTGTCTGCGCGATATACTGAGAACCCAGCTGGCTGTATGGACAAAGACAGTATATCCTGAGAGAGCAATGAAACAGAGTATGTTACAATGTCTCTCTGAAGGAGATTCTCGCTCTGAGCTCGTCTACTTTATTATCCAGAGACTGAAGATTAGTGAGTAATATATTCGGAAGAATTGGAAGGTGTGCGTGTCTCCTGAGTCAGACAAGAAGTCCACTCCGAATACTTCTTCTCAGCCGGCATTGTTTTAGATCAGGCACTGGAATCAGTTTAATTGCCCTTGCTGATACGAACAAAGGATCCAATTTCGGAGAGAGTCATATTCCTGGTCGTAATGATGGTGAGTTACCACTGCTCTGATATATAAGAGTTATTTATGGCTGCATGAAATAACACAAAAATGTCCTGGGCTAATAATGTAAGAAATAAAACATAAAAACACAAAAAACTGCGAAGTTTCTTAAGAGCTAGAAGCAGAGTTGCCCTATTTGTCGGCTCCATCTTGCTACAAAATTATAATCTTTGAGTAAAAGTAAAGATACCTTAATATAAAACTACCCAAGTAAAAGTCTGAAAGTATTTGGTTTGAAATAAACTTAAGTATCAAAAGTAAATATAATTACTAAAATATACTTAAGTATTCAAAGTAAAAGTATTAATAATTTCAAATTCCTTATATTAAGCAAACCAGACGGCACCATTTAATTTGTGTAAAATTATTTTTTATTATTTATGGATAGCCAGGGGCACACTTCAATGCTCAGACATAGTTTACAAATGAAGCATTTGTGTTTAGTGAGTCTGCCAGATCAAAGGCAATAGGGAGGACAAGGGATGCTATCTTGATAAGTACATGCATTTGATCCTTTTCATGTCCTGCTAGACATTCCAAATTTAACAAGTACCTTTGGGTGTCAGGGAAAATGTATGGAGTAGAAAGTACATTATTTCTTTTAGGAACATAGTGAAGTAAAAGTATAAGTTGTCAAAAATATAAATATGAAAGTACAGATACCCCAAAAAACTACTTAAGTAGTACTTTACACTGCTGCAAATATATTCTACAAATACAAAGCTATATTGTATGCTATATTTTTTAATTACATTATTTTATACTATTCAGAGAAGGAGATTTTGCTTAATAAGTAATACATTTTTTGTAATACATTTTAAAAATTATTATTGGCACCTCTGTTTTCAATACTCCAGCACCCTCTACTTGCAAGGATAACGAAACTGAGCAGCCTCCTGTTTCAGCCTCCTGGCATAGGAAACCAGGTTTTTGGCAAAAATGTCCTGGTACTTGATGTTCATTATGCCATTGACCTTAACAAGAGCCACAAGAGCAGTGGATGCAAAATAGCCCCATAATATCAAAGATCCACCACCATATTTTATGAGGTACATACACTGGGGAGAACAAGTATTTCCTACACTGCCGATTTTGCAGGTTTTCGCATGTCCAGGCCCATCTGAAGTTTGCCAATGACCATCTGGATGATCCAGAGGAGGAATGGGAGAAGGTCATGTGGTCTGATGAGGAAAAAATAGAGCTTTTTGTTCTAAACTCCACTCGCCGTGTTTGGAGGAAGAAGGATGAGTACAACCCCAAGAACACCATCCCAACTGTGAAGCATGGAGGTGGAAACATCATTCTTTGGGGATGCGTTTCTGCAAAGGGGACAGGACGACTGCACCGTATTGAGGGGAGGATGGATGGGGCTATGTATCGCGAGATCTTGGTCAACAACCTCCTTTCCTCAGTAAGAGCATTGAAGATGGGTCGTGGCTGGTTCTTCCAGCATGACAACGACCCGAAACACACTGCCAGGGCAACTAAGGAGTGGCTCCATAAGAAGCATATCAAGGTCCTGGAGTGGCCTAGCCAGTCTCCAGACCTGAACCCAATAGAACATCTTTGGAGGGAGCTGAAAGTCAGTATTTCCCAGCGACAGCCCCGAAACCTGAAGGATCTGGAGAAGGTCTGTATGGAAGAGTGGGCCAAAATCCCTGCTGCAGTGTGTGCAAACCTGGTCAAGAACTACAGGAAACGTATGATCTCTGTAATTGCAAACAAAGGTTTCTGTACCAAATATTAAGTTCTGCTTTTCTGATGTATCAAATACTTATGTCATGCAATAAAATGCAAATGAATTACTTAAAAATCATACAATGTGATTTTCTGGATTTTTGTTTTAGATTCCGTCTCTCACAGTTGAAGTGTACCCATGATAAGAATTACAGACCTCTACATGCTTTGTAAGTAGGAAAACCTGACAAATCTGCAGTGTATCAAATACTTGTTCTCCCCACTGTATGCTTCTGTTTATAAAATAATATCATTTTCAAAATGTATAGAGCAATCAATACAGCTCATTATTTGTATTCATTATTGAATACGGTCTATTGCTCATCTTTATCAATCATTTTGGACTAGACACACATGAGAGGAGCTGGGAGCCTGTGACGAATCCTGAATCCTGCTTCCTGTCTCTGAGTGACTGTTGGATGTGTGGAGGAACCAACAAACGAATGAACGAACGCTGTGATAAATCACACAACGAACACTCCATGAATATTTCTGTCTCTCTGTCTACATCACAAAGCGGTGCCCTACATAAACGATATACACAGATACCACACTGTGAGCTGTGTTAGCAAATCTGCCACAGTGCAGGGAGAGAGCAAGTGAGAGAGAGGGAGAAACAGAAAGAAAGAAAAGAAGAGAGAGAAACAGAGAGAGAGAGAGGGATGTGGTTGCAGTGTGCAGCCCCCCTGCCGTCTGAGCTCTTTATCATTGGGGTTTGAAGCGGGCAGACTACTGAAGGCGTCACTGTCAACACGCTTACCTCACCACTGTTCCTGCTTGTCAGAGCTACTTAAACATTACTCGCTACAGAGATAAGTAGCCCTCTTCCTCGTCCTCCAGTTGCCTCCCTAAGGATGACATGGAGGTGATTTCTGAAGACTCTCTCCCTCTGCCGCTCACTCTCTTTTCTTCTTGTCCCGCTGTCTTTCGCTCTCTCTCTCTATCTCTTCCTCCATCTCTCTCGCTTTCTCAAAATCTGTCTTTCTGTCCTCTCTGTTCCTCTTCCTTTCATTCCCTATGTCTCTCTATTTTACTCCAGCTCCCTCAAAATCAAATTCTCTCTTCTCTTACTCTGTTCTTCTCTTTCCCGGCACTCTCTTGTGCTCATACACACGCGTGAGGCTGCTGCGAGGACCTTTCAGGCTGCAATCACTTCACATTTGTTTCAGCGATTAATTCTCTGGCATGCAACATCGAGAGAGAGAGAGCAATGGCGAGAGACAGAAAGAAAGAGGCTGAGAGAGAAAGTAACTGTGTATGAGAGAGAGAGAGAGAGAGAGAGAGAGAGAGAGAGGGGGAGAGAGGGGAGAGGGAGGCAACGAAGGGAAGTCAGGGGACGTGAAAACAGGAATGTGGCTCCTCGCATAGCGTTGCCATGACAACAGACATCACTTCACAGGAGCAGCACTCAGAATGTCTGTGTGGGCCGGGATAGTTACAGTCAGTCAAAGGCTATGTGCGTCGTGTCAGCCAACCTATCCCATCACTGCGTTTCTCCAGCGTCACTAAAGGGGTGCCGTGTGTTCCTGCTACATGAGCTTAGCTAACGCTAGAGATCAAATTTCTTTCGATTTGTACGTGTTTGAATGCAGTCCCTGCCAGTTCAGATTAACACAGAGAAATACTGTAGCTACATCAAAACAAAAGGGGCATAAGAGTGATTTCAATATGAAACAAGCAAATATCATCATGTTCATAGTTAATGACATGCCTACGTAAACAAGCCCGCATTTACAATTCTTTGTGGTCTGCACTTTTCATCAAGATGTACAGTGCATTCAGAAAGTATTCAGGCCCCTTGACTTTTTCCACATTTTGTTTTCGTTACAGTCACATACTAAAATGTATTAAATTGTTTTTTTCTCTCAACAATCTACACACAATACCCCATGAAGCAAAAATGGTTTCTTTTTTATTTTTCTCAAATGTATTAAAAATAAATAATTATCACATTTACATACAGTACCGTTCAAAAGTTTGGGGTCACTTAGAAATGTCCTAGAAAGAAAAGCAGATTTTTTGTCCATTAAAGTAATATCAAATTGATCAGAAATACAGTGTAGAAATTGCTAATGATGTAAATGACTGTTGTATCTGGAAATGGCAGATTTTTTATGGAATATCTACATAGGCGTACAGAGGCCCATTATCAGCAACCATCACTCCTGTGTTCCAATGGCACGTTGTGTTAGCTAATCCAAGTTTGTCATTTTAAAAGGCTAATTGATCATTAGAAAACCCTTTTGCAATTATGTTAGCACAGCTGAAAACTATTGTTCTGATTAAAGAAGCAAGAAAACTGGCCTTCTGTAGACTAGTTGAGTATCTGGAGCATCAGCATTTGTGGGTTTGATTACAGGCTCAAAATGGCCAGAAAGAAAGACCTTTCTTCTGAAACTCGTCAGTGTATTCTTGTTCTGAGAAACTAAGGCTATACCATGTGAGAAATTGCCAAGAAGTTGAAGATCTCGTACAACGCTGTGTACTACTCCCTTCACAGAACAGCACAAACTGTCTCTAACCAGAATAGAAAGAGGAGTGGGAGGCCCCAGTGCACAACTGAGCAAGAGGACAAGTACATTAGAGTGTCTAGTTTGAGAAACAGACGACTCACAAGTCCTCGACTGGCAGCTTCATTAAATAGTACCCACAAACACCAGTCTCAACGTCAACAGTGAAGAGGCAACTCCAGGATGCTCTTTCAAAAACAAGGACATTTCTAAGTGACCCCAAACTTTTGAACGGTAGTGTAAGAATTCATACCCTTTACTCAGTAATTTGTTGAAGCACCTTTGGCAGCGATTACAGCCTCGAGTCTTCTTTGGGTATGACTATACAAGCTTGGCACATGTGTATTTGAGGAGTTTCTCCCGTCCTTTGAAAATTCTCTCAAGCTCAGGTTGGATGGGGAGTGTCGCTGCACAGCTATTTTCAGGTCTCTCCAGATATAATCGAGTGAGTTCAAGTCCGAGCTCTTGGTTGGCCACTCTAGGATATTCAGATCCTTTTTCCTGAAGCCACTCCTGTGTTGTCTTGGCTGTGTGCTTAGAGACGTTGTCCTGTTGGAAGGTGAACCTTCGCCCCAGTCTCTGTACTTTGCTATGTTCATCTTTCCCTTGATACTGACTAGTCTCACCATGCCATCACCATGCTTCACCGTAGGGATGTTGCAAGGTTTCCTCCAGACGTGACACTTTGCACTCAGGCCAGAAAGTTCAATCTTGGTTTTATCAGACAAGAGAATCTTGTTTCTCAAGGTCCTTTCGAGTCCTTTAGGCACCCTTTGGCAAACTCCATACAGTCTGTCCTGTGGCTTTTACTGGGTAGTGGCTTCTGTCTGGCCACTCTACCAAAAAGGCCTGATTGGTGGAGTGCTGCATAGATGGTTGTCCTTCTGGAAGGTTCTCCCATCTCCACAGAGGAACTCTGGAGCACTGTCAGAGTGACCATTGGGTTCTTGGTCACGTCCCTGACAAATGTCCTTCTCCCCCGATTGCCGAGTTTAGCCAGGAAGCCAGCTCTAGGAAGAGTCTTGGTGGTTCCAAACTTCTTCCATTTAAGAATGATTAAGGCCGCTTTGTACTTGGAGACTTTCAATTCTGCAGACATTTTTTGGTACTCTTCGCCAGATCTGTACCTCGACACAATCCTGTCTACGGACAATTCCTTCGACCTCTTGGCCGATCCACGGCCTGTTCACCCTGCTATCATACAGAGGGTGAGGTCAGTACAGGTGCATCAAATCTGGGACTGAGAGACAGCTTGTATTTCAAGGCCATCAGACTGTTAAATACCCATCAGTAGCTGGATTCCACCCGGTTATATAACTCTGCACCTTAGAGGCTGCTGCCCTATATAAACTCAGCAAAAAAAGAAACATCCCTTTTTCAGAACACTGTCTTTCAAAGATAATTCGTACAAATCCAAATAACTTCACAGATCTTCATTGTAAAGGGTTTAAACACTGTGTCCCATGCTTGTTCAATTAACCATGAACAATTAACCCTCCCGTGGTCCTGGGGGTCAGAGTGACCCAGGACCTGAGTTTCGAGGGTTCTCCCGCGCCGTCCTGGGGTCAGCGTGACCCATCTGCTCAGCCACCCAGCACTAGAAAGAAATGTGTTATTGTGTGTACCATGTGAATTGGGGACCCAGCCAGGGCTACACAGGTCCAGACATGCCCCGCTGTGTGTGTGAGTGCAAGAGGACAGCCCAGTGGTGCACGGGTGAACTGCACACACGGCTACACACGCGACAGGGGCGCGACAGGGGCCTCGTCGATTCACGTCATCTCCCGCGTAAGCTAGCCGTAGAGAGAATACTGATATTGTCAGCGGCACACATAGTCATCGTTACCCCCCCGTGCCGCATGCTCTCCCCCGCCGCTGCTCAGTGGACCCGAGCCGCCATGGCCGTGTGTTTCACCGCAGCGCAGGTTCTAGAACAGATCTTCTCCGGCGTCGACCAAGAAGACTATTCCGAGGAGGAGGAGGGAGAGGTTTCGTCTTCGTGCTCTTCAGACTAAGACCAGGAGGAAGCCCCCGAGGATGAACATGAGGATGACCACAAGGACGAACGCAAGGACAAACATGATGAAGCCCCCGAGGATGAACACGAGGACGAACACGAGAAAGAGATGGCCGTGGCTCGAGCCCAAAGGGAGACGCCCTTGCTGTTGAAAAACGGCAAAATCAAATGGTCCCCCGTGCCTACGGCCACCACCGCAGGGCCCTTGCAATCTGGCATGCCAGGCCGGACGAGACTCCGGGCCCCAAGGCCTACGCGGTGTCACGCGCCTGCGACATTGCGTCCACCTTCCACCTGTTTGTCACACCGGAAATAGAAAGGATAATTGTGGACATGACGAATCTGCACAGGGCGAGAAAATACAGCGACGATGGCTGGCGAGCCATGAACGCCACCGACCTGCACGCCTACATAGGGCTGCTGATCCTAGCGGGCATCTACAGGTCCCGAGGCGAGGCCGCGGCCAGCCTGTGGGATGCGGAGAGCAGCAGGACTGTGTTTTGAGCCACCATGCCGCTCAAGGTCTTTCACAAGTACTCGAGGCTGCAGCGGTTCGACCACGGACAAACTCGCAGCCATACGAGAGGTCTGGGACCTGTGGGTCTGGGACCTGCTGATCATCCTCGCAGTGGCAGACCACCTGTAACAACACCTGCACAGGATCGGTACATCCGAACATGAACCCGCGGGACAGGTACAGGATGGCAACAACAACTGCCCGAGTTACAAATCAAATCAAATGTATTTATATAGCCCTTCGTACATCAGCTGATATCTCAAAGTGCTGTACAGAAACCCAGCCTAAAACCCCAAACAGCAAGCAATGCAGGTGTAGAAGCACGGTGGCTAGGAAAAACTCCCTAGAAAGGCCAAAACCTAGGAAGAACCCTAGAGAGGAACCAGGCTATGTGGGGTGGCCAGTCCTCTTCTGGCTGTGCCGGGTGGAGATTATAACAGAACATGGCCAAGATGTTCAAATGTTCATAAATGACCAGCATGGTCGAATAATAATAAGGCAGAACAGTTGAAACTGGAGCAGCAGCACAGTCAGGTGGAAGTTGAAACTGGAGCAGCAGCATGGCCAGGTGGACTGGGGACAGCAAGGAGTCATCATGTCAGGTAGTCCTGGGGCATGGTCCTAGGAATGCACAATCACCAGGAATGCACAATCCCTTCATCAGTGCTCAGACCGTGCGCAATAGGCTGAGAGAGGCTGGACTGAGGGCTTGTAGGCCAGTTTTAAGCCAGGTCCTCACCAGACATCACCAGCAAACAATGTCGCCTATGGGCACAAACTCACCATCGCTGGACCAGACAGGACTGGCAAAAAGTTATCTTCACTGACGAGTTGCTGTTTTGTCTCACGAGGGGTGATGGTCTAATTCGCGTTTATCGTCGAAGGAATGAGCATTACACCGAGGCCTGTACTCTGCAGCGGGATCGATTTGGAGGTGAAGGGTAAGGCATGGTCTGGGGCGGTATGTCACAGCATCATCGGACTGAGTTTGTTGTCATTGCAGGCAATCTCAACGCTGTGCGCTACAGGGAAGACATTGTCCTCCCTCATGTGGTACCCATCCTGCAGGCTCATCCTGACATGACCCTCCAGCATGACAATGCCACCGCCATACTCCTCGTTCTGTGTGTGATTTCTTGAAAGACAGGAATGTGAGTGTTCTGCCATGGACGGCGAAGAGCCCGGATCTCAATCCCATTGAGAACGTCTGGGACCTGTTGGATCGGAGGGTGAGGGCTAGGGCCATTCCCCCCAGAAATGTCCAGGAACTTGCAGGTGCCTTGGTGGAAGAGTGGGGTAACATCTCACAGCAAGAACTGGCAAATCTGTATCTGGTGTGGCCACACCAGTTGACAGTGAGAGGACGTTTCTATTTTTGTTGAGTTTACATAGACTTGGAATCACTGGCCACTTTAATAATGGAACACTAGTCACTTTAATAATGTTTAAATAATGTTTACATACTGCTTTACTCATCTCATATGTATATACTGTATTCTATTCTACTGTATTTTAGTCAATGCCACTCCGACATTGCTTGGTCTAATATTTATATATTTCTCAATTCCTTTCTTTTACTTTTAGATTAGTGTCTATTGTTGTGAAATGTACGATACTGTCGCACTGCTAGGAACACAAACATTTCGGTACACCCGCAATAACATCTGCTAAATATGTATATGTGACCAATACCATTTGATTTGATATGACAAGAAGTAAAAGCTCAGTTTTGAGAAGTCAAAATAAGAAGAGAGCTGGACCAGTCTTGATTAGTTGGCTCTGGAAGGTCATGGATCTTTAGACATGCTAATAGCCCAAACATTTATTTAGTAGGCCTTTAACCTAGGTTATACATTTTAAAAAATATATTATTAATAATGACAGACTATAAAGTTAAAGGAGTCTATGTTCATACAATCATCCATTAAAGATCCAATATCAAATCAAACTTCAAATCAAACTGCATTTAAAATAGCAAGACTCTTAAAACAATAAAATGAAACAACAAGCATGCCAATAAAAGACATCAAATGTTGTTAAAGAACACAAACCCAAAGGCATCATTGATTAAAACTCTTAAGGATCGGACCCTTTACTTACATTTTCGGCTAAATTGACATACCCAAATCTAACTGCCTGTAGCTCAGGACCTGAAGCAAGGATATGCATATTCTTGATACTATTTGAAAGGAAACACTTTGAAGTTTGTGAAAATGTGAAATTAATGTAGGAGAATATAACACATTAGATCTGGTAAAAGATAATACAAAGAAAAAAACATGCAAATGTTTTAATATTTTATCATCTTTGAAATGCAAGAAAAAGGCCACAATGTATTATTCCAATTTAAGCGCAATTTAGTGTATGGGCAAAGTTAGTGTATGGGCAAAGTATTAGACTGATCCAATGAACCACTGCATTACTGTTCAAAATGTTGTATCAAGTCTGCCCAAATGTGCCAAATTGGTACATGACGGTGTGCTCTCCTCAAACAATAGCATGGTATTTCTTCACTGTAATAGCTACTGTAAATTGGACAGTGCAGTTAGAGTAACAATAATTTAAGCTTTCTGCCCATATCAGAAATGTCTATGTCCTTACAACATCATGCTAATCACATTAGCGCACGTTAGCTCAACTGAACCACGTGGGGGACACTGATCCCGTAGAGGATTTATAGGCCAAGCTAAAAAGGCTGGTTGACAAATGGGATTTTAACCCCTCACACAGTTTCACAGTACAATGCAGAGTTCCATATAACACATTGATAATAAAACATCTAAAAAGCATGATACACTTCCTAAAACAAACACAAACAATGATGAAATCATCAAACGTTTATTACTGCTACAATTTAAAAAATAAACTGTGCCTTTGCTCTCAAATTCCCAATGCTAGGCCCCTTGATTTCTCATAGTGTCACGTTCTGACATTTATTTCCTTTGTTTTGTCTTTATTTAGTATGTTCAGGGCGTGAGTTGGGGTGGGCAGTTTTGTTTTTCTTGTTTGTTTTTCTGTTTGGTTTCTGTTTCGGCCTAGTATGGTTCTCAATCAGAGGCAGGTGTCGTTAGTTGTCTCTGATTGAGAATCATACTTAGGTAGCCTGGGTTTCACTGTTGGTTTGTGGGTGTTTGTTTGTCGCCACACGGTACTGTTTCGGTTTCGTTTCTTCACGTTTCTTTTGTTATTTTTGTATTCAGTGTTCAGTACTTTCTTTGATTAAAGTTATGGACCCTTACCACGCTGCATCTTGGTCCGATCCTTACTCCTCTTCAGACGAAGAGATCTGCCGTTACACATAGTTTCACCTCCAAGTTAGTATAATGCCTAACAAGCAGCCCTGCTTGAAGCTGGTACTACATATTGACTGTCTCTGTAATCCTGGCAAACTGTACTTTAAACCGACAATATGTACAGCGCTTCATAATTCTCTGAACTGGAATAAACTGTGCCGCTGATAGAGATTTCCATGCGTTGCCCCAAACCTCAACAGGGGTCTTGAAATTATATTGATTTGGATGTTTCAGGAAACAATTTACACGAGCCATGGCATGAGAAATGTGTGTGTTTTCATGTGCTGGACCAACAAGCACATCAGAACAGAGAACAATTGTGTTACTATGCCTGGTGTTAGCTCTACATCTGGTTGAACGCGTGGTATGCCCGTCTGTCTGTCAGTGGTGAACCACTTTGCAAGTACACATGACGAGCAAAAACGTTGACCTAGATCAGTGCTTATAACCTCTCCCAGCATGTCTACCTTATCACGTTATTCTGCCCGCTGTACAATGGTAAGATCCTTGTTTGGATACATTCATGTGTAGACTAATAGATAATTCATATCTTCATTGCTATGACAAACATCCGTTCAAAGGGCAGGCAAATAATGTCTGAGATCATTACAAATTAAACACTGGTCAGATCTGTATTCTCACTCTGATCAATGGCATGTAAGTACTTGGTACCATCAGGACCTACATGTACAGTATGTCATCTCTCATGACCACCTGCAAACAAGTTCCTCATAGTCAGTTGGCAAGACCATGCTCATTTACTGAACTGAGATGCTGTGATTGTTGGACTTCTGTTTGCTTGTGAAACCATTTGCTCGCTCAAATGGAAAGCAACAGAAACCATATACTGGACCATAGTCAAAAATAATTTCAGAAAGTAGCTATGGAGGAGCATATTTGGTGTGCAATAGTGTTTTCCATACGACCTTCCAAAGCTCTCACAGAACGGTTGAATGTGGCAATGATTCCCTCCAACTCACTCCATTTTGACATAACTTTGACATAAGATGGTACAGGCTTTGACAAAATGGGTCCAGCAATCATAATGGGCGTCCTCCACAAATGGGCATCCATTAGGGGCAAATAAGAAGTTAAACGCATGTCCAATATTTCTATTATTGTGCATTGTAGGTGCTTTCAGTGCATCAATTTTAAGCTGAATATTTCTTAGTATTCCATCATCCAGCACACCAATATTCTTCCAGACGGTAAAAACGTGTTTTGTTGTCCCCAGTAAAATATTATGCATAGGGTCAACTACAGACATGTCTATGGGCATGAAATATGGCTATTTAAATATTTCAGAGAATCTGGCCCCAGTTTCAGTCTCTATTCTTTTCTTCTCTGACTTGGTCTTCACCTGTTTCAACATACTCCCTTGCATTTTGTGAACTTCATTCTGACGTTGTCCATCCAGTCCATAATGGAGTAATCTGCCTTGTGCTTTGACATGATAGCAACACAGTCTATTCTTACGGCCAATCATCAATCAATAATATGTGAGGTAGAGATATTCTATAGAATTACCAATACACACGTTGAGCCAAGTCTTGGGTATGTATCTGTGCACCTAGAGCCAAAGATGGTGGATAAATGAAGATGTTTTACTAAGGCAGTTTACCATTGAAAAAATGAACACAGTTCTGGTCTACTTAAGGTGTGACTCTCCCATAGACACCAATGCAATAGCAGCTACATCTGGGTAGCCTAGTGGTTAGAGCGTTGGACTAGTAACCGAAAGGTTGCAAGTTCGAATCCCCGAGCTGACAAGGTACAAATCTGTTGTTTTGCCCCTGAACTGGCAATTAACCCACTGTTCCTAGGCTGTCATTGAAAATAAGAATTTGTTTTTAACTGATTTGCCTAGTAAAATAAAGGTAAAATAAAGGTTAAAAAATTAAAATATGAACCAAAACATTTTTACCAATGAGCGACCATATATAGACATTGGGAGCGACACACTGATGGGACAATAAGTGTAGTTTCATGAAACACTGGCAAAAACTGAAATACAGGGGAATAAAAGGGAGCGTGTCGTGATTAAAATGTAAATAATCCAATCAAATTAACAAAACCAAAAGTGAGAGTGTGACCGTTGAAAATTACCAATCAAATGAATGCGATTTGAAAACTCTGCAAGGCACAACAATTCATTGGGGGGTGTTTTCTACTGGAGGCTATTTAAAAATATATATTCCTGTAGCTAACAATGTTGCACCAAGCCATGGAAATGGTTATGGATAAGGTTTATAACTGTACTCTTAGTCCACAATACTCTATACCCCAAGGCCACAACCTTCCAAATGCGACTCCACAACAATGTGAGAAGCAGTCCTATTATTTGTCAACAAAGCAATCTAGCCAGCTAGCATAGCTACCTCTGCTAGATAGCGCTGTAGCAGCTGTAACTTTAGCTGAAGTTAAATTACTACAGCCAATATAACATTAGTCAAAAGCTAACGTTACTAGCTAGCTGGTTAACACATTTTGTAGTTAAAATGATCATGTTACATGGATTTGACTTGTAACATGATAAAACAAGCTAATTTTAACAAGCTACCAAAGCATAGTTGGCTAATGTTAGCTACCCAACATTGGTGGAAGAATGGATAGCTTGGTAATTAATTAGCTAGATAACCAAGCCTATTAAAATACAGCAAAGGAGACAAAAGGTTATTGCCTGTTTATTTTTTAAATTTATACAATTAGTTTGTGGGACCCACAGGCCCGCCAGGAGTCTCTTTGTGCAAGGGAACGATGCATCACCAAACCAGGGCATGGATTTCCAACAACTCATCATGTAAGGGCCAGGCTGAATCAGAGGCTGGACTACAACACTAGCTGATATGAACGAAAGACTGATGACACAAGTAGCTCAACTATTCCAACAGCAGCAGCTATAGCAGAGCACTTATCCAGAGAATGCACCAGAAAGGGAGACAGGTGTCCGTAACTTTTACAACTTGCACATTGGTGGTAGATAGCTAAAGACAAATATTTGAACCCTGTTAATTTGCTATTGATGGGCCACATATGTAACATGAATTAGAGGTGCGAACATCATAAATCATGAATTTAATGTTTTTTCTCATGTCTCAGGAAGAACAGTCCGCACAACACCCATGTACTGTCTGCTAGGTTAGTCAGCTGAGATTAAGGTACACAGATGGAAAGTGGAGCATGGCAGATTTTGAAGGTGAGGAGTCCCATAAATTTTCTCAAGGATTTTGAAGCATTTAACCATTGTAACACTGACTCCTCAGATGCAGCTGCAAATCTATATCATACTGAAAGAGAGAGACAGGCATAAGTCGTCGGACACCCCAGACAGAGGGAGCAAAGGAATGGGACATAGAAATGTGAAGGCGGTGGCACCAGAGGCAGTTTAGTTTATAAATGTGAACCAATCCATACATTGTAAATACCATACGGACCTGTTCCACAGATTTGTGTGTGCTTTTTTAGCGTTGAGATTTATTGAGATTCCAGAGTTGTTTATTGGACAGAATAATTTATTGTCTCCTGTAATTTCACTGGTGATGTCTGGTGTAAAGACAGACCCAGAGGACCCGGATGCATTTTTAATAACTTCTCCACCCTGGTACTTCCCCGAGTTTGAGGACCTGATTGCGTCAGCAGATTACGGGGAGAAAAAGCACCATCAGAATGAAAACCGGAGCAAACGTCCCACGTCCACCGCAGCCCTACCATCAGGAGCTAGACAGCTAACTAGCTACTAGTCAGTTAGCCACTGCTAGCGGTCTGCACCGTTAACTCGGAACCCAGCCAGCTTCAGCTCGGTCAATACCTGCCAATCTGCACAGCACGATATCGACCCAGAGCATATCGGACTGCTTTTTCTGTACCACATCACCGGATTCCTACCGTAAGCTCTGGACCATTACACCGGATCATCGCAGCTAGCTAGCTGCAACCTGAGTGGCTACTGCTGGCTAACGCCTCTGTCCCGAGGCAAGCACCAGTTAGCTTGGAGCTAGCCTCGAGCTGGGCCCATCTCCCGGCTAGCCGAAGAGGTCTTCCCGCTAATTCTTGGGCTACAACACCTCTTTTGCCAATTGGCCTGGACCCTTTATTTCCGAAATGGAGCCCCCCCGATCCATCACGACTGGTCTGCCAACGTAATCGTCCGAGGAGGTTTCAACAGGCTTTTCCATTGAGACGTTGCCGATGACCCATCTGCTAGCCCCGGTTTTCTGAATCGCCGTGTCCCCAGCTAGCCTAGCGTAGTAGCGACTCCCGAATGGCTCCCTGACTCACCTATTGCTGCTCATTGAACCATATGATCACTAGGCTACACATTCCTCTCCTTTAATGTCAAGATGCCTTTTACTACTCTTTCATATACATTTGAAGTCGGAGGTTTACATACACCTTAGCCAAATACATTTAAACTAAATGTTTCACAATTCCTGACATTTAATCCTTAGTAGAAATTCCCTGTCTTAGGTCAGCTAGGATCACCACTTTATTTTCAGAATGTGAAATGTCAGAATAATAGTAGAGAGAATGATTTATTTCAGCTTTTATTTCTTTCGTCACATTCCCAGTGGGTCAGAAGTTTACATACACTCAATTAGTATTTGGTAGCATTGCCTTTAAATTAGTTTAACTTGGGTCAAATGTTTTGTTAGCCTTCCACAAGCTTCTTACAATAAGTTGGGTGAATTTTGGCCCACTCCTTCTGACAGAGCTGGTGTAACTGAGTCAGGTTTGTAGGCCTCCTTGCTCGCACATGCTTTTTCAGTTCTGCCCAGATATTTTCTATAGGATTGAGGTCAGGGTGTTGTGATGGCCACTCCAAGACCTTGACTTTGTTGTCCTTAAGCCATTTTGCAACAACTTTGGAACTATGCTTGTGGTCATTATCCATTTGGAAGACCCATTTGCGACCAAGCTTCAACTTCCTGACTGATGTCTTGAGATGTTGCTTCAATATATCCACATAATCTTCTGTCCTCATGATGCCATCTATTTTGTGAAGTGCACCAGGCCCCCCTGCAGCAAAGCATCCCCACATTATGATGCTGCCACACCCGAGCTTCATGGTTGGGATGGTGTTCTTCGGCTTGCAAGCCTCCCCCTTTTTCCTCCAAACATAACAATGGTCATTATGGCTAAACAGCTGTATTTTTGATTCATCACACCAGAGGACATTTCTCCAAAAAGTATGATCTTTGTCCTCATGTGCAGTTGTAAACTGTAGTCTGGCTTTTTTAATGCGATTTTGGAGCAGTGGCTTCTTCCTTGCTGAGGGGCCTTTCACGTTATGTTGATATAGGACTCATTTTACTGTTGATATAGATACTTTTGAACCTGTTTCCTCCAGCATTTTCACAAGATGCTGTTGAGGAGGAAGATGCTGTTGTTCTGGGATTGATTTGCACTTTTCGCACCAATGTACGTTCATCTCTAGGAGACAGAACACGTCTCCTTCCTGAGCGGTATGACGGCTGCGTGGTCCCATGGTGTTTATACTTGCGTTCTATTGCTTGTACAGATGAACATGGTACCTTCAGGCGTTTGGAAATTGCTCCCAAGGATGAACCAGACTTGGGGAAGTCTACAAATTTGTTTCTGAGATCTTGGTTGATTTCTTTTGATTTTCCCATGATGTCAAGCAAAAAGGCATTGCGTTTGAAGGTAGGCCTTGCAATACATCCACAGGTGCACCTCCAATTGACTCAAATTATGTCAATTAGCCTATCAGAAGCTTCTAAAGCCATGAAGTAATTTAAGGAATTTTCCAAGCTGTTTAAAGGCACAGTCAACTTCTGACCCACTGGAATTGTGATACACTATTATAAGTGAAATAATCTGTCTGTAAACAATTGTTGGAAAAACGACTTGTGTCATGCACAAAGTAGATGTCGTAACCAACTTGCCAAAACTATAGTTTGTTAACAAGAAATTTATGGAGTGTTTGAAAAATGAGTTTTAATATATACTGTATATATACAGTTGAAGTCAGAAGATTTCATACACTGAGGTTGGAGACATTAAAACTAGTTTTTTCAACCACTCCACAAATTGCAGTTCAAGAAAGAGTTAAGGAAATATTTACCAAATAAACTAAAGTAAAAAATAATTAAAAGTAACACAATTAAACAACAATAACAAGGCTATATACAGGGTGTACCGGTACCAAGTTAATGTGCAGGGGTACAGGTTAGTTGAGGTAATTTGTACATGTAGGTAGGGGTGAAGTGACTATGCATAGATAATAAACAGCAAGTAGCATCAGTGTACAAAACTAATGGAGGGGGGTGTCAATGTAAATAGTAATTAGTCCGGTGGCCATTTGATCAATTGTTCAGCAGTCTTATGGCTTGGGGGTAGAAGCTGTTAAGGAGCCTTTTTAGTCCTAGACTTGGTGCTCCGATACTGCTTGCCGTGCGGTAGCAGAGAAAACAGTCTATGACTTGGGTGACTGGAGTCTCTGGCCTATTTTTTGTGCTTTCCTCTGACACCGCCTATTATATACTGTAGGTACTGGATGGCCCCAGTGATATACTGGGCCGCACGCACTACCCTCTGTAGTGCCTTATGGTCAGATGCCGAGCAGTTGCCATACCAGGCGGGGATGCAACTGGTCAGGGTGCTCTCGATGGTGCAGCTGTAGAACTTTTTGAGGATATGGGAACCCATGTCAAATCTTTTCAGTCTCCTGAAGGGGAAAAGGTGTTGTCGTGCCCTCTTCACGACTGTCTTGTTTGTGTTTGGACCATGATAGTTCGTTGGTGATGTGGACACCAAGGAACTCGAAAGAAGTTAGTGTAGGGTAGCTTAGTGGTTAGAGCATTGGACTAGTAACTGGAAGGTTGCAAGTTCAAACCCCCGAGTTGACAAGGTACAAATCTGTCGTTCTGCCCCTGAACAGGCAGTTAACCCGCTGTTCCTAGGCCGTCAAAATAAGAATTTGTTCTTAACTGACTTGCCTAGTAAAATAAAAAATAAAAAATAGAAAGGGGTGGTGGGGGCTATAACAATGGTGAGCTATGAGTTTCAGGATAACTTAATGGCATTAAATCAAGCGTTATTTATACATTTCAGACATGGAATGCTTCAAATTATTTTTTTTACTTTAATATTTACTAAAAGGATACATAAGAGGATAAAAAACTAAAGTATAACAGTAAAAACTGAACAACTAAAAAGCACCCTATGGAAAAGCAAAGCTAAAAAGTTGTGTTTTAAGATTTCTTTGAAATATGTCCACAGTTTCTGCCCCCCTCAGGTTCTTTGTCAGGCTATTCCAAAAGCTGGGGGCATAATAACTAAAGGCTGCCTCTCCATGCCTCTTGGTCCTAGGCTTTGGGATAGTTAAAAGGTCAGTGCCAGAGGACCTGAGGGACCTACTGGGTACGTAACTTAAAAGCAACTTAAAAGCACGTCTGACATGTACTGGGGTGCACAATCGTGGATTGATTTAATAACCAATAGAAGAATCATAAAATGAATTTACAGGCAGCCAGTGCAGAGACCTTAAAACTGGTGTAATGTGTGCTCTCCGTCTGATCTTGATCAGTAGCCGTGCTACAGCATTCTGTATGTTTTGTACTTGGCCAATGGCTTTCTTGGGTAGACCAGACAGGAGAGCATTACATTAGTCAAGCTTGCTTATAATAAAAGCATGGATGAGTCTCTCTGTATAAGCCTGACAGAGAAACAGCCAAACTTTGGCAATGTTCCTCAGGTGGTAAAAAGCTATTTTGGTCACGTTCCTAATGTGTGATTCGAAATTGAGTTCATCATCTAAAATAACAACTGGTGTTTTATCTTTATTGAACGTGAATTAAAATGTGCAGCCAGACTCTCTCTCTGTGCTTTGGCTCCAACAATAAGTACCTCAGTCTTGTCTTGATTTAGTTGGAGGAAGTTGTGAGCCATCCCAGTATTTAAATCACTAATACAGTCTTATAATTTATCTGTGGAGTTAAAATCTGGTGACTAATACAGTCTTGTAATTTATCCATGGAGTTAAAATCCTGGTGACACAGAAATGTAAAGTTATGTATCGTCTCCGTAGCAGTGAAAATCCATACTGTGCTATCTGATAATGCTGCCAAGGGGTAACATATATAAGCGGAACAGTACCGGACCCGAAATCAAACTTTTGTGGAATGCCACGTTTGTTATGTATTTCCTCTGAGTTATGTTTACCAAGGGTGACAAAAAAATCTTAACCGGCAAAATAGGTCCTAAACCAATTTAGAACTGGACCGGAGAGCTAACACACCTCTCCAGTCTGTCCCGAAGGACATCATGGTCAACAGTGTTGACTGCAGCACTTAAATCCTAGAGTACAAGGACAGAGAGCTGTTTGGCATCTGTGTTGGCTCTAAGATCATTTACCACTTTAACTAAGGCTGTCTCTGTGTTGTGGTGGGCTCGAAAACCAAATTGGAATTTGTTAAAAAAAAATAATAATACAATTGGCACTTAAAAAAAAAATTATTTAGCTGTTTGAAAACCAATTTCTCCAGAATTTTGATTAAGAATGGAAGGTTGGAGATTGACTTATTATACAATACCTTGCGCTTCTTCAGATATGCAATTACAAACTGTTTTAAAGAAGATGGTGGGGATAGGATCGAGAAGGCAGGTAGAAGGCTTAAGTTGTGATATCACTTTCCTGAGCATGTCTGTGAAAATAAATCCATAGTACCTTTGCATGGTAGGCTAGGGCAGATATCATCAAACTTCTCATCGGGTCTTGCTTCACTGATAACAAACATTAGGCTGAGTAACTTATTTTTTGAAATATGCAGCAAACTCATCACATTTAGATGTGGACGACAGTTCACAGGGTAGGATTTATCAGGCCATCAATGGTCAAAAAGAGCACTCAAATGATTTTGATTATTAGCGATAAAGTTAGAAAAATGAGCCCGTCTGGCATTTCTAATTGCCTTGTTATATATGCCAAGTTGCTCTCTCAGATTATCATAATGGACAACTGCAACTCTGCCTTTCTGCAATTTCTCTTTAATTTATTAGCTTCCTCCCTCATCCAAGGGGATGTGTTCTTTTTCAACATTCCTGGAGCTATGGCCTCAATGGTTGCCCTTAATTTGCTATCAACTAAATCATCACAAGAAGGAGACAGAATAGGTGACAGAGTATTGTTCATACACTCAATATAAGCAGCGCTACAGTCTGAAGACAGTCATGTTTCAGTGAGAAGGTCGTTAAAATCTACGTTAGTGACGATGGTCTCAATATTGGAGTAGTTGGCCAGAACCGTAGAACCGTGGGCAGGAGAGAGTTGATGTCATGGACACCGGCTCCTGGGTGACAGTGGAGCTTGGTCGGTCCGCAGAGGGTAGACAGGCAAAAATCTCTCACCGTCGAGCTGCCCACAATGGTATCTCAGGCTGGACACATTGCCAGTCAGGAGTTCTAGACTCCACCGAGTGTTGTTAACACACCATGGTTCCCCTTATCCAACAGTCAGACGAGAAACAAGCATTTGAGGTTTCAGAGATACAGTACATGACCAAAAGTATGTGGACACCTGCTCGTCGAACATCTCATAGGCATTAATATGGAGTTGGGTCCCCCCTTTGCTGCTATAACTCCACTCTTCTGAGAAGGCTTTCAACTAGATGTTCAAACATTTCTGCTGGGAATTAATTCCATTCAGCCACAAAAGCATTTGTGAGGTTGGGCACTGATGTTGGATGATTAGGCCTGGCTCGCAGTTGCCGTTCCAATTCATCCAAAAGCAGTTCGATGGAGTTGAGGTCATGGCTCTGTGCAGGCCAGTCAAGCTCTTCCACACCGATCTCGTCAAACCATTTCGGTATGGACCTAACATTTTGTGCATGGGGGCATTGTCATGCTGAAACAAGAAACTGTTGCCACAAAGTTGGAAGCATATATTCAGCTAGAATGTCATTGTATGCTGTAGCGTTAAGTTTTCCCTTCACTAGAACTAAGGGGCATAGCCCAATTCATGAAAAACAGCCCAGACCATTATTCCTCTTCCACCAAACTTTAAAGTTGGCACTATGCATTGGGGCAGGTAGTGTTCTCCTGGCATTCACCAAACCCATATTCTTCCGTCGGACTGCCAGATGGTGAAGCGTGATTCATCCCTCTAGAGAACACGTTTTCACTGCTCCAGAGTCCAATGGGGGCAAGCTTTACACCACTCCAGCTGACGCTTGGCATTCCACATACTGATCTTAGGCTTGTGTGCAGCTGCTCGGCCATGGAAACCCATTTCTTGTGCTGACGTTGCTTCCAGAGGCAATTTGGAACTCATAGAGAATGTTGCAACCGACGCAACGCGCTTCAGCACTCGGCCGTCCAGTTCTCTGAGCTTGTGTTGCCTACCACTTTGCGGCTGAGCTGTTGTTGCTCCTAGGCATTCCCACTTCACAATAACAGCACTTACAGTTTACTGGGGCAGCTCTAGCAGGGCAGAAATTTGATGAACTGACTTGTTGGAAAGGTGGCATCCTATGACGGTGCCACGTTGAAAGTCACTGAGCTTTTCACTAAGGCCACTCTACTGCCAATGTTTGTCTATGGAGATTGCATGGCTGTGTGTTTGATTTATACACCTGTCAGCAACAGGTGTGGCTGAAATACCCGATTCCACTCATTTGAGGGGGTCCACATACTTTTGTATATATAGTGTAAAACATCTAAGTTCTTACAACTGGCTTGGAACTGACTAGAGTCTTCAAAGGTGCAAGGATAAGTAGGAGTCTGAAACTAGGCTATTGGGTCCAGTGTCTGTGCTGTTTGCGGTGTTGCCAATTTAGTGACTTTGACGCTATATTTATCAAATTTTCAGACCCATCCAGAGACTTTTATTAGTAAAAGAGCTACTATTTTTCAGGCTGCCTTTGGGGAGATTTGACATCAAGGGTTTCTATGGTTTTGGTAGCATTTAGTGACTTTTCCCACACAGTTCTGCAGCAAACGAGAGTGCGAGAAGTCTGTGCAACAGAACTCACTTATTTTTTTGAAATAAACTAATTATCCTCTGTGGCCAAATGTTGCTTTAGTAGCCTACTTTAAATAATGTAATGTATTTGTGTAGACAGGAGTAGGCTAATTAGGCTATATACTGTAGATTGGCTGCTACCTAGCTCCTGTTTTTCCAACATTAAACAGAGGAAACTCTCCAAAGACTGGGTCTTGTGAGAGCTGGCTTTCTGTATGAGTAACTTTCACATCAGATGAGGAACTAGCAGCAATCACATGTGTATTGGTTCCAATCTCAGGTATGAACTGGTGCCTGCTTTCCAAGCACTGCAGAGCACAGTAGTCTCCTATGCCTGGGTCCTATGAGAGCTGACATTCTGTGTGAGTAAGTTTGCCAGTATGGGAGAGAGTACTAGCAATCTGAGGGCCCACCCAGGGGTACAGACCAGTCCCTTATATGCCCACCACTCCACTGCTCCAAAATGTCTCTGCTGTTCAGAATGCCTCCCCCTCTCAGTCTCATCTCTACCCCATTCTCCCCTGGTGGGTTGTGTGCTAACAGAGTGTACAGAGAAAGAAGGGAGCAAGATAACGACAAATAGAAAGGGAGAGATAGAGAAAGAGAGGGATAACGACAGAGAGATAGATAGAGGGAGGGAGAGAGAGTTCTCTGGTGTCTCATTATGGTAGGAAATGTGAGGGTCCAGATCCAAGAGCATTGATGAAGGACTTTGTGGAGGAGGCTTCTGAGAACCAACAAAGACGGCTTTAGTTTCACTGGCGGAATGCATTTGCATAGCTTAGAAGCCAAAGCGTCTGAACCAAGCCTCATGAAAAGAAACCCCAGGAATCACAGGGACTTCAATGGCAATGCAAGAGAGGGAAAGAAGAGGTGGGGACTTTGCTTCTATTGCCTCTGTGGAGCAATGGAGAGACATTATCAAGAGCATCTCAGAGCTCCCAATGCAGTTGTCTGTCAGACTGTGATGCAAACTGAAGGTGTCGTCTCCAGATGAAGATACTACTTACACTTTAACTCACAGCTACAGTTTCATCATATCATACGGAGGAGACATGGTCCTCAAAACAAGAAGAAAACAAAACTTGTTCCTCTCCCTTATTTCATGTTATCATTTAGACGAGCAGTCACCAACCAGTCGATCTCGCCAGACATTCCTAGTCGATCACCAAACATTTCTGTAGAAAAGCCAACGTCTTGTGTTGTTGGCAGTAGGTGCACTTGATTCAGAAGCCCTCACACCGGGTAGGCAAAGTGTTCCCATTTTGAACCATTTCATTTGTTTGAAGGAACAAACTCCGTCTACCCGGTGGACCAGGAGAGCTGTGGCTAAATCAATTACACTTACTGTCCTGGCCAATCAGCTCAAATCACTGTTCCTACCGCTTCCACGATGGAAACACCGTACACCTAGTGACAGTGTCAGCATGCACTGCGCCCGACCCGCCACAGCAGTCACTAGAGAGAGATGGGACATGGACATCCCGGCTGGAAAAACCCTCCCCTAACCCGGACGACGCTTGGCCAATTGTGCGCCGCCTCATGGGTCTCCCAGTTGCGGCCGGATGCAACACAGCCCTGGATCAAACCCGGGTCTGTAGTGACGCCTCAAACACTACAATGTAGTTCCTTAAACCGCTGCGTCACTCGGGAGGCTGTTCAACACTTTTACCAATCATAAAACGTGCTTCTCCCTACTTTCACTCGAGTTGCAGCTACAATGAATGAGTAGCCAAGTGTATTTTTATTATTATTATTAGCAAATCGTATTTTAATATCGAGGAATGTTTAACTTTCTCTGGTCGTAACAACACAAATTTGTGCATGAGGCGAAAATAATGCGACGCAACCCGCGTTTCACCATTAGGTGGAAGACAGTGTCCCCTCTCTCTGGTCAGTCTCACTGGAGGAAAGGAGCTGGGCTGGTAAAATATGGACCCTCTGCTAATCTCCCCCTCCCTCCACTCAGACTGACCATCAGTTCAGTAAAATAAAAAGAGCCAATTATTAGCAAATGACTTCAATTTATGCTCACCTGTGCCTTGCACGTGATACAACTGTCTGTCAGCCAGCCAACATTATAAACTGGGTGGTTTGAGCCCTGCAAACCGTAGTTTATCAGCACCATTTCATTTTCAACATTATCAAATCACCTATGATTAGTCTAATACAGTGACAACTAAAAGTGTTTTGTCCAATCAATGTAAGCTCTTTGTTATATTTCTGTCCATGGTGGACCGTGGACCGTCGCAGGATGTTCCGGACTGTGGACCGTCGCAGGAGGTTCCAGACTGTGGACTGTCGCAGGAGGTTCCAGACTGTGGACTGTCGCAGGAGGTTCCGGACTGTGGACCGTCGCAGGAGGTTCCGGACTGTGGACCGTCGCAGGAGGTTCCGGACTGTGGACCGTCGCAGGAGGTTCCGGACTGTGGACCGTCGCAGGTGGTCCCGGACTGTGGACCGTCGCAGGAGGTTCCGGACTGTGGACCGTCGCAGGAGGTTCCGGACTGTGGACCGTCGCAGGAGGTTCCGGACTGTGGACCGTCGCAGGAGGTTCCGGACTGTGGACCGTCGCAGGAGGTTCCGGACTGTGGACCGTCGCAGAAGTTTCCGGACTGTGGACCGTCGCCGGAAGCTCTGGACTGTGAATGCGCACTGGAGGCCTAGTGCTTGGAGCCGGTACAGGTGGCACCAGACTGGTGACCACCACTTCCTGGCGAGTGCTGGGAGAAGGCACAGGACGTACCGGACTGGGGAGGCGCACTGGAGTCCAGATGTGTGGAGTCGAAACAGGTTTCACCAGACTGCTAACCGGATCCTCTGGTCGAATGTTGAGCAGAACACACTTGCACAACATCTCTCTCCTCTCTCTATCTCCCAACTTCTCCATCGCCTCCCTGACGGTCTCTGGCTCTTCAGGGAGAGTGCGGGGAGCTGGCACAGGATGTACCGGACTGGGGGCACGCACTTCAGGACGAGTGTGCTGCAGCATTCTCATCGCTACCACCTCTCTCCGGAATCTTTCATCGAATTCCTCCTCCGTCTACCACACAGGCTCTGGCACTCTCCGCTGTTCGATCGCCAGCTCCATGTGCCTATCCCCCCAAAAGAATCTTAGGATTTCTTTGGCAGTGGACTGATGACACGCTCCTCATGGCGAGTGTGAGGAACCGGCACAGGACTTACCGGGCTGAGGAGGCGCGCTGGAGATCTGGTGCGTGGAGCCGTCACATATGATGCTGGACTGATGACCCGCTCTTTAGCACGCTTGCGCTGCCGCATACTCCTAGTCAACTCCATTCTCCGGTATCCTTCCTCACACTCCCATGCGGGCTCTGGCACTCTCTGGGTCGACTGACCACTTCTCTATCGCCTGCTCCATGTGCTCTGGCTCTTCCCGCGGCTCAGCCAGCGACCCCTTGTTCACCCCACCCCCCAAAAAAATCTTGGGGTTGTCCTTGGGCTTTCTGTGAACGAGAACCCTGGTGTAGTTGCTGTCCTCCATTATTACCTTCTGTCTGCGGCCAAGGAAGGGTCTCGCATCCACCCATCACTTCTTCCCATGTCCAAAACTCCTTTATCTCGTGGATACGCTGCTTGGTCCTCTTTTGGTGGGATATTCTGTCACGGCTGTGGTAAGAACGGGACCAAGGCGCAGCAGATGTTAAGTTCCACATATTTAAGTAAAAGAGAAACTTAAACAAAACAAAATATATCAATAAACGAACAACTAAACGTGACTATGTGGTGCACATGCACAAAAACAAAACAATATCCCAAAAAACACAGGTGGGAGAAATAGCTACTTAAATATGATCCCCAATTAAAAACAATGATTACCAGCTGCCTCTAATTGGGAATCATACAAAACACTAACAAAGAAAATATAAACTAGAACACAACATATAAATTATAAACTAGAATACCCCCTAGTCACGCCCTGACCTACTACACCATAGAGAAACAAGGGCTCTCTATGGTCAGTGCGTGACAGTACCTCCCTCCCCAAAGCTGCGGACTCCGGCGGTAAAACTGAGTGAGCAGAGCTTTAACCTTATGAAAACCCAATTCTCTCATTTGGAATCTAAAATTACATTTAATCTTTTCACAAATAGTGTCATATTTAAACATTTAAATTGCACAACAATTCCATGTGAATCTGATAACTATAATATGTAGACTTTCCAAGATACAGTTTGTCATCCTATCATTAATATGAATGTCTCAGACGCCAACTGCTCGGGCATCATATTCATTAAGTTCCAATGCATATTTTCAACTGGTTGGATTACCGAAATATGGTTCCGTTCCCCCCACCTTTTGATGTTCCCAGACTCTCTATGTTTAACAAAGGCTTTTCAAGAGTCCTTCTGTAGAGTCAAAAAAGAGGAAAGGGAGAAAGGTATTTATGGGGGTCATAAACTTCCCCCACGCAGGCCAACTTCATGACACTAGCTAGCAGTGGTGGAAAACTACTCAATTGTCATACTTGAGTAAAAGTAGTCATTTTCTGTTATTAAGGTGACTCAAGTAAAAGTAAAAGTCACACAGAAAAATGTTACTTGAGTAAAAGTCTAAAAGTATTTGGTTTTAAATATCCTTAAGTATCAAAAGTAAATGTAATTGCAAAAATATACTTAAGTATCAAAAGTAAAAGTACATTTCAAATTGCTTATATTAAGTAAACCAGGCAGCACAATTGTCTTATCGTAAAATGTTTACGGATAGCCAGGGGCACACTCTAACACCCAGACTTAATTTGTGACTCACCACCTGGATTCGGTCTTATGTAGCAAAATGTGACATGGTGTTTTTTACATTATATAAAAGTAGAGACTCAGAAAACAAAATGGTATATCATACAATGCATTTGAGGAACAATGGGAAAGTAATTCTGCTTTGAAAGTTGATCAACTTGCAAACTCACTTTGAGAAAATCACCTTTCAATGTTCTGCTATCTAGTTCAATGTTTTGCTATCCTGTCTCAGCCTCCAGTATTTATGCTGCAGTAGTTTATGTGTCGGGGGGCTAGGGTCAGTTTGTTATATCTGGAGTACTTCTCCTGTCCTATTCGGTGTCCTGTGTGAATCTAAGTGTGCGTTCTCTAATTCTCTCCTTCTTTCTCTCTCTCGGAGGACCTGAGCCCTAGGACCATGCCCCAGGACTACCTGACATGATGACTCCTTGCTGTCCCCAGTCCATCTGACCGTGCTGCTGCTCCAGTTTCAACTGTTCTGCCTTATTACTATACGACCATGCTGGTCATTTATGAACATCTTGGCCATGTTCTGTTATAATTTCCACCCGGCACAGCCAGAAGAGGACTGGCCACCCCACATATGCTCTCTCTAATTCTCTCTTTCTTTCTCTCTCTCGGAGGACCTGAGCCCTAGGACCATGCCCCAGGACTACCTGACATGATGACTCCTTGCTGTCCCCAGTCCATCTGACCGTGCTGCTGCTCCAGTTTCAACTGTTCTGCCTTATTATTATACGACCATGCTGGTCATTTATGAACATTTGAACATCTTGGCCATGTTCTGTTATAATCTCCACAGCCAGAAGAGGACTGGCCACCCCACATAGCCTGGTTCCTCTCTAGGTTTCTTCCTAGGTTTTGGCCTTTCTAGGGAGTTTTTCCTAGCCACCGTGCTTCTACACCTGCATTGCTTGCTGTTTGGGGTTTTAGGCTGGGTTTCTGTACAGCACTTTGAGATATCAGCTGATGTACGAAGGGCTATATAAATACATTTGATTTGATTTAGTTAAGAGCTCTTCTTTGTCTAAACCCATTCAGCATCGTTCACACCCTCACCCTAAGCTTTAGCCCCACCCATCTCGTTTCACTCTCGAAGAGCACACTTGACTCTCTGGCCGATGATTTGTTTACCTCTGGATAACATGAAAACAGCCTAACCAGCTCTGCTGGCAACAATTTCATTACACTTTTTTTGCAGATGTTTACCGGCCATATTCAATGGGTGTTGTACACACGTCACGTAACGTTAGCGAATGAGCCAGCCAGTCAACGATAACTAGTTAAACGATAAACAGTGCCAACAATGCCACAGTGCTGGGAGCTAACCAACCATGTCCAATGTTAGCTAGCTAACATTAGGCTCTAACTAGAACAGTACACAGCTCTGGGAAACTATTAACATCAGCTAGGGAGCCAGCCAGCTAACATTAGCTTGAAAGGAAACCACTTTCTGTCAAAATGAGAAAACGTGTAATATCTGAAAATGTAATGTTAGCTAGCTAACGCAATACTATCTTACCTGTATACATCATCGTGCATGGACGCATCTCCCTGACAGGAATGCCATGCCACGGTTGCCCTTAGTTTGAAGATGAAATCCGGAGACGGGTGTTTCCTCCATCTCTTTAGCTATCATACTCTAATTCCACTGATTTCAAAACTTGATCCTCCAGAAAGTGGAGCCACACTTGTGTAGCTCCACTATAAAATATATATATTTTAAAGCCGTGTTCGACAGGATTACCAGCACAGACTGACGAGCTTCTATGGCAGACCAATCCAAACTCCTTTCTCGGCATGTCCAGCCCAGTCATTTTCTCAGGCAATCATGGCTAGTGTGAACGTTGATAACTTTTTCTGTGGCTTAACCAACAAGGCTCGTAATTTAACAATTGTATTTGTATTTTTGATGGCATACACGTTTGTTATTAAGGCACATGTAAGTTCACATGTTCAAGAAGGCATTTCTGCCAAAAAACACATTTTGATTAAAAATATTTTTTTACGTTCAAATGGCTCTCCTGTTAAGTTGTGACTTGCGACATACACCTAATTTCCTGAATCTGGTCACATTTACAAACGATGCATTTGTATTTAGTGAGTCCACCAGATCAGAGGCAGTAGGGATGACCAGGGATGTTCTCTTGATAAGTGTGTGAATTGGACCATTTTCCTGTCCTGCTAAGCATTCAAAATCTAACGAGTAATTTTGGGTGTCAGGGAAAGTATTTTTACTTAAGTACTTTACACCACTGCTAGCTAGCCACCTGGGGACAACACCACAACCAGGTGCAACAACTCAAGTTTTTTTCTGTTAATGACAGTTGGCTTTTAAATGTGATTGGTGTGAAGCCAAATCCAAACTGGCTTCCTTTGACCCTTTTTTGAGGGCACTAGGATCATTCACAGTTGAGCTCACTCAGTTTAGCTCCAAGCTGATTGGCTATTTTTATTTATATTTAACCTTTATTTAACTAGGTTTTTTTTAAATTCATTTTATTTGTTAAGCATGGCTTACCTTGGCATCCATGAATACACACCAGTGGTGGTATATTGGCCATATACCAAAACTCTTTGGGCCTTATTGCTTAAATCTACTCTAACGGTCAAAGGTTTTATAACACCTACTCATTCAATGGTTTTTATTTATTTTTATTATTTTCTACATTGCAGAATAATAGTGAAGACTTCAAAACTATGAAATAACACATATGGAATCATGTACTACCAAAAAAGTGTTAAACAAATCAAAATACATTTTAGTTTTGAGATTCTTCAAATAGCCTCCCTTTGCCTTGATGACAGCTTTGCACACTCTTGGCATTCTCTCAACCGGTAGTGTACTGCATACACATAAACCAAGTGTAAATAAATGGTTAACAGCACGAGTAGTTTTAGAACAGGCCCACAACATGGTTTATGAATGTAGAATTCTGTACCTGCGATCCACTATAGGAAGATAAAATGCTGCTCTGGTTATATGGGTCAGATCTTTTGACGTGGCTGGGCTAGAAGCAAGACGTTTTCTCCGAAGTAATGGTGCAATGGCTGCACTCGCTTTTTTTCTTCTATAGGGCATTCTGAAAGAACGGCACAGTGAAGGCGACTCATTACAACAATTATCATCTGGGAGATTTTATTCCTAGGTGCACATTGCTCCCAAAATAACGGAATCAACTTGACCGCACTTTAGAGCCCTGGTGATGGCACAATAGCTAAATACACTTATAAGGACTTGTGTGTGAAATGTGGTGCCTCTATCACAAAATCCACGAATCCCGTCAATTTTGATGCTGGTCTAATAAGAATGAAACTGACAAGGGGGGCAGATGTTACAGCAGTAGTACTTGTAGTATAGTGTCTTTTTAGACCTCTGTGGCCTGCAGCCTTGAAGCTCTGACCAGCCTTCATCAGCCCTCAATAATGATTCTGGCAGAGTCATTTAATCATCTCCGACTGCTACAAGATCATATCGACCCTGAAACAGAGTCGGACTGACATCTAAAACGGCAACAGAATACTACAGTGAATAGAATGATGTGTACAGTATTATCTAAAGCGTCATGTTCATGTGTTGCACCATGCATTTTGTTAAACTGGTACAGAATGTGAATATATGCGATGGAACAGAGAATATTATATATTAATACAAACATAGAAATTGGTAACAAGCCAAGATGTCTTGTATCATCTTAGATAATCATCCTACTAATTTTTGGCATTCCTCACTTGTGTCCGTTTAGCATCGTTATGATGTATTATGATGCCATGCATGCTTCCCAAATACTTCCTATTCCTAAGCAATGAAATGTTGCATATTGTCATTTTGCATCCATCGAATATAAATGTTGACTTTGAACCCTGGAAAAAACCCTCCCAATTCAACCCATTACTCTGGAGCCATCCCCATTCTGTATGCACTGTATATTGTATACTGATTTGAACATGTACAGCATATTTCAGCAGAGGCTCCCTCCGACATAATCACGCATGGTCTACAGTATACTGTATGCTCACATCACATGAAGTCTTTGCCACAGCTACTGCTCTGATTCGGTCACGCAGGGCATGCACACGTACATGTTGTCTTATTATAAGCTTAAAGGGGGAGGGGGGATAGGGGGTTAAGAGCCTTTAGTGGTCTTAGTCCTTTTGGATCTTCCTAAAAAGCCACCAAGAATATTTTCTCTCTCTCACTCTCTCTGTCACACTTTCTCTCACTTTCTCTTGAAGGCATGTGATTTCTCATTACCGAATGGGGGATGTCAATATAAATGAGCCCATCAACTCTGCCCCTACACATAGAAAGCCACTGAACCACAAGCCCTAGCAGACAGATGTGTAGAAAGCCCCGGGAAGAGGGATAGACAGAGGGACGGGGGGTGAGATCTGGTTGGTCAGCACCCCCTTTCTGCTCCTCTTTCCTTTCTCTGAAAGAGACAAGACCACAAACAATTGAATCTGTTCTTCTCTCTCTTTCTTCAACCGAGGGCTGCTGTTCAGTGCTGACGCCAATTAGCAGGCCTGTAGTTTTAAGCAGGAAGTCTCCCTATGCACCGTGATGGAGCATTACGGGACATGATTTATTTAATGAGTGCCTGTTGAGGTACATATGTATGGCATATGCTATGAGGCAATAGCTTTGATATGGTATGCGTTTGATTAATTCTGATGGTAAGAAAGAGAACACTTGTGTATCTCTGGGATTAGGTAATTGGCCTTATGACATATTGACAGTGTTATACCTTGAATAGTGAATAGGCCTTTCTACTGTAATATTATGGCTTCACAATCAATCGAATTCACATCGATATCACAATATCGCATGCAATATTTTGAAATGACAGTCAGCCGCATGTGACGTTTTCATAGTTTACTCAGTTTTTTTTCCTCCTCTTTTGGCTGCTTCACACACACACATACACACACGCACACACACACACACACACACAAACTACGCCCCCTCACTCAAGCAGCGCAGTTCCTCCACCTCGCTGTTAGATCCACTTTAAACTCCTTACACTCGTGGGAATTGGCCTATATGGGTAGGCTAAATATCAATGTTTCTTACAAAAGAAATATGGAATGCATATGCATAACTATGGTAGTAATTTAAAGGGAACAGTTTGAAGATTATGGGAAAATGATTAGACTAAAACTGAGGACATAACAGTTCACCTGACAAGACTGAATCGAAACATTACACTGTTGATTATATGTGCATTTTACATTAACTGTACTTTTTTGTGTGACGTTTGTTGATAACAAAATCTGAAAAGACTCTGGATACTTTCAGTAACATGATAAGAATATTTGTGGAAAACTTGGGGTAGGTGCAACATAAAACAAAACAAAATGACAAGGGTTTGAAAGAAAGGTCTAACTGGTGGCCCCACACCTCTCCAAAGTGTACACAGTTCCCAAGTCATTTCAATGCACTTTTTTGACTGTAAGAAGATTCTTCAACTATAAAGTTTTTTTTTTTTTAGCTCTCCTAGATTTGCTGTTGAGGAACTAGAGCAAGCACACTTGTAGTAGTTTTGGTTTGGAATACAGCCCTTACGTCCCTGCCTTCACATAATGACTGTTGTTGTTTTAAGCAATCCAAAAATGGTATTTTATAAAAGTAAGCGTCATTTGAAAGCAACTCCTTGTCATGCACAGTGCTCGAGTTTAGAACGGCTGCCAGTCAAAACCCATTCAGAGCTGTGAAGCTCTGACGTCATGTATAGCATGCTACTGTACATCCACTGCATACCAGCTGAGGCGCTTATCAGTGTCCAAATCTGCCATTTTCAACCCGTATACAGGTATGAATGTAAAGAGCTACGTTTGCATGCTGTTCTGTTAGGTCAAATGCAGTCAACATATTGTTCCAAACATTAGGTCAAATGCTGTCAACAGATTGTTCCAAACATTGGGTTAAATGCAGTCAACAGATTGTTCCCAACATTAGGTCAAATGCAGTCAAGAGATTGTTCTAAACAATAATGATGTTGCTTTCCACTTTGCTTTTTAATGTATCATTCTATTTATATGATTCAAACAGTTCACCCAAGTGTTTTGATCTATATTGCAAGTCAAATCCCAATATTTAGTCAAAAAAAAAAATCTAAATTATACTGAACAAAAATCTAAGCACAACATGTGAAGTGTTGGTCCCATATTTCATGAGCTATACATTTTTTTGCAGAAATTGTCCATTTGCACAAAAGCTTATTTCTCTAAAATGTTGTGCACACATTTTTTACTTCCCTGTTAGTGAGCATTTCTCCTTTGCCAAGATAATCCATCCACCTGACATGTGTTGCATATCAAGAAGCTGATTAAACAGCATGGTGATTACACAGGTGCACCTTGTGCTGGGGACAATAAAAGGCCACTCTAGAATGTGCAGTTTTGTCACACAACACAATACCACAGATGTCAATTTTTTTTGAGGGAATGTGTACTTGGCATGCTGACTACAGGAATGTCCACCAGAGCTGTTAGCAGAGAATGGATAGTTCATTTCTCTACCATAAGCCGCCTCCAACGTAATTTTAGAGAATTTGGCAGTACATCCAACCGGCCTCACAACCGCAGACCACATATATCCATGCCAGCCAAGGACCTCCACAACCGGCTTCTTTACCTGCGGGATCAGTTGAGACCAGCCACTCGGACAGCTGCTGAAACTGTGGGTTTGCACAACCAAAGAATTTCTGCACAAACTGTCAGGAACCGTCTCAGAGAAGCTCATCTGTGTGCTCGTCGTCCTCACCAGGGTCTTAACCTGACTGCAGTTCGGAGTTATAACTGATTTCAGTGGGCAAATGCACAGCTATTGAAAAGGAGTGGGACAGCATTCCACGGGCCACAATCAACAGCCTGATAAACTCTGTGCGAAGGAGATGTGTTGTGCTGCAAATGGAGGTCACACCAGACACTGACTGCTTTTCTGATCCACGACCCTACTTATCTTTTTATTTAAGGTATCTGTATTCCCAGTCTTGTGAAATCAATAGATTCGGGTCTAATGCATTTATTTCAATTGACTGATTTCCTTATATGAACTGTAACTCAGTCAAATCTTTGAAATCGTTGCATGTTAAAGTTCATTTTTTGTTCAGTGTAGATTTTTTTGCCCATGTCGTGCCCTATGTAATGTCTGGTTAAAACACATGTGCAAATGTGACAAGAAAAGAAGCCAATATGATCAACCCTGGCAGTGTGTGGGATACTGCCATGCATTTCATAGCGGAGCGCAAGAGAATCGTATGTACAAGCATAAAGAATCTCACTAAATATATATATGTGAACAACTGAATAATGTTGTGTTGCTGTGACTGTGAACAAAGCCCATTGAAGTGGTCCTTCTTGCATGTTTATTTCAACGTCATAACCCTCTATCAACAGGTGTGTCCTGCTTCCATTCCAGTTAGCTAACCTCTCAATCCCCCTTCTAGCACCATAGGCATTGGATGAAATTAAATCTATGGAATGGTACCAAAATATGCGGAATATGCCAGCTTGGCACTGCATCGCCATAATATTATTATACCATCACCAGTTTCTACTTGACCCCCTATAGTCTGCAGCTTCCTCATTGGTCAACAGCAGTAGTAATGTACAATACACTCGTAGCATTGACCATATGATCAGTGTCATATCACAGTTTCACGGGACACCCCCGCAAGGTTATATTCTACACATTATGCCGTGAGGCCTTGGAGGGGCTGCTTGGAAATGTCATGTATTACATCCCCATCAGCAGTCTCTATTGAACCCCTCAGTTTGACCGACCCTCACTGGCTCTGGATAATGCCACTAGTACATAGCATGCCTGCTTGGTACTAAAGCATCACCACCAGCATCGGCAGTCTTAAACTCTGGATCTGACCGGAGCTTTCTCTCTGGTCTACAATCTTCTCTCAGGTCATTGCCACTAGTAGCAACAGCTGTAGGTCAGTGCTGTCTGTCCCCATGTATCCAGATTGGAGGTGAGGTGGCTCCACTGGCTCCTATGATTCATATGATTACCGCAGAGCAGAGCAGTTCAGTGAGAGCACCACTGCTTTCAACACACATGCTTATTCAGCCAAGGGAGCATCAGTCTGTGCCACTGTTTGCACACTCATGTCCAACTGGGCAAAAGCTGGTTGAATCAACTTGTTTCCACGTCATTTAAACCAAAAAAACTCTACGTGAATCAACATGGAAAACTGATTTTGGATTTCCAAAAATTAATCTATGTAAGGGAATTTTGTCTCTTTTTCACCCAACTTTTCACCTAAATCAAATGACAGTGAAATGTTTAGTGGATTTCATGTTAGTTGACAACTCAAACAAATGTAGATAAAAACTAGAAGTTGAACTGATCTGTCTGTCTGTCTGTCTGTCTGTCTGTCTGTCTGTCTGTCTGTCTGTCTGTCTGTCTGTCTGTCTGTCTGTGTGTGTGTGTGTCTGTGTGTGTGTGTGAGAGAGAGAGAGAGAGAGAGAACGAGAGATAGATAGATAGATAGACACTCTCTGCTCATACATTATTTGAATACCATTCATGTTGGTAGATACCAAAAGTTTAAACATAACAGCACTCGCTCACTGATGACTGTTATGAGACGCTTAACGAAATAATGTGACGGCCACATTGTCTGAATCTACAAACGTAAAACATACTTAATAGGTTAAGATACATAGACGGCCCTCAATATGCACCCACATCGACAGTAACAACGGAGGGACTTAATCGACTGTGAATGATAATCAATATTTAGACGAATAATTTGTGAAGGATTTGATCGGAATTATACCGTTTGTGATATATTCTCTGTTCAATAACCTGGCTCGGGTCACTCACCAGTCCATAAAATGTAATTCAACTCCCCGTGCAACATCAGCACTATATGATTATATGGATAAAGCATCGGAGGGTATGTGTATATAGGCTATGTTGCCAGGTAGATAGTACGGTTGCAATTATTTTACAAGGTCATGATCACGTTTGTTGCAACCCGTGGGAGGATAAAGCACACTTACCGTACACTCCTTGGCAACGGATGCCCTCCAGAGACAGCGTCAGGAGCCCCAAAACAGAAATTATTAGGTCCATCCTTTACGTTAATCTCAACATTTCCAGCACTCAAAGGCGAGAAGTCCTTTCCGGGGCGAGGAAGGAGGTTGGCGAGGCGGAACTCGCGTGCATAGATAGATCACCGAACACCGCTGCCGCTCCAATCCGGGTGCTGATTAATTTATGTTCTGAATGCGTTGCGCCTTGAATTTATGAACACATAAGGCAAAAAGGCGCGTTTTCACCTCAGTACACTGTCAAAATAAATCAAGGGCTGACGAATTCACTTGAAAAAGCGGTGTTCTGTTCGTATAGTGAGCCAATGGATGTCTTGGCGGTTCTGTAGAAAACAGAGAGCCAGGGAAGAGAGACAGAGTAGAGCAGAATAGTACGCCCTAGCCTACAGTCAGTCAGTGATGATAGTGGACGAACTAGGCTGTTTCAGGTAGGTGGGACCCAAGAATGATGTAGACTATATTCGGTCCTGTCCGTCACGTTAGTGCTGATCTTCTGGGCTCCTCACTGAGTGGTCACACTGATGCTCCTGGCTGCGGAATGGTTGAGAAGATAACCAGGGACATGGCTCCTCAGTGGTTCCAGCGGTTGTCATGTCTTAATCTGGGTCTGTTTAGATAGAATCAATGAACTGCCATTTGAAAAGCGCTACCATTTAAATCACAACTATATTCTCTGAAATTTGCTACTCGGGAAAAAAACGGTTGCCTGCTTCTACAAGCGGGTGAGTTCTAGAACGGCGATTATCAGCACAGCGCTACATCAGCACTGCATCTCGACGCCGTGCGCGAGTCATCTCCGGTGGGGATGTTGATGTAGAGGGGGGTGAGTCCGGTTTAGGGAGAGGGAGGGGGAAAGAGAGCAGTGCGTGCACCAGATTGCCGGTATGATTCCGGTGTAGAATAAAATGAGAAGCTTCTCGTCGTTTCTCTTCCCACTTTATAGGATAACGGTATTTTACCGGCTGGATTGGCGGATATGGGGGAGTTGAGCATCAGTCACGCTGCGCAATACGTGCTACGATGATTCGGAGACGGAGCGGCACTTCAACCGGTCTCTCGCTACGTCAAGGAGTGCGTGACTTCCAGCCTTCATCTGTATGGAAGGCTACGCGCAGCGTCAGGCGAGGCGTGTGGGTGAGTGCAGCTGCTGGATTGAGCGATAGAAAGAGAAAGAGAGGGATTTATTGGAATTCTGTAGAGATAACAGATCACTGCAATAAACAGCAAACACCTCGAGATGCCCGGTCATATTCCGACTTGTCTATTCACTTCTTTATAGACAAGGCGCTTTCGTTGATTGTTATTGTCTTCAGTAGATTGGCAGTAGGCTACAACAGGGCTACTGTACTGACTCTTAGAATTTGAATGGGTGTACAGCGGGGTCTCATATCTGAGATAACTAACTATTCATGTTACAGCACGCTACTTTTCTGCAGCGAGGAAAGGCAGGAGGAGAGGACCACAACCCCAAACACCTGAATGCACACGGGCACACACACACACACACACACACACACACACACACACACACACACACACACACACACACACACACACACACACACACACACACACGGGCACACACACACGGGCACACACACACGGGCACACACACGGGCACACACACACACACACACACACACTCAATTCAAAAGGCTTTATTGGCATGGGAAACATATGTTTAAGTTTCCAAAGCAAGTGAAATCATAAACAAAAGTGAAACAAACAATCAAAATGAACAGTAAACATTACACTCACAAAAAAATTCAGAGGAATAGAGGCATTTCAAATGTCATATTATGGCTATGTACAGTATTATACAGATGTGCAAATAGTTTAAGTACAAAAGGGAAAATAAATAAACATAAATATGGGTTGTATTTACTTCGTGTTTGTTCTTCACTGGTTGCCCTTTCCTTCAGACAACAGGTTACAAATCAAATAGAATGTTACTGGTCACACACACATATATAGCATATATATATATATATATTATTGCAGGTGTAGCAAAAATGCTTGTGTTCCTAGCTCCAACAGTGCAGTAGTATCTAACAATTCACAATACACACAAATCTCAAAGTAAAATAATGGAATTAAGAAATATATAAATGCTAGGAGGAGCAATGTCAGAGTGGCATTGAATAGAATACAGTAGAATACAGTATATACATATGAAATGAGTAAAACAGTATGTAAACATTATTAATAAAGTGTCCAGTGTTCCGTTATTAAAGTGACAAGTGATTCCATGTCTATGTTGTCGTGGGAATGTTCTCATCAAGTGAGAGAGACTTCACACGACCCAATAAATATAGGAGTTTATCAAAACTGGATTTGTTTTCATAGTCTTTGTGGGTCTGTGTAATCTGATGGAAATATGTGTCTCTAATATGGCCATACATTTGGTAGGAGGTTGAGAAGTGCAGCTCAGTATCCGCCTCATTTTGTTTGCAGTGTGCACATAGCCTGTCTTCTCTTGAGAGCCAGGTCTGCCTACGGTGGCCTCTCTCAACAGCAAGGCTATGCTCACTGAAACTGTACATATTAATTTCGGGTCACAGTGGTCAGGTATTCTGCCACTGTGTACTCTCTGTTTTGGGCCAAATAGCATTCTAGTTTGCTCTGTTTGTTGGTAAATTATTTCCAATATGTTAAGTAGTTATCTTTTTGTTTTCTCATGATTTGGTTGGGTCTAATTGTGCTGCTGTTGCTGTCCTGGGGCACTGTGGGGTCTGTTTGTGTTTGTGAACAGAGCCCCTGGACGGTTTGGGAATTGCTTCCTTTTAGGTGGTTATTGAATTGCACGTCTCTTTTCTGGATTTGGATAATTAGCGGGTATCGGCCTAATTCTGCTCTGCATTATTTGGTGTTTTACGCTGTATATTGAGGATGTTTTCACAGAATTCTGCATACAGAGTCTCAATTTGGTATTTGTCCCATTTTGTGAATTCTTGGTTGGTGAGCAGATGCCAGACCTCATGACCCTAAAAGGCAATGGGTTCCATAACTAATTCAAGTATTTTTGCAAGGTCCTAATTGGGATGTGGAATTTTATGTTCCTTTTGATGGTGTAGAAGGCCCTTCTAGCCTTATCTCTCAGATCATTCTGGAAGTTACCTGTGGTGCTGATGTTTAGGCTGAGGTAGGTATAGTTTTTTTGTGTGCTCTAGGGAAACTGTGTCTAGATGGAATTTGTATTTGTGGTATTGGCAACTGGACCTTTTTTGGAAGACCATTATTTTTGTCTTACTGAGATTTACTGTCAGGGCCTAGGCATGTCAGAATCTGTGCAGAAGATCTAGGTGTTACTGCAGGCCCTCCTTGGTTGGGGACAGAAGCACCAGATCATCAGCAAACAGTAGACATTTTGACTTCAGATTCTAGTAAGGTGAGGGAGGGTGCTATAGACTCCTCTGGTGCCCTCGCCAATTCGTTGATACACACTATATCTACAAAAGTATGTGGACACCCCTTCAAATTAGTGGATTTGGCTATTTCAGCCACACCCATTGCTGACAGATGTATAAAATTGAGCACATAGCCATGCAATCTCCATAGACAAACATTGGCAGTAGAATGGCTTTACTGAAGAGCTCAGTAATGGTTTGTTGAGACTGGTGTGGAAGAACTTCACTGACCTGCAGAGAGCCTTCACCTCAACCCCATCAATGGTCTTTGGGATAAATTGGAACGCCGACTGTGAGCCAGGCCTAATCGCCCAACATCAGTGCCCGACCTCACTAATGCTCTTGTGGCTGAGTCGAAGCAAGTTCCCACAGCTGTGTTCCAACCCCAGAAGAGCAGAGGGCTGTTTATAGATTTTGGAATGAAATGTTAGACGAGCAGGTGTCCACATACTTTTGGCCAGGTAGTGTTATATGTTTTTCCCCCAACACCGCTTTCCATCAATTTGTATAGCAGACCTTCATGCCAAATTAAGTGAGAAGCTTTTATTTAAGTGAATAAAACTACAAAGCATTACCTTTGTTTTTGTTGTTTGTTTGTCAATTAGGGTGTGCAGGGTGAATACGTGGTCTGTCGTATGGTAATTTGGTAAAAAGCCAATTTGACATTTGCTCAATGCATTGTTTTCACTGAGGAAATGTACTATTCTGCTGTTAATGATAATGCAGAGGATTTCCCCAAGGTGGCTGTTGATGCATATCCCACGGTAGTTATTGGGGTCAAATTTGTTTCCACTTTTGTGCATTGCGGTGATCAGTCCTTGGTTCCAAATATTGGTGAAGATGCCAGAGGTGAGGATGATGTTAAAGAGTTTAAGTATAGCTAATTGGAATTTGTGGTCTGTATATTTTATCATTTAATTTAGGATACCATCAACACAACAGGTCTTTTTGGGTTTGAGGGGTTTTCATTTTGTCCTGTAGTTCATTCAATGTAATTTGAGAAACCAGCGGGTCCTGGTCGTCTTTAATAGATGATTCTAAGATTTGTAATATATTATGTACAATACCAGTCAAAAGTTTGGAAACACCTACCCATTATAGGGTTTTCTTTATTTTTACTTTACTTTTCTACATTGTAGAATAATAGTGAAGAGATCAAAACTGTGAAATAACACATATTGAATCATGTACAGTAAGTAGTAACCAGAAAAAGTGTTAAACAAATCAAAATATATTTATATTTGAGATTCTTCAAAATAGCCATCATTTGCCTTGATGACAGCTTTGCACATTCTTGGCATTCTCTCAACCAGCTTAATGAGGCAATCACCTGGAAGGCATTTCAATTAACGGTTCCAACCACTGTGTCTTTGTGATACGCATAGTAGGTGAACGGATGATCTCTGAATGTGTGGTTCCCACCGTGAAGCATGGAGTAGGAGGTGTTATGGTGTGGGGATGCTTTGCTGATGACACTGTCAGGGATTTATTTAGAATTCAAGGCACACTTAAACAGCATGGCTACCACAGCATTCTGCAGCGACACGCCATCCATCTGGTTTCGCTTAGTGGGATATAATTTGTTTTTCAACAGGACAATGACCCAAAACACACCTCCAGATTGCGTAAGGGCTATTTGACCAAGAAGGAGGGTGATGGAGTGCTGCATTAGATGATCTGGCCTCCACAATCACCCGACCTCAACCCAATTGAGATGGTTTGGGATGAGTATGACTGCAGAGTGAAGGAAAAGCAGCCAACAAGTGCTCAGCATATGTGGGAACTCCTTAAAGACTGTTGGGAAAGCATTCCAGGTGACTACCTCATGAATATGGTTGAGATAATGCTAAGAGTGTGCGAAGCTGTCAACAAGGCAAAGGGTGGCTACTTTGAAGAATCTAAAATATATTTTCATTTGTTTAACACTTTTTTTGGTTACTACATGATTCCATATGTGTTATTTTGTAGTTGTGATGTCTTCACTATTATTATACAATGTAGAAAATAGTGATCTGATAGAGGTGTCATTTGGCTGACTGTGAACGCTCCAAGAGACTCTAGGTTGAGGACAGTGATAAAGTAATCTGTGGTACTGTCACACCCTGACCATAGTTTGCTTTGTATGTTTCTATGTTTTGGTTGGTCAGGGTGTGATCTGAGTGGGCATTCTATGTTGGATGTCTTGTTTGTCTATTTCTATGTCTGGCCTGATATGGTTCTCAATCAGAGGCAGGTGTTAGTCATTGTCTCTGATTGGGAACCATATTTAGGTAGCCTGGGTTTCACTGTGTGTTTGTGGGTGATTGTTCCTGTCTCTGTGTTTTGCAGCAGATAGGGCTGTTTTTGGTTTTCCACATTTATTGTTTTTGTTAGTTTTTTCATGTCTAGTGTCATTATTAAAAAACATGAATAACCACCACGCTGCGTTTTGGTCCGCCTCTTCTTCACCTAAGGAAAACCGTTACAGAATCACCCACCACAACAGGACCAAGCGGCGTGGTAACGGGCAGCAGCAGGAGCAGCATAATAAGGACTGCTGGACTTGGGAAGAAATCCTCGACGGGAGAGGACCCTGGGCCAAGCCATGGGAGTGTCGCCGCCCCAAGGTGCAGCAGGAGAAACGGCAGCAGGAGCAGCGAGAGGAATGGACATGGGAGGACGAATTGGACGGAGAAGGACCCTGGGCTCAGCCTGGAGAATATCGCCACCCCAAAGAAGAACTGGAGGCGGCGAAAGCAGAGAGGCTCTGGTATGACGAGGCAGCACGGTGGCGTGGATGGAAGCCCGAGAGTCAGCCCCAAAAATGTCTTTGGGGGGGGGGCTCACAGGAAGTGTGGTGAAGCCAGGTAGGAGACCTGCGCCAACTTCCTGTGCTTACCGGGGGGCTAGAGAGACCGGACAGGCACCGTGTTATGCTGTGAAGCGCACGGTGTCCCCAGTGCGGGTGCATAGCCTGGTGCGGTACATTCCAGCTCCGCGTATCGGCCGGGCTAGAGTGAGCATTGAGCCAAGTGCCATGAAGCCGGCTCTACGCAGCTGGTCTCCAGTGCGTCTCCTTGGGCCGGCTTACATGGCACCAGCCTTGCGCACGGTGTCCCCGGTTCGCCTGCATAGCCCAGTGCGGGCTATTCCACAACGCCGCACTGGCAGGGCGACCGGGACCATTCAACCGGGTAAGGTTGGGCAGGCTCGGTGCTCAAGAGCTCCAGTGCGCCTGCACGGTCCGGTCTATCCGTCACCACCTCCATGCACCAGCCCTCCGGTGGCAGCCCCCCGCACCAGGCTGTCTCTCCGGCTCATCCTTACAGAGGCTCCCGCCTCTCCAGCGCTGCCAGAGCCTTCCTCCTCTCCAGCGCAGCCGGAGTCTCCCGCCTGTTCGGCGCTACCAGAGCTCCCACCCCTCAGTCCAGAGGTGCCAGAGCTACTCAGTCCAGCGCTGCCAGAGCCTTCCTCTCCAGCGTTGCCGGAGCTTCCCGTCTGCCCAGCGTTGCCGGAGCTTCCCGTCTGCCCAGCGCCATCTGAGCTTCCCGTCTGCCCAGCGCCATCTGAGACACCCGTCTGCCCAGCGCCGCCTGAGCCACCCGTCTGCCCAATGCCGCCTGAGCCACCCGTCTGCCCAGCGCCGCCTGAGCCACCCGTCTGCCCAGTGCCGCCAGTCAGCCAGGGGCCGCCAGTGCCGCCAGTCAGCCAGGGGCCGCCAGTGCCGCCAGTCAGCCAGGGGCCGCCAGTGCCGCCAGTCAGCCAGGGGCCGCCAGTGCCGCCAGTCAGCCAGGGGCCGCCAGTGCCGCCAGTCAGCCAGGGGCCGCTAGTCAGCCAGGGGCCGCCAGAGCCCCTCAGCCCAGAGCCGCCAGAGCCCCTCAGCCCAGAGCCGCCAGAGCCCCTCAGCCCAGAGCCGCCAGAGCCCCTCAGCCCAGAGCCGCCAGAGCCCCTCAGCCCAGAGCCGCCAGAGCCCCTCAGCCCAGAGCCGCCAGAGCCCCTCAGCCCAGAGCCTCCGCCCCTCAGCCCAGAGCGGCCCCTCTGTCCCGAGCTGCCCCTCTGTCCCGAGCTGCCCCTCTGTCCCGAGCTGCCCCTCTGTCCCGAGCTGCCCCTCTGTCCCGAGCTGCCCCTCTGTCCCGAGCTGCCCCTCTGTCCCGAGCTGCCCCTCAGTCCAGTGGGGTCATTAAGTAGGGTCGCCGTGGCTAGGAGGCCACGGAAGCGGACAAGGTGGGGGACTAAGACTATGGTGAAGTGGGGGCCACGTCCACCACCAGAGCCGCCACCGCGGACAGATGCCCACCCAGACCCTCCCCTATAGGTTCAGGTTTTGCGGCCGGAGTCCGCACCTTGGGGGGGTACTGTCACACCCTGACCATAGTTTGCTTAGTATGTTTCTATGTTTTAGTTGGTCAGGGTGTGACCTGAGTGGGCATTCTATGTTGGATGTCTTGTTTGTCTATTTCTATGTCTGGCCTGATATGGTTCTCAATCAGAGGCAGGTGTTAGTCATTGTCTCTGATTGGGAACCATATTTAAGTAGCCTGGGTTTCACTGTGTGTTTGTGGGTGATTGTTCCTGTCTCTGTGGTTTGCACCAGATAGGGCTGTTTTTGGTTTTCCACGTTTATTGTTTTTGTTAGTTTATTCATGTCTAGTGTCTTTATTTAAAAAAATGAATAACCACCACACTGCGTTTTGGTCCGCCTCTCCTTCACCTAAGGAAAACCGTTACAGGTACTACTGCCAAGAGAAGCTGGGATATACAGTTGAAGTCGGAAGTTTACATACACTAAGGTTGGACTCATTAAAACTAGTTTTTCAACCACTCCACAAATTTCTTGTTAATTAACAAACAATAGTTTTGTCAAGTTGATTAGGACATCTACATTGTGTATGACACAAGTTGTTTTTCCAACAATTGTTTACAGACATATTATTTCACTAATAACACAATTCCAGTGGGTCAGAAGGGTCAGATTTGTGGGCAGAACTGAAAAGGCGTGTGCGAGCAAGGAGGCCTACATACCTGACTCAGCTACACCAGCTCTGTCAGGAGGAATGGGCCAAAGTTCACCCAACTTATTGTGGGAAGCTTGTGGAAGGCTACCTGAAACGTTTGACCCACATTATACAATTTAGAGGCAATGCTACCAAATACTAATTGAGTGTATGTAAACTTCTGACCCACTGGGAATGTGATGAAAGAAAGAAAAGCTGAAATAAATTACACATTTAATCAAATGGCCACCTGACTATTTACATTGACACCCCCCTCCATTTATTTTGTACACTGATGCTACTTGCGGTTTATTATCTATGCATAGTGTCACGACTTCCCCAAAGTTGGTGCCTCTCCTTTTTCGGGCAGCGGTCAACGTCACCGACTTTCTAGCCTCCACCGATCTACATTTCTTTTTACATTTGTTTTGTCTGTATTGTACACACCTGATTCCCATTACGTTTGAATTATTTCCCTATTTATCCCTCTGGAGCCATCATGGTTTTGTGGGTGTTTATTGTTGTCAGTTGTCTCGTTTATGTGATTCTGGATTTTCGTTCTCCTTTTTGGAAGATTATTTTTGAGTAAATTTACTATTATAACTCAGCTCTGTGTCCTGCGCCTGACTCCGCCTTAACCACATATCCTAAACTCTGACACAGTCACTTCACCCCTACCTACATGTACAAATGACCTCAACTAGCCTGTACCCCTGCACATTAACTCGGTACCGGTACACCCTGTATATAGCCTTGTTATTGTTATTTAATTGTGTTACTTTTAATTATTTGGTATATATTTTCTTATCTCTTTCTTGAACTGCAATTTGTTGAGTGTTTGAAAAACTAGTTTTAATGACTCCAACCTAAGTGAATGTAAACTTCTGACTTATATATACATTAAAACTAGTTTTTCAACCACTCCACAAATTTCTTTTCAAACTATAGTTTTTGGCAAGTTGGTTAGGACATCTACATTGTGCATGACACAAGTAGTTTTTCCAACAATTGTTTACAGACATATTATTTCACTTATTCATTGTATCACAATTCCAGTGGGTCAGAAGTTTACATACACTAAGTTGACTGTGCCTTTAAACAGCTTGGAAAATTCCAGAAAATGATGTCATGGCTTTAGAAGCTTCTGATAGGCTAATTGACATAATTTGAGTCAATTGGAGGCATACCTGTGGATGTATTTCAAGGCCTACTTTCAAACGCAGTGCCTTTTTGCTTGACATCATGTGAAAGTCAAATTAAATCAACCAAGACCTCAGAAACAAAATTGTAGACCTCCACAAGTCTGGCTCCTTGGGAGCAATTTCCAAATGCCTACCACGTTCATCTATACAAACAATAGTACGCAAGTATAAACACCATGGCATCACGCAGCCATCATACCGCTCAGGATGGAGACGCGTTGTGTCTCCTAGAGATGAACGTACATTGTGCGAATAGTGCAAACCAATCCCAGAACAACAGCAAAGGACCTTGTGAAGATGCTGGAGGAAACAGGTACAAAAATATCTATATCCAAAGTAAAACAAGTCCTATATCAACATAACCTGAAAGGCTGCTCAGCAAGGAAAAAGCCACTGCTCCAAAACTGCCATAAACCAGCCAGACCACGGTTTACAACTGCACATGGGGACAAAGATCGCACTTTTTGGAGAAATGTCCTCTGGTGTGATGAAACAAAATACAATTGTTTAGCCATAATGACCATTGTTATGTTTGGATGAAAACGGGGGAGGCTTGCAAACCGAAGAACACCATCCCAACCGTGAAGCACGGGGGTGGCAGCCTCATGTTGTGGGGGTGCTTTGCTGCAGGAGGGACTGGTGCACTTCACAAAACAGATGGCATTATGAGGAAAGAACATGATGTGGATATATTGAAGCAACATCTCAAGACAACAGTCAGGAATTTAAAGCTTGGTCTCAAATGGGTCTTCCAAATGGATAATGACCCCGAGCATACTTCCAAAGTTGTGGCAAAATGGCTTAAGGACAACAAAGTCAAGGTATTAGAGTGGCCATCACAACGCCCTGACCTCAATCCTAAAAAAAAAAATGTCTGGGCAGAACTGAAAAAGCGTGTGCGAGCAAGGAGGCCTACAAACCTGACTCAGTTACACCAGCTCTGTCAGGAGGAATGGGCTAACCCTAACCCAACTTATTGTGGGAAGCTTGTGGAAGGCTACCTGAAACGTGTGACCCAAGTGAAACAATTTAAAGGCAATGCTATCGAATACTAATTGAGTGTATGTAAACTTCTGACCCACTGGGAATGTGATGAAAGAAATTAAAGCTGAAATAAATCATTTTCTCTACTAGTATTCTGACATTTCACATTCTGAAAATAAAGTGGTGATCCTAACTGACCTAATACAGGGAATTTTTACTAGGATTAAATGTCAGGAATTGTGAAAAACTGAGTTTAAATGTATTTGGCTAAGGTGTATGTGAACTTCCGACTTGGGGACCTTTCTATCTGTTGAGATAATATCCTTATTAATTTCTAGCCAGATGTATGTTCCTGTTTTGACTATTTTAATCTCTCTCTTTCTCTCACTCTCTCTCTCTCTCTCTGTCTCTCACATTCACTCACCAACACTCACACACATCATCATCGATGGAGAGCAAAATGAATGTAGCCTATGTTGAGGAAGATGGGCTCGTCACCCCTGATGAAACTGTTTTACTTTCTCAAACATGTTCTCAAAGCTGAAAGGACTATAATTGGTTGCGTCAGGTCCCCAGTGAAAATGGAGAGGAGGAAGGAATACCAAACTGAGAGCAGGCGGGGAGTAGATGTGTCACATGACTGGATTCTGAAAAAATATGAGGCAAAAAAGTGAGGGAAGAAGAGGAAGAACAAAATTCACCAGGAGTGAGCAGCAAGAAAGCAAAACAAGGTAAGTTGAATATAGCTAGCAAGTTTTTCATGTCTCTGACTTCAGTTTCAATATTTTCATCAAGAGTAGGCCACCAGAGAAAACTTCTAAGGATTTTATCTTAACTATACCCCAATGACTCTCATGTAGTTCTGCCAATAGTCTGCTTTGCAGGCTTTGTGGAATCACCACACTGTAACCCCAAAGAATACAATCATCCTCAATGGTAAGTTCAAACTTTGTTTTGACGTAAGGTTTAAAGACTTCGTTTGGCACACGGTTTGGCCAACCTGATATTACATACTACTTCACCATTTTCAATACAGGATCTTTCACCGTTTCAAGTGATATATCTTTAGCAGTGATTGGCAAGTCATCTGTTGGAGGGATTGTGCGTTCCTGGTGTAACTCGGGGAGTTGTTTTTGCCATCCTGTACCTGTCCCGCAGGTGTGATGTTTGGATGTACAAATGTGGTTAGACGTGGTTTGCCACTGCGAGGACGATCAGCTGTCCATCCTGTCTTTCTGTTGCACAGTACAGACATTGCAATTTATTGCCCTGGCCACATCTGCAGTCCTCATGCCTCCTTGCAGCATGCCTAAGGCACATTCACGCAGATGAGCAGGGACCCTGAGGATCTTTATTTTGGCGTTTTTCAGAGTCAGTAGAAAGGCCTCTTTAGTGTCCTAAGTTTTCATGACTGTGACCTTAATTGCCTACTGTCTGTAAGCTGTTAGTATCTTAATGACCGTTCCACAGGTGCGTATTAATTCATTGTTTATGGTTCATTGAACAAGCATGGGAAACTGTGTTTAAACCCTTTACAATGAAGACCTGTGAAGTTATTTCGATGTTTACGAATGGTCTTTGAAAGAAAGGGTCCTGATAAAGGGATGTTTCTTTTTTGCTGAGTTAAGTTAAGTAATGACAGAAAAGACCTGAGCTCAGTGGTGTTTAGGAATGGGAGCCTTCTCAATAGATTCAGTTTTCTGTTTCATGGGGTGTATCCCCCTCTGCATCTAGATAGGCTACACTGTTCTGGAAGAAAGACCATTTCTCTTTTTTAACTTTCAGATTGCAGACTTGTTCTTTTTCGCACTTCTTCAAGATTTCTCATGTGCTTTTCTGTGTCACACCCTGTGATAAGTATGTCATTAAGATAGCAGATTACCCCAACTATACCTTGATTTTTAACAAAGCAAATTTGAGGAAAATGCTTCCAAAGTTCTATCAACGCATTTACTGTTGTACTCGTGTTGCTAAAACAATCAATCAGTGCTCCTCCCCCTACAATGCCTACAAGGCCCTCCTCCGCCCTCCCTTCAACAAATCAGATGACGACTCCTTTTTGGTCCTCCCTTCCTATAGGCACAAACTCAAACAGGAAGTACCCGTGCTAAGGTCTATTCAACGCTGGTCAGACCAATCGGAATCCATGTTTCAAAATTGTTTTGATCACGTTGACTGGGATATGTTCCAGGTAACCTCTGAGAATAACATTGACATATACACGTACATGGTGACTGAGATCATCCGGAAGTGTATAGGCAATGTTGTTCCCACTGTGACTATTAAAACCTACCTAAACCAGAAACCTTGGATAGATGGAGGCATTTGCACAAAACTGAAAGCGCAAACCACATTTAACCATGGCAAGGTGACTGGGAATATGGTTGAATACAAATAGTATAGTTATTAACTCCGTAAGGCAAACAAACAGGCAAAACGTCAGCATTCAGTTTTGCGCAAATGCTGCCGTCTATACACGGTCAAAACAATCTTGAAGCATTGATTCCAATTGGTCAGACCAGTATTGAATAAACCTTAGCACGGGTACCTCCTGTTTAAGTTTCTGCCTACAGAAGAAGGTGGGCCGAACAGGCCCCCATTAACATCGACGGGGCTGTAGTGGGGTGGGTCGAGAGTTTCAAGTTCATTGGTGTCCACATCAGCAACGAACTATCATGGTCCAAACATACCAAGACAGTCGTCTTGAGGGCATGACAACACATTTTCCCCCTCAGGAGACTGAAAAGATTTGGCATGGGTCCCCAGATCCTCAAAAGGTTCTACAGCTGCACCATTGAGAGCATCCTGACTGGATGCATCACCACCTGGTATGGCAACTGCTTGTCATCTGACCTTAAGTCGCTACAGAGGGTAGTGCGTACGGCCCAGTACATCACTGGGGCTTAGTTTCCTGCCATCCAGGACCTACAGTGGGGCAAAAACGTATTTAGTCAGCCACCAATTGTGCAAGTTCTCCCACTTAAAAATATGAGAGAGGCCTGTAATTTTCATCATAGGTACACTTCAACTATGACAGACAAAATGAGAAAAAAAATCCAGAAAATCACATTGTAGGATTTTTTATGAATTTATTTGCAAATTATGGTGGAAAATAAGTATTTGGTCACCTACAAACAAGCAAGATTTCTCTCTCACAGACCTGTAACTTCTTCTTTAAGAGGCTCCTCTGTCCTCCACTCGTTACCTGTATTAATGGCACATGTTTGAACTTGTTATCAGTATAAAAGACACCTGTCCACAACCTCAAACAGTCACACTCCAAACTCCGCTATGGCCAAGACCAAAGAGCTGTCAAAGGACACCAGAAACAAAACTGTAGACCTGCACCAGGCTGGGAAGACTGAATCTGCAATAGGTAATTACGCAGCTTGGTTTGAAGAAATCAACTGTGGGAGCAATTATTAGGAAATGGAAGACATACAAGACCACTGATAATCTCCCTCGATCTGGGGCTCCACGCAAGATCTCACCCCGTGGGGGCAAAATGATCACAAGAACGGTGAGCAAAAATCCCAGAACCACACGAGGGGACCTAGTGAATGACCTGCAGAGAGCTGGGACCAAAGTAACAAAGCCTACCATCAGTGACACACTACGCCGCCAGGGACTCAAATCCTGCAGTGCCAGACGTGTCCCCCTGCTTAAGCCAGTACATGTCCATGCCCATCTGAAGTTTGCTAGAGAGTATTTGGATGATCCAGAAGAAGATTGGGAGAATTGGGAGCTCTGAAGCAAGCTTACAGAAAATTGGAACGGAAATGGCGCCACACCAAACTGGAAGTCTTCTGACTAGCTTGGAAAGACAGTACCGTGCAGTATCGAAGAGCCCTTACTGCTGCTCGATCATCCTATTTTCCAACTTAATTGAGGAAAATTAGAACAATCCAAAATTCCTTTTTGATACTGTCGCAAAGCTAACGAAAAAACAGCATTCCCCAAGAGGATGGCTTTCACTTTAGCAGTAATAAATTAATGAACTTCTTTGAGGAAAAGATCATGATTATTAGAAAGCAAATTACGGACTCCTCTTTAAATCTGCGTATTCCTTCAAAGCTCAGTTGTCCTGAGTCTGCACAACTCTGCCAGGACCTAGGATCAAGAGAGACACTCAAGTGTTTTAGTACTATATCTCTTGACACAATGATGAAAATAATCATGGCCTCTAAACCTTCAAGCTGCATACTGGAACCTATTCCAACTAAACTACTGAAAGAGCTGCTTCCTGTGCTTGGCCCTCCTATGTTGAACATAATAAACGGCTCTCTATCCACCGGATGTGTACCAAACTCACTAAAAGTGGCAGTAATAAAGCCTCTCTTGAAAAAGCCAAAAAGCCAATATAAAAAACTATCGGTCTATATCGAATCTTAATTTCCTCTCAAATTTTAGAAAAGGCTTTTGCACAGCAACTCACTGCCTTCCTGAAGACAAACAATGCATACGAAATGCTTCAGTCTGGTTTTAGTCCCCATCATAGCACTGAGACTGCACTTGTGAAGGTGGTAAATGACCTTTTAATGGCATAAGACCGAGGCTCTGCATCTGTCCTCGTGCTCCTACACCTTAGTGCTGCTTTTGATACCATCGATCACCACATTCTGTTGGAGAGATTGGAAACCCAAATTGGTCTACACGGACAAGTTCTGGCCTGGTTTAGATCTTATCAGTTTGTCTCTGTGAATGGTTTCTCCTCTGACAAATCAACTGTAAATGTCGGTGTTCCTCAAGGTTCCTTTTTAGGACCACTATTGTTTTCACTATATATTTTACCTCTTGGGGATGTCATTCGAAAACATAATGTTAACTTTCACTGCTATGCGGATGACACATAGCTGTACATTTCAATGAAACATGGTGAAGCCCCAAAATTGCCCTCGCTAGAAGCATGTGTTTCAGACATAAGGAAGTGGATGGCTGCAAACTTTCTACTTTTAAACTCGGACAAAACAGAGATGCTTGTTCTAGGTCCAAAGAAACAAAGAGATCTTCTGTTGAATCTGACAATCAATCTTAATGGTTGTACAGTCATCTCAAATAAAACTGTGAAGGACCTCGGCGTTACTCTGGACCCTGATCTCTCTTTTGAAGAACATATCAAGACTGTTTCAAGGACAGCTTTTTTCCATCTACGTAACATTGCAAAAATCAGAAACATTCTGTCCAAAAATGATGCAGAAAAATTCATCCATGCTTTTGTCACTTCTAGGTTAGACTACTGCAATGCTCTACTTCCCGGCTACCCGGATAAAGTACTAAATAAACCCCAGTTAGTGCTAAATACGGCTGCTAGAATCCTGACTAGAACCAAAAAATGTGATCATATTACTCCAGTGCTAGCCTCCCTACACTGGCTTCCTGTCAAGCCAAGGGCTGATTTCAAGGTTTAACTGCTAACCTACAAAGCATTACATGGGCTTGCTCCTACCTATCTCTCTGATTTGGTCCTGCCGTACATACCTACACGTACGCTATGGTCACAAGACACAGGCCTCCTAATTGTCCCTAGAATTTCTAAGCAAACAGCTGGAGGCAGGGCTTTCTCCTATAGAGCTCCATTTTTATGGAATGGTCTGCCTACCCATGTGAGAGACGCAAACTCGGTCTCAACCTTTAAGTCTTTACTGAAGACTCATCTCTTCAGTGGGTCATATGATTGAGTGTAGTCTGGCCCAGGAGTGTGAAGGTGAACGGAAAGGCTCTGGAGCAACGAACGGCCCTTGCTGTCTCTGCCTGGCCGGTTCCCCTCTTTCCACTGGGATTCTCTGCCTCTAACCCTATTACAGGGGCTGAATCACTGGCTTACTAGGGCTCTTTCATACCTTCCCTAGCAGGGGTGCGTCACTTGAGTGGGTTGAGTCACTGATTTGATCTTCCTGTCTGGGTTGGCGCCCCCCCTTGGGTTGTGCCGTGGTGGAGATCTTTGTGGGCTATACTCGGCCTTGTCTCAGGATGGTAAGTTGGTGGTTGAAGATATCCCTCTAGTGGTGTGGGGGCTGTGCTTTGGCAAAGTGGGTGGGGTTATATCCTTCCTGTTTGGCCCTGTCCGGGGGTGTCATCGGTTGGGCCACAGTGTCTCCTGACCCCTCCTGTCTCAGCCTCCAGTATTTATGTTGCAGTAGTTTATGTGTCGGGGGGCTAGGGTCAGTTTGTTATATCTGGAGTACTTCTCCTTTCCTATCCAGTGTCCTGTGTGAATTTAAGTATGCTCTCTCTAATTCTCTCTTTCTCTCTTTCTTTCTTTCTCTCTCTTGGAGGACCTGAGCCCTAGGACCATGCCTCAGGACTACCTGACATGATGACTCCTTGCTGTCCCCAGTGCACCTGGCCGTGCTGCTGCTCCAGTTTCAACTGTTCTGCCTGTCATTATTATTATTTGAGATGCTGGTCATTTATGAACATTTGAACATCTTGGCCATGTTCTGTTATAATCTCCACCCGGCACAGCCAGAAGAGGACTGGCCACCCCACATAGCCTGGTTCCTCTCTCGGTTTCTTCCTAGGTTTTGGCCTTTCTAGGGAGTTTTTCCTAGCCACCGTGCTACACCTTCATTGCTTGCTGTTTGGGGTTTTAGGCTGGGTTTCTGTACAGCACTTTGAGATATCAGCTGATGTACGAAGGGCTATATAAAAACATTTGATTTGATTTGATTTGAATGTCATATGGTCAGATGAAACCAAAATATAACTTTTTGGTAAAAACTCAACTCGTCGTGTTTGGAGGACAAAAAATGCTGAGTTGTATCCAAAGAACACCATACCTACTGTGAAGCATGGGGGTGGAAACATCATGCTTTGGGGCTGTTTTTCTGTAAAGGGACCAGGACGACTGATCCGTGTAAAGGAAAGAATGAATGGGGCCATGTATCGTGAGATTTTGAGTGAAAACCTCCTTCCATCAGCAAGGGCATTGAAGATGAAACGTGGCTGGGTCTTTCAGCATGACAATGATCCCAAACACACCGCCGGGGCAACGAAGGAGTAGCTTCGTAAGAAGCATTTCAAGGTCCTGGAGTGGCCTAGCCAGTCTCCAGATCTCAACCCCATAGAAAATCTTTGGAGGGAGTTGAAAGTCCGTGTTGCCCAGCAACAGCCCCAAAACATCACTGCTCTAGAGGACTTATGCATGGAGGAATGGGCCAAAATACGAGAAACAGTGTGTGAAAACCTTGTGAAGACTCACAGAAAACTTTTGACCTCTGTCATTGCCAACAAAGGGTACATAACAAAGTATTGAGATAAACTTTTGTTATTGACCAAATACTTATTTTCCACCATAATGTGCAAATAAATTCATTAAAAATCCTACAATGTGATTTTCTTGATTTTTTTCTTCTCATTTTGTCTGTCATACTTGAAGTGTACCTATGATGAAAATTACAGGCCTCTCTCATCTTTTTAAGTGGGAGAACTTGCACAATTGGTGGCTGAGTAAATACTTTTTGCCCCACTGTATATACTAGGCGGTGTCAGAGGAAAGCCCCAAAAATGGTCAAAGACTCAAGTCACCCAAGTCATAGACTGTTCTCTCTGCTACCGCACGGCAAGCGGTACCGGAGCAGCACGTCTTGGACCAAAAGGCTCCTTAACAGCTTCTACCCCCAAGCCATAAGACTGCTGAACAACTAATCAAATGGCCACCCCCCCCATTTGTTTATTATCTATGCATAGTCACACCACCTCTACCTGCGTGTACAAATGACCTCGACTAACCTGTACCCCTGCACATTGACTTGGTAGCCGTACTCCTTGTACATAGTCTCGTTATTGTAATTTTATTGTGTTACTTTTTATTATTTTTTACATTAATTTATTTGGTAAATATTTTCTTAACTCCTTATTGAACTGCGCTGTTGGTTAATAGCTTGTAAGTAAGCATTTCACAGATTTCAAGGAAGTATTTGACGCGTGTGACAAATAAAGTTTGATATCATTTCATTTGAAAATGGAGTCGCAATTCAACGGTTCAGAAACAAGACGTATGTGGTAGGGTCTACAGATAGTCACGGATTACAAAGGGAAAACCTACCGATGTCTTGCTCCCAGACAAGCAAAACACCTTCTTTGCCTGCTTTGATGATAATACAGTGCCACCAACGTGGCCCGCTCCCAAGGACTGTGGGCTCTCGTTCTCTGTGGCCAATGTGAGTAAGACATTTAAGCGTATTAACCCTCACAAGGCTGCCAACCCAGATGGCATCCCTAGCCGCATCCTCAGAGCATGCGCAGACCAGCTGGTTGGATTGTTTACGGACATATTCAATCTCTCCCTATCATAATCTGCTGTCCTCACTTGCTTCAAGATGTCCACCACTGTTACTGTACCCAAGAAAGCGAAGGATACTGAACGCAATGACTATCGCCCCGTAGCACTCACTTCTGTCATCATCAAGTGCTTTGATTGGCTAGTTAAGAGGCTAGTTAAGGATCATATCACCTACCTTACCTGACACTGTAGACCTACTTAAATTTGCATACCGCCCCAATAGATCCACAGACATTTCCATCGCATTGCACACTGCCCTATCCCATCTGAACAAGAGGAATACCTACAGTGTCTTGCGAAAGTATTCGGCCCCCTTGAACTTTGCGACCTTTTGCCACATTTCAGGCTTCATACATAAAGATATAAAACTGTATTTTTTTTGTGAAGAATCAACAACAAGTGGGACTCAATCATGAAGTGGAACGACATTTATTGGATATTTCAAACTTTTTTAACAAATCAAAAACTGAAAAATTGGGCATGCAAAATTATTCAGCCCCCTTAAGTTAATACATTGTAGTGCCACCTATGTCTCTATCAGTTTTGCACATCGAGAGACTGACATTTTTTCCCATTCCTCCTTGCAAAACAGCTCGAGCTCAGTGAGGTTGGATGGATGGAGAGCATTTGTGAACAGCAGTTTTCAATTCTTTCCACATATTCTCGATTGGATTCAGGTCTGGACTTTGACTTGGCCATTCTAACACCTGGATATGTTTATTTTATTGCCTGGCCGGTTCCCCTCTTTCCACTGGGATGTCTTGTTAATCTACCCATCGTTTCCGATTTCAAAAAGGCTTTACAGCGAAAGCACAACATATGATTATGTTAGGTCGAAGCCAAGTTTTAAAAAACACAGCCATTTTTCCAGCCAAAGATAGGAGTCACAAAAAGCAGAAATATAGATAAAATGAATCACTAACCTTTGATGATCTTCATCAGATGACACTCATAGGACATGATGTTACACAATACATGTATGTTTTGTCCGATAATGTGCATATTTATATCAAAAAATCTGAGTTTACATTGGCGCGTTATGTTCAGTAATGTTTTGATTCCAAAACATCTGGTGATTTTGCAGATAGCCACATCAAATCCCAGAAATACTCATAATAAACATTGATAAAAGATACAAGTGTTATTCACAGAATTAAAGATAGACTTCTCCTTAATGCAACCGCTGTGTCAGATTTCAAAAGAACTTTACGGAAAAAGCATAATCTGAGTACGGCGCTCAGAGCCCAATCCAGCCAAAGAAATATCCGCCCTGTTGGAGTCAACAGAAGTTAGAAATAACGTTATAAATATTCACTTACCTTTGATGATCTTCATCAGAATGCACTCCCAGGAATCCCAGTTCAACAATAAATGACTGATTTGTTCTATAAAGGTCCAGAAAGTCCATAATTTATGTCCACATAGCCACTTGTTGTTAGCGTGTTCAGCCCAGTAATCCATCTTCATGAGGCGCGAGCACTACGTCCAGACGAAAACTCAAAGTTCCGTTATAGGTCATAGAAACATGTCAAACGATGTATGGAATCAATCTTTAGGCTGTTTTTAACAATACATTTCAATAATGTTCCAACCGGAGAATTCCATTGTCTGTAGAAAGCACTGGAACGAGAGCTAACTCTGTCGGGACCGCGCGTCACAATCCTGAGACACTCTGCCAGACACCTGACTCATTCAGCTCCCATTCCCCCCTCCTTTATAGCAGCAGCCCGAAACAAGTTTCTAAAGACGGTTGACATCTAGTGGAAGCCTTAGGAAGTGCAACTTCACCCCATAGACACTGTGTTTTCGGTAGGCCAAGCTTTGAAAAACTACAAACCAAGTTTTCGCCTGCCATATGAGTTCTGTTATACACACAGGCATCATTCAGAGTGTTTTCAATCCAATACTACTAATAATATGCATATATTAGCATCTGGGACAGAGTAGCAGGCAGTTTACTCTGGCCACGCATTTCATCCAAAAGTGAAAATGCTGCCCCCTATCCCAAACAGGTTTTAAATGTCTGTGAAAACTGCTGTGCACTTTTCTTTGTTACTTCAAAAGAAAGTCCCATATCCACAGCAAGTGCTAATGTTAAGTATTTTGTGTGAGCTACGTTCAGTAAACTGTCTGTTAGCTCTGCGCTTGCACACAAAATTATCACTTAATTACTCTTCAAGAAACTAACCGAATTTACATTTGGCTGGTAGTTAAACTAGTCAAGTACTCACTAATTGACTCTCACTCGAGTTGACTCCTTGCATGAAACTTTAAATTCGTCCTTGCTACGTAGTGACTTTTCAACAGTGCGACTAACTCTGTCAACATTTTTACACATGGTTCCTCTGGCGCACATAATTAAAATCACAAATTGTTAGTCTTTCTGCCAACAATCGTCGGGAAAAAAATGTATTTTGACATCATCCTCGTACTTGAGACCATTAGCTTCAAAATAATGTTCCAATCTTTCCAAATAGGCTTTGAAACTTTCCTCACTTTCCTCGAAGTGAAAAGCTTCTGCCTTGACTTAACGCCATTTTCGGTGCTAGCTTTTCTACACAGGCTGTCTCGACAGAGCGAGCACTTTCTTGCTCGCTCTGTTCCCTTTCAGACAAAACTCTGGTACCTCATTGCCAATCTGTTGCATCCCCGGTTAAAGGAAGCGGCTCTTTTTAGTTCTTGCAAAGAGAAACTCAACAGTATAAAGCATTAATATCACAAAGACGGTTTATTTCCAACATGACAGGGGATACACCATAGCCTGTTCCAAGCTGAGTCCAATGGGGAATTTGCCAATCTTGGTGTTCTCTGGCAAATGCCAAACGTCCTGCAGTGCTCCTCCTTGCACAGAGGCGGAGGTAGCAGTCCTGCTGCTGGGTTGTTGCCCTCCTACGGCCACCTCCACGTCTCCTGATGTACTAGCCTGTCTCCTGGTAGCGCCTCCATGCTCTGGACACTACGCTGACAGACACAGCAAACCTTCTTGCCACAGCTTGCATTGATGTAGCATCCTGGATGAGCTGCACTACCTGAGCCACTTGTGTGGGTTGTAGACTTCGTCTCATGCTACCACTAGAGTGAAAGCACCGCCAGCATTCAAAAGTGACCAAAACATCAGCCAGGAAGCATAGGAACTGAGAAGTGGTCTGTGGTCCCCACCTGCAGAACCACTCCTTTATTGGGGGTGTCTTGCTAATTGCCTATAACTTCCACCTGTTGGCTATTCCATTTGCACAACAGCATGTGAAATTTATTGTCAATCAGTGTTGCTTCCTAAGTGGACAGTTTTGATTTCACAGAAGTGTGATTGACTTGGAGTTACATTGTGTTGTTTAAGTGTTCCCTTTATTTTTTTGAGCAGTATATATATATATATATATACATATACACACAGACATACTCATTGTCCAGTTTATTAGGTACACCCCCCATCATGAAATTGGTTCTCACTTAGAGACTGAGTCACGTGGCCATTGCTTGCTATATAAAGAAGGCAGACAGGCATCGAGGCACTCAGTTACTTTTTGATTGAACGTGGGCTAAACGAGTGACCTGAGCAACTTTGAGCGAGGTATTATCGTCGGTGTCATGCATTCCGGATCCAGTATCTCAGAAACATCCGGCCTCCTGGGCTTTTCCCCGAGAATGGGGGAAACCAATTGAAACCAATTGAGTAACGTTTGAATGACACACCTTGTAGATTCCATGCCCAGATGAATTCGGGCTTTTCTGGAGGCAAAGGGGTGTCCAACCAAGTACTAGATTTGTGTACCTAATAACCTGGCCACTGAGTGTATATTTGTGGGGTTTTATTTACTTTATTGAGATGAGGGTAAAGTAGAGGGAAAATGAGACATGAAAGGTAGGACAGGTTGCCAGAGAAGGGCAGTGGGTCTGATTCGAACTGGTGTAGACTCTAGTAGACTAGGCCATACATGTGTGCTAGGGTCTGCGGCACTAACCACACAGGCCACCAAATCTTGTGTTACGAGTTCAGACATTTATTTAGATCAGTGGTTCCCAAACTTTTTAGAGTCCCGTACCCCTTCAAACATTCAACCCCTAGCTGCGTACCCCCTCTAGCACCAGGGTCAGCGCACTCTCAAATATGTTTTTTTTGGGCATGGAATCTACAAGGTGTGTCATTCAAACGTTACTCAATTGGTTTCAATTGGTTTCCCCCATTCTCGGGGAAAAGCCCAGGAGGCCGGATGTTTCTGAGATACTGGATCCGGAATGCATGACACCGACGATAATACCTCGCTCAAAGTTGCTCAGGTCACTCGTTTAGCCCACGTTCAATCAAAAAGTAACTGAGTGCCTCATCTTTGTAAGCCTGCCACACACATACTATATGATACATTTATTAAACATAAGAATGAGTGTGAGTTTTTGTCACCACCAGGCTCATGGGAAATAGGACCAGGGCACAAATAATAATATAATAATAATCAATACTTTTGCTCTTTCTTTAGCCATCTCACGTATAAAACCTTATTTGTTCATCAGAAATTGTGAATAAATCACCACAGGTTAATGAGTAAGGTGTGCTTGAAAGGATGCACATAACTCTGCAATTTTGGGTTGTATAGGAGAGAATATCAGTCTTAAATCATTTTCTACACACAGTCTGCGCCTGTATTTAGTTTTCATGCTAGTGAGGACCGAGAATCCACTCTCACATACTGTAGGTGCGTGGTTGCAAAGGCCATCAGTGTCTTAACAGCTTGATTTGCCAAGGCAGGATACTCTGAGCGCAACCCAATCCAGAAATCTGTCAGTAGCTTCTGATTTAAATTCAATTTTCACAGAACCGCTTGTTGCAATTTTGATAAGACTCTCTTGTTCAGATATCGGTAAGTGGACTGGAGGCAGGGCATGAAAGGGATAACAAATCCAATTGTTTGTGTCATCCGTTTCGGGAAAGTACATGCGTAATTGCGCACCCAGGTGCGCAATCACGTTTGAAATTGTCCGTATGCTTGAATTAATTTGCACACAAAAAATAATACAATGATGGAAGGACCAGTGTGTTGTCCTTGATAATGCAGACAGAGAAGAGCTCCAACTTCTTAATCATGGCCTGAATTTTGTCCCGCACATTGAATATAGTTACAGAGTCCCTGTAATCCTATATTCAGGTCATTCAGATCATTCAGCCAAAAAAACATCACCCAGATAGGCCAGTTGTGTGAGAAACTCATCATCATGTAAGCGGTCAGATAAGTGAAAATTATGGTTAGTAAAGAAAACATTAATCTTGTCTTTCAATTTTAAAAAAGTGTCACACTTTGCCCCTTGATAACCAGCGCACTTCTGTGTGTTGTAAAAGCATTACATTGTCTCTGCCCATATCATTGCATAATGCAGTAAATACACGAGAGTTCAGGGGCCTTGCTTTAACAAAGTTAACCATTTTCACTGTAGTGTCTAAAATGTATTTCAAGCTGTCAGGCATTCCCTTGGCAGCAAGAGCCTCTCGGTGGATGTGGCAGTATACCCAAGTAGCATCGGGAGCAACTGCTTGCACACGCATTACCACTCCACTATGTCTCCCTGTCATGGCTTTTGCGTCATCAGTACAGATATAGTTTCAACACATCTTGACCACCAAAGGCCATTTATTGTCACAAAGCTGTCCTGTCTTCTTTAAAAAAAGTAAGGCCCGCGTCCATAGACACATACCAGCTCTACTGGTAGTACTGCTACTACCAGCAGTACTACACCTTCACCTGTCGACGACACAAGTTGTTCCGCTTCCACGAGCACATCCAATGCTAGCATCAGTAATTCTACATTTGTTGTTAGCCCAGCTAGCATGGACACTGACAGTTGTGAATCTGATGCAGCCGAAGAGCTACTGCCCCCTTACCCAGGAAAGCACCGAACGACAGACAGGGATTTGGACCATCGAAGAGGAGCAAATATGATGAGAACTACATTAGTTTTGGGGTTCACTTACATTGGGAGTAGTGCCTTTCCTCAGCCACAGTGTGTTATATGTGTAAAAGTACTATCTCACACCTCGATGCCAATTTGAAAAATAAGCCACGGGAGTTTTTTGAGTGAGAATTAAGACAACTTTCGAGTATTAAGACGGGTATAAAAGCAACAGATACCATTAATAAGAAGGGGTTAGTAGCGTCTTATATGGTGAGCTACCAAGTGACTAAGACAAGCAAGCCCCATACTATTGTGGAGGACTTAATTCTTCCTGCTGCCGCGCATATGGCTTGGACAATGGTTGGGGAAAAAGGCCCCAAAAAACTATACAGACAACACGAAGCAACAGTGACATGGCAGGAGATGTTTTGAAACAATTATTGCTTCGCATACAAGCCAGTGAATTCTATTCATTACAGCTGGATGAGTCAACAGGCGTGGCGGGCCTGGCACAGCTCCTGGTATATGTTTGTTATGTTTATGGGGTGTCCAATTAACTTCTTATGACTGCAGGGGCAGTATTGAGTAGCTTGGATGAAAGGTGCCGAGAGTAAACGGCCTGCTCCTCAGTCTCAGTTGCTAATTTATGCATATTATTATTAGTATTGGATAGAAAGCACTCTGAAGTTTCTAAAACTGTTTGAATGATGTCTGTGAGTATAACAGAACTCATATGGTAGGCAAAAACCTGAAAAGAAATCCAAAGAGGAAGTGAGAAATCTGAGGTTGTAATATTTTCAACCCAGGCCCTATTGAATTCACATTGGGATATGAATGAATTTTCTCTTCCTAGGGCTTCCACTAGATGTCAACCGTCTTTAGAAACTTGAATGAGGCTTCTACTGTGATGTGGGACTGAATAAGAGCTGAATGAGTCAGGTTACTGGCAGAGAGCCATTTTCTGGTCACACGCATTCCACATGATATCGCCCTGCTCCTCTAGACACAAAGGAATTCTCTGGTTGGAACTTCATTGAAGATTTATGATAAAAACATCCTAATGATTGATTGTATACTTAGTTTGAAATGTTTCTTTGACCTGTAATATAACTTTTTGAAGTTTTTGTCCGAAGTAATGCACAAGCGTTTGGATATGTGTAGCTAATGCTAACAAAACTAGATCCTTGGACATAAATAACGGACATTATCGAACAAATCAAGCATTTATTGTGGAACTGCGATTCCTGGGAGTGCATTCTGATGAAGATCATCAAAGGTAAGGGAATATTTATAATGTGATTTCAGGTTTCTGTTGACTCTAACATGGCGGCTAATTTGATTATTTTTCTGAGTGCCGTCTCAGATTATTGCATGGTTTGCTTTTTCCGTAAAAATGTTTTGAAATCTGACACAGTGGTTGCATTAAGGAGAGGTATATCTATAATTCCTTGTGTATATTATCATCTACATTTATGATGAGTATTTCTGTTGAATCGATGTGGCTTTGCAAAATCACTGGATGTTTTTGGAACTAGTGAACGTAAACGCGCCAATGTAAACTCAGATGTTTTAATATAAATATGAACTTTATCAAACAAAACATACATGTATTGTGTAACATGAAGTCCTATGAGTGTCATCTGATGAAGACCATCAAAGGTTAGTGATTAATTTTATCTCTAATTGTGCTTTTTGTGACTCCTCTCTTTGGCTGGAAAAATGATTGAGTTTTTCTGTGACTTGGTGGTGACCGAACATAATCGTTTGTGGTGCTTTCGCTGTAAAGCCTGTTTGAAATCGGACATTGTGGTGGGATTAACAACAAGATTACATTAAGATATAGGATACATGGTATAAGATACATGATACATGTATGTTTGAGGAATTGTATGAGATGAGATTTCTGTTGTTTTGAATTGGGCGCCCTGCACTTTCACTGGCTGTTGTCATATCATCCCTTTAACGGGATTTCAGCCCTAAGAATTTTGACCATTTATCAATTTTTGAGCAAACGGAATGAGCTACATTTGGCTACATACGGACCTTTAGTGGAATTCCCGCGAGAGAGAAACTGTTAATGTGATTGGATGTTAATTATTTGACTAGGCTACCTGTATTTGAAATTGTTGTTATTTCGCTATTTCACAATTGTTTTTGCAGTGGAATGAGGCTACTCAGGCTAGGGGGAAAAAAACTCACCCAAATGTATAGCCCTGTTGGAAAATCTAAATAGACTGTTTGAAAATGTAAATACAAATAAAATAAAATAATAATAATAAAACCCTGGGGGAATACCTGATTTAGATTAAATAGAAAAAGTGCGTGTTGTGACATGCGGGCAAGCTGGGTAGGATGAGCTGGATGTGTCCAGACACAGCGTTCTCACTCACTCCTGACTCCATCCAGATCTGACCCAGCTCGTTACATGCCTCAGAGCAAAAAGACATCCCAACTCAATAATGTATGTTTTACAGTTAAGAAAAGTTCATTTTAAGTGCATTTCACATTGGTCACGAGTACACACTTTACATCATTAAAAAGGAATCAAAATAAATAAAGAGGAGTATGGAGTACTGACTGTGTTGAGGTCAGTACTGACGGTTCTGTTCTTAGAGCAGCAGACCCAGTTGACTCAAACTGCTCTAAGAGCAGCAAAATATAGTTGACAGATAATTGATTAAATACTAAATGTGATGCAAGTTAAAGCTAGTTAGCTTAACTGTTTTTCTAAAACACGTTTCAGCTAACTAACTTCAGTTTAATAGTTTATCCCCTCTCCATATAATCTATAGTATGCATCTCTTTAGGGGATATACAGAACTTGAATGTTTAGCACTGACTCTCATTATTTTACAATTCAATATCACCCTAACATCTTCAATCCACTTCAAGTTGTGGAATTTACATTTCAACATGTCAGTGATTAGGCCTCATCTCACACATTAAGAAGCCACTCGATTTAAGTTATGCAACAGCCATAGCAGAAATGGACTATGTTATTCGTGAGAAATGTAAAAAGTTGAGGGAAGCTCAGATAAGTTGATGAAATTGTCTGATTTATTATGGAAGAGCTGGAAATGTGTCTTGAATTCAACACAAATATCCAAGTGATTAAACCAATCTATCAATTTGAGATTAAAGAGGTACCCCGTGGGGCTATTCACAGTGTGAAACGCAGGGAAGACTTGTTCTTATTTTTCAAGTGAACATTTGCTTTGTTTTACCTCAACAAGGCCTCTTCAGCAGAAGTGTGTGTGGTTATTATGTAATGTAAAGTCCCCATCTGTGTGTGTGTGTGTGAGTGCATCTATATGTTTGTGAAAGCCTATGTGACATATTCTCCTATTTGAGGTTGATATTAATACAGCATCTGTTATTCTGAAGATATATATTTTTTCTGAATGTACCTTAGAATTATCAATCCAATATGGATGCCTACACCGGGGGGACACAAAGGACCCTGCAGACTTTAACTCCCCATCTGTCTACTGTTGATCAGACACCCTCCAGGTCCACTCACTCCTCTTCACCAGTGAACCATAATGGATCCCTTCATATCCAACGTGTCCAACCAGCCCCACTCATAATGACCATATGAGATGGATGGAGCTGCAGTTGCACTATACTGGGGATGGCTCAGTGGAGAGTGCTTCCATGTCCATTTAACCTAATTTAAAGGCTCATAGATATGATGGCTTCTTCCTGGAGAGTCCCAGTGGAGGCTGTATTGGATTTTAGTAGAGATATGAGGCTGTAAGGCACAGACATAGAAGATATATCTTAAGGTTTTGGGGAGATCCATTTGTTTCCTTTTTATACACTTCCCACTAGGCACACACAGGTTGAATCAACGTTGTTTCCACGTCATTTCAATTGAATTACGTTGAACCAATGTGGAATAGATGTTAATTGACGACTGTGCCCGGTGGGTGGTGTGTATAGAGTTAATTCCTGTGTTTGTAGCAGATGGCTAGCTTGTTAATGGCATATAGTTAGATATGTCTGTTCACCGTTGTTACAGGTAGAATTGTAAAGTAAACTGGTGAGAAAACAGCACAAAAAAACCTCCTGAAAATGTTTTAGATAAAAGTCCCTAACGGAGAGAGTGTTGCTATTGCACATAACAGCCATGCTAGAACCCCATGCCCACAATCCTTTTAAGTTCTACGGTAATGGGGTCGGAGCTGAAAAGAAAATTAAACAAGGTGCAGACAAAATAATTGTAACTTGAGAAATTTGCACACTCTAGTCTATATTACAGTAACCCAAAATATTGTATTTATTGCATGACTGAACCGACAATTCAGTTTCGGGACACACACACACACACACACACAGACTATTTATGATAATAAACACATGAAGTTATTGACAGTTATTGTATTCCAACATACAGGCAGGATTTTGCATTACAGCACCCATGAACAAATCCAGAACAGGGCACCATGTATTGTTTCCATTCCATTGCTTCCAAAATTCTGTCCTATAATAGCCACCTGTGGCAACTGTAGTTGGAGTCCCACCGCCATGCTCAGAGCTCATGCACAGTGATGGTGCTGAACAACAAAGCCCATCTCCAGTCTCATCAGGGTACAGTAATGAACAGAGCCCTGGCTCTGTTTGTCTTTGTGCCGCTCCCTGTTGCTCCGTTTAAATTGTCAACATCACTGCTCAAATGTGGCATTTGAAGCGAATGATTACTTTGAACTTCTATCTGTTCAACAAGGGAGTCTTTGTTCGACGCCCACCAGGGGAGTTGTGAGAGAGGCACATGACAGAGTCCCCAAGCGTCAGGATTCAAAGCAGCACTTTGATGGCTCAAACACTCTACCATTACCTTTCTCCTCATGGAAGACCATGGGAGACATATTTAACATAGAGACACCAAGGCTTCTAGGCCCATATGGAGTGGAGTGGCTAGGCAGGGCTCATAGGAGGCGCTGCATGTTATTAATATTTTTGTATGTACTGGAAATTGTATAATTGTACATGGCTCACTGCATTGGCCAACTTAGAATGCTTAGAACTCTGGAGATTCACCCGGCAGGCCGGAACGTTCCACAGCGGTTCTTTAGGAAGGTTCTCTCAGCAAAAATAGGACGCTTCGGCAGAGAAAACTGTGATTGGAGTGAAAGTTGCAACCTAGAATTTGATTTAGTTGCGTGTTGTTGTGGTTAATTTTTGTGGACACACATATTTTACTTGGCCTGACAGTCAGATTTGGCTTTGGTCTGTGTGCCACAGGTGTTAGCCCACTGCGCTAAAGCACACAGGAGCTAAGGCACATCTTAGGTCTCAGGCAAGATTATTTAATGGGTCGTTTCATGTAATGGTTAACTTTTTTATTTTAAGCAATTCTAGGAAGATTTCAACCAACTTAATCCAGAGATTCTACAAGTTTCACCATCATTGTAAAGGCATAGTTATTTTGCTGCTTTGACAAAGTAATTTGTGAAGATGATTATTTATTAATGTGGTTAGTGATGCATTTACGTCTGTCCCTCATTTTAAGGTCAACCCTGTTATAAAAACTATAACAGGGTTGACCTTAAACTACCATTCCACCAAGTTAAATGATTCACAGCAGGTGACATCGCTTGGATCCTCTGAACAGCATGGTGAGAAAGGAAAACTTGAATTTGATTTGACTTTCATTATGTGTGGAACATAGTGTATGTACAGTATAATTCATAATTTCACAAAAACCATGTGGTCCCATGCTCTTCACCACAAGAGGAGTAACGGCCAATACTCACCTAAAACCTCAACCCTGTTTTATGTTCAAACCTGTTAGAGGCCCAATGGTAACTTTATCAGTTTGATTTTATACTGTATGTGAGTTTATTTGTACAAGGGATACTTGATCAAGGAGAAAAGGTTGGATTTATCTCAAACATGGTTTTAAATAATTGTTAGGCACTTACATCCATAAGTGTCTGTAACAAGGTTGACAAACAGTGTAGTACACGTGCAGATAAAATGCTCCTAGTTCATAGGATTTTGATGCCTGATAAAGATATCCTCCATGCAATTGAACGTTGAAAGAAGAGATATTTTCGTAATCTCTTAAACGTTTGCATGTCCAAAAGTCATGTGGAATGACCCTAATATAGAATGAAAACTAAATCATAACTTTGGGTACAGCACTTAAACTAGCGCCTAAATATTCACCACATTTATCATTACAATAAAATGTGAGAAAAGTTCAAGGGGGTGAATACATATAGACACTGTATGTGATTCCAAAATAGACCTTTGTTGACACTTGTGAGACGGAAAGACATGCATGGGCCTGACAGTAGGAACAAAATGTGGTTATGGCAGGCTTGACGTGTGTCTTTTCTTCAAGTGTTCCCTCCAACATACATCTCTCTCTTTTTATCTCTCTCCTGGCCCCGATAGGCATATCACATACACCTCCCTCTTTCCCCTGATAGCTGTTCAGGCACTCTTCTTTCTTTCTCTCTCTTTCTCTCCTCGATAGCATCACAGTCCCTCTCTCTCTTTGTCTCCCTACCTCTCTCTGTCTCTCTCTCTCTCTCTCCCTCTGTCTCTTCAACCTGGTTAGCGTTTCAGACACACTCAGTATTCATGTCAGCAGAGGAGCTGTCAGCAGCATTTACACACATTACCAGGGTGAAAAGAGGTAGGTTGAGGTACAATGATGTGCAGTGGTTCATGGCAGTTGGTATCAAGATGCTGTCAGAATCGAAAAAGGTGGCCTCTTTGTGAGAGTCCCACGGAGATACGGGCTTAGGCAGGCTGAATTGTCAAGGGATTCAATGAGTCGTTGAGTTAAATGGCAGACCAACTCAGAGGAAATATAGTGCAACATTTTCTGTGCAGTCAAAGTTTAAACTTGTCTCTGCTAACTGCAGTGAAGTGTTGTAGCTGAAACTACTATGATATCCAGTGGTGTGTATTCATGGATGTCAAGGAAATCCAGGCTTCCCCAAAACATTGACCAATATTTTATTTTATTTTTATAAACAGCACCCGTCTCTCTCTCTCTACGTGTAGGCCATCTATCTGATGCTGCCTGGTCCAAACGAGAATGACATTGTTGCTGCCCGTAGTATTAAAGACAAGGGAAGCCAGTGAGGAGTTGCATCTGGCCTCCCTTGACAAAAAAAAGTTAACAAAAATTTGCCAATAGCTAAACTGAGTGAATGGTCCTGTCACACCCCAAAAAAGTGTCAAGGGAAGCCAGCTTCGATTTGGCTTCCCTCCTATCAAATCCCATTAAGAGCAGACGTCATTGACAGAAAAACTTCTCATCTCGTGTTGTTGTCCTTTGGTGGCTAGCTAGCTAAAATTGTCCCTTTCCTAAATTAGCCATGGATGAAGATAGGTATTGGACTTGTGGTTTTACTTAATTCTCTGTAATGGCCAATGATTATATCGGAAATTCTGATCCAACCATTATACATACATTGTTGTGCCCCTGGCCTGAGAGCATAGAAGTTCAGTATGTAGCTAGCAATATGTAGCTAGATGTAGCGGGCTAATGTTGACTAGCTAACGTTGCTCATGAATGGAAGTTAGGCCATTTTAGCCATAGACCGTTTCGTCAACATGAAAGAGAGGGGGTTGGCATTTCTCTAAATGTAGGGTGAGTCAACATGTTTTTCTACTTACACGAACGCACGCAAACACACACACGCACACATAAATCAGAACCATGGACAGCCACATAATTTTTAGGGGGAGCTTGGCTTCCCCAGTGATTTTACCCACGCACCGCTACTGATGATATCCACATTAATCAAGGTGCTAAAATAACACTTCCTTCTCAAACCAATGACAACTCCTGTGGTTCATATGACATTAATAATTCAGTAAGCCCAGCTGATGTATTAATGACCCCTAGGACCTATTGATGTGGTAATTGATTCTGTCCCAAGTGATTCAATTTGACTCAGCAGATTTAGTCTGTCCCAAGTGATTCAGTTTGACTCAGCAGATTGATTCTGTCCCATGTGATTTTATTAGCTTAGTATTGCACGTTGACTCAGTTGCAAACTCATGAGGTCTAAGATTATGTTGTGAATTGAATGACTATAGACCTACTGTCTAGGAAATCTAAATCCTGTCCTGATAAAGGCATTAAAGGCCCAGTGCAGTATATTTACAAATGATTGCATTTTAGTCATTTAGCAGACACCCTTATTCAGAACGATTTACAGCAGCAATTATGGGTTAAGTGCCTTGCTCAAAGGCACATCAACATTTTTTCACCTAGCCGGCTCAGGGTTTCGAAGTGCGAACTTTTCAGTTACTAGCCCAACGTGCTTAACCGCTAGGCTACCTGCCGACCCACTATGAGGAAATTATGATAGTGCCCTTTTAGAGTAAGAGCTGTTTGAAAAGACTGCCTGATATTTTAGCCTGTTTTGGTGGGAAGGCGCTTTCGTCTGCCTGGTGACATCACCAGGTGGTAAATTAGTTAGTAGACCAATAAGAAAGAGACTTCCAAACCTCTGCCAATAACAGCTAGTTTTCAGTTTTCCTCTCCCCACTCAGACCACTCCCAGGCAGTCCTAGAAAAGTTATTGCTTGAGAAATTGCTTTTTGCAAAGAAGCATTTTTTAAAAACATTTTTGACCATTTTATTTGAAGACAATCACACTAAGGTACTTGCAGTAATTGTTACCCAGAAATTGTACGATATGGAGATAGAAATGGCTGCATTTTCACAGTATTATTCCAACTTCATAGTGTAGTGTATATAAAACTCAGGAAATCATGTTTCTGGATGCACTGGGACTTAAAATATAATGTCAAAATGTATATTTCAGCCTAAATAGACGTTTTCCCGTTCACTTCGCTCTCTGCATTTGACTCCTCACTCATCACTCACCCGATGTTACATGCGAAAACTCTAAATCCACCTGAGGACATCACAGCAAGATTATACTGCTTTTGCTGCAATCGATAGGCTCTCCCATTTCATATGCCATATTGTAAGAGGAGATGCAGGTTCACAGCCAGAGGATATCGAGTACTACAGGCAATGTGTTGATAGAACTTCGGTAGAGTTTCCTTTTGTCTGGATAGGCCAGAAAAGTGTCGCTACCTATGCAAATATTTATATATACTGCATCTCAGACGAGAGCGGAGACCAACATGTGAAGCGGGACAACCAGAGCTTTCATGGACTTTTCGTGACGTTGCTACCTGTCTCGACTTCCACCGAAGTCGGCTCCTCTCCTTGTTCGGGCGGCGTTCAGCGATCGACGTCACCGGCGTTCTAGCCATCGCCACTCCGTTTTTCATATATCCATTTGTCTTGTCTGGTTTTCATACGCACCTTCATTTTCCCAATCAATCTAATTGTATTTAACCCTCTGTTTCCCATCATGTTTTGTGTGTAATTGTTTTCATGTCATACGATGTTCTTTAACGCTTTACTTTATTGTTCCGTGTTTTTGAGCGCGTTTGTTTTGTTGTGCTACCGTTTAGGAACTTTAATAAAGTGCGCTTTATTTTTCATACTCTCTCCTGCAACTGACTTCGCCTTTAGACACACCTTGACACTACCGTTAATGCGATGACGACTATTCATCGACAGATTACATGCCACGTTCAATTATTACGCAATTAAATTAATCAAATAACAACTAATTAAGCAGTAATCTGGGGCACCACGGGAAAAGTTTATTTAACGACCCTAATGTTTCCCAAATTAACTAAAAAATATCAGAATATCTCAATGTACTATCTGTTATCCATCAATGATTTGCTCCTATTTCCCTCAGTCTCATTCTGAACATCGTAATATCCTATAAATCTGCACAAACCCTAGTCTCCATGAGGAATCATTTTACACAAATTGGCTTAATTGTTTATTTACTAAGTTACTAAATAATCACACAGAATTACATAAACACACACACAGGATAGATTATACATTGATTACTACATAATGCAATGAAAAGTCCCTAGTGGATTAACCCAGTATGACGGTGTGTTACACAATGAAAGGGTGGGGGGAGAAAGAGTGGGAGGAGGACAACAAAGGGATTCAACTATCGTACACACAGTTGAATAATACGCTCATTGTAAATTTGGATATTTGGCACCCCAACAACCGCTAATTCGGATTTAAAAAAGCAAGGTACATATTTACGCTTGTATGACTTTGTAGTCTCGCTCTGTTGAAAACTCCCGATCAGTCTGTGGAGTCAGTCGACAGAAGGTCTCTGGTTGTATAAGTCCCTGGTTGTCCACCAGAGATCACCATGTCCTTTGTAGACGTAGCTTCTTGGTCTCGGAGTGTCTGTTTAGAACAGATCTTCCAGAGGTTTACCACGTGGCATTCAGCGGTCCTTGTCCTTCGCACTGTTTGTTTAGAATAGATACCCTGGAGATACCTATAGTGGTGAGAGGAAATTGTTTTTTGTCTCTCATTTTCGGTCAAATTTCCTAGGCTAACAGTGCATAAACAGCTGTAGACTGAATGTTCCTGTGTAGTCTTCTCCGATAAAGAGTTTCAGAGGGTATTACCATTTTCTGGTATTTTAGTCTTTAAACCATTTCGTAACGTATTCAGCTCACGTTGCACATATACGAGTCATTAGCTTTAAACCATTTGTGACGTCCAGCTTACCGTCCGTATACTAGTCTAAATGGTTGATTATTCAGGGTACAGCTAAGACCATGTCCACACTGGCAGCAAACCGGCATGTTTTGATTGATAGAGATTTTCTTTTTTTCTGTTGAAAGTTTCAAAGTTTCTAACCATTTTGTATCATTTAGCTCATGCTGTCAGTCACGCTGTTCTCTAGAGATCACATTCTCTGGTCTAATATGTAAATTATTCAGCAAGTCCTTTAATTCACTCGCCTTGGATGGCGGTTCCATCCCATTGCCACAATGTCTGTGGGCGTGGTTACTGACTTGGCAAAAGTCTATATGGAAAACCATTATCTAATTTAGAAGGCTAAAATCACATTTCATATTCTCACAAATAGTCTTATATTTAATCATATACATTTTACAACATTTAGATATAAACCTGAACCCTTGAATGCGTACACTTTCAGAGATACAGTTATTGAGTTTTACCATCCTTAACGATATCACAAAACAACAACTGATTTGATATGATAATTGTTTAAGTCTCACCAACCATTTCCCACATTATTTATGTTAGAAATATTATTTCAACGTCCAACCTTTTAATGTTACAGTTCTGCAAAATCTCTCTCTGTTGTAACAAAGGGATTTTTTACATACTTTTCTGCAGTGGGAGAGAAAGTTCCTGCAAGGTATTTACAAATGTCATAAAACTGGCCAACTCCCCCAGGAGAGGGGAGGGGGGTCTTGAAACCTTTGATTAGCCCACGCTTTTGATCTCCATCCAGGAGGGCAAGTCATGACAGAGTGCACAGCAATTGATGTTCCGCCATTCACAGAGCGCTTTTGTGCACAAAAATGGTGGCCGGAAAGGCCCAGAACCGCTCAAAGTGCCTTAAATAAGGGACTTAAAGTTTGGAAGTAAACTTTTGTCAGTTTTCTTCATAGTTGAGCAAGCATTGGTTGCATTTTGAGTAAATTACAAACTTTTTCCGAAATGATTTATTTTCTAACACTTATTCTTGTTTGTATGTGTGAAATGTCGGAATCAAGTCAAATTGTATTGGTCGCATACACATATTTATCAGATTTATTGCAGGTGTAGTGAAATGCTTATGTTCCTAGCTCCAACAGTGCAGTAATATTTAACAATTCATAACAATACACACATGTAAAATTAAAATTAAGTGAGTCTGGAGACTGTCGGAGTCTGTCGGAGTCTGGAGTGTACTACCGTTCAAAAGTTTGGGGTCACTTCGAAATGTCCCTGTTTTTGAAAGAAAATAAAAATGTTGTGCATTAAATAACATAAAATTGGTCAGAAATACGGTGTAGACAGTTAATGTTGTAAATTAATATTGTAGCGAGAAACAGCTGATTTTTAATGGAATATCTACATATGTGTACAGAGGCCCATTACCAGCAACCATCACTCCTGTGTTCCAATGGCACATTGTGTTAGCTAATCCAAGTTATCATTTTAAAAGGCTAATTGATTATTAGAAAAACATTTTTGCAATTGTGTTAGCACAGCTGAAAACTGTTGTTCTGATTAAAGAAGCAATAAAACTGGCCTTCTTTAGAGTATCTTCAGCATCTGCATTTGTGGATTTGATTACAGGCTCAAAATGGCCAGAAACAAAAACCTTTCTTCTGAAACTCATAAGTCTATTGCTCTGAGAAATGAAGGCTATTCCATGTGAGAAATTGGCACGAAACTGAAGATCTCGTACAACGCTGTGTGCTACTCCCTTCATGGAACAGCGCAAAGTCCTCAACTGGCAGCTTCATTAAATAGTACCTCAAAACACCAGTCTCAACGTCAACAGTGAAGAGGCGACTCCGGGATGCTGGCCTTCTAGGCAGAGTTCCTCTGTACAGTGTCTGTTCTTTTGCCCATCTTAATCTTATATTTTTATTGGCTAGTCTGAGATATGACTTTTTCTTTGCAACTTTGCCTTGAGGGACAACATCCCGGAGTTGCGTCTTCACTGTTGACGTAGAGACTGGGGTTTATGAAATGTTTGCAAATGTATAAAAAATGAAATATCACATTTACATGAGTATTCAGACCCTTTGGTACGAGACTTCAAATCAAATCCAAATCAAATCAAATGTATTTGTCACATACACATGGTTAGCAGATGTTAATGTGAGTGTAGCGAAATGCTTGTGCTTCTAGTTCCGACAATGCAGTAATAACCAACGAGTAATCTAACTAACAATTCCAAAACTGCTACCTTATACACACAAGTGTAAAGGGATAAAGAATATGTACATAAAGATATATGAATGAGTGATGGTACAGAGTGGCATAGGCAAGATGCAGTAGATGGTATCGAGTACAGTATATACATATGAGATGAGTAATGTAGGGTATGTAAACAAAGTGGCATAGTTTAAAGTGGCTAGTGATACATGTATTACATAAAGATGCAGTAGATGATATAGAGTACAGTATATACTGTACGTATACATATGAGATGAATAATCTAGAGTATGTAAACATTATATTAAGCAGCATTGTTTAAAGTGGCTAGTGATATATTTTACCTCAATTCCCATCAATTCCCATTATTAAAGTGGCTGGAGTTGAGTCAGTGTGTTGGCAGCAGCCACTCAATGTTAGTGGTGGCTGTTTAACAATCTGATGGCCTTGAGATAGAAGCTGTTTTTCAGTCTCTCGGTCCCAGTTTTTTATGCACCTGTACTGACCTCACCTTCTGGATGATAGCGGGGTGAACAGGCAGTGGCTCGGGTGGTTGTTGTCCTTGATGATCTTTATGGCCTTCCTGTGACATCGGGTGGTGTAGGTGTCCTGGAGGGCAGGTGGTTTGGTGATGCGTTGTGCAGACCTCACTACCCTCTGGAGAGCCTTACGGTTGTGGGCGGAGCATTTGCCGTACCAGGCGGTGATACAGCCCGACAGGATGCTCTCGATTGTGCATCTGCAGAAGTTTGTGAGTTCTTTTGGTGACAAGCCCAATTTCTTCAGCCTCCTGAGGTTGAAGAGGCGCTGCTGCGCCTTCTTCACGATTCTGTCTGTGTGCGTGAACCAATTCAGTTTGTCTGTGATGTGTACGCCGAGGAACTCAAAACTTACTACCCTCTCCACTACTGTCCCATCGATGTGGATAGGGGCGTGTTCCCTTTGCTGTTTCCTGAAGTCCACAATCATCTCCTTAGTTTTGTTGACGTTGAGTGTGAGGTTATTTTCCTGACACCACACTCCGAGGGCCCTCACCTCCTCCCTGTAGGCCGTCTCGTCGTTGTTGGTAATCAAGCCTACCACTGTTGTGTCGTCCGCAAACTTGATGATTGAGTTGGAGGCGTGCGTGGCCACGCAGTCGTGGGTGAACAGGGAGTACAGGAGAGGGCTCAGAATGCACCCTTGTGGGGCCCCAGTGTTGAGGATCAGCGGGGTGGAAATGTTGTTGCCTAGCCTCACCACCTGGGGGCGGCCCGTCAGGAAGTCCAGTACCCAGTTGCACAGGGCGGGGTCGAGACCCAGGGTCGAGACCCATTGCCTTGCAGAGGGAATAGCTACACTGTTTGTATTCGGTCACCTTTCCCTGATTAAAAGCAGTGGTTCGCGCTTTCAGTTTCATGCGAATGCTGCCATCAATCCACGGTTTCTGGTTTGGGAATGTTTTAATCGTTGCTATGGGAACGACATCTTCAAGGCACGTTCTAATGAACTCGCTCACCGAATCAGCGTATTCGTCAATGTTGTTGTTTGACGCAATACGAAACTTGAAATTGAAATTGAGCTCAGGTGCATCCTGTTTCCATTGATCATCCTGAGCCTAATGATGAGCTTGGAGGTTACTATGGTGTTGAAGGCTAAGCTATAGTCAGTGAAGGGCATTCTTACATAGGTATTCCTCTTATCCAGATGGGATAGTGTGCAGTGCGATGGTGGTTGCATCGTCTGTGGATCTATTGGGGCAGTATGCAAATTTAAGTGGGTCTAGGGTATCAGGTAAGCCGGAGGTCATATGATCCTTAACAAGCCTCTCAAAGCACTTCATGATGACAGTAGTGAGTGCTACGGGGCCATAGTCATTGAGTTCTGTAACCTTTGCTTTCTTGGGTACCATGCTTAAATGTCTTACTCACTTCGGCTATGGAGAATGAGAGCCCTCACTCCTCAGGAGTGGCCAATGTCGGTGGCATTGTGATATCGTTAAAGCGGGCAAGGAAGATGTTTAGCTTGTCCGGGTGCAAGACAAAAGTGTCCCCGAGGTGGCTGGTTTTCTCTTTGTGATCCGCGATTGTTTGGAGTCCCTGCCACATACGTCTTGTATCTGAGCCATTGAATTGTGTCATGACTTGACTTAATCTGAAGACGGGTATTTATCTAATCAACTATGTTTAATTGTTACCCGATTAATGTAATCATGTAACAATTAACTCAATAAGAACTGGGGCACCATGAGAGTGGTTCTTTAAAGAGTTACCATCTCCCAAATTAAATTCTACTTATTATATCTATAAACAGTCAACGTATTAATCATAACCTTGTATCATATCATCATTCTGAACAGTTGTAACCTTGCATCTGCAAAACCCCGAGCTTTTGCAGATGCAACTCCTATACTTTGCACATTATTTACCGCCCCCCACATGGAGTAAGAATTCATGAATGTATTTACGCAAAAATTCCTTGGTTCGCTGTGTATCTCTCTGAACCGGGTCGCTTTGGAAAGGGAGTTTTGGCCTTTTCTCTGCATGCTTGTAAGGCTCTGATTGTCCAAAAGCAGTTTCTCTGTTTTCTCCTCTGCAGTTGTCCGTTGTCCGGTGACTTGTCATGTAGTCCTGAACAGAACTACAGAGTTTATTCAGCTTCTATTGGCTCTGGAAGATGCTTCTTTGAAGATAGGCTAGCCAACATTGTCGATGGTTCCTAATGGGGAGATGAGAGTATCATAATATGATGGTTTGAAGATAGTAGTAAAATTGTCCCACTTGAATTCACTATTCTACATACTTAGGTGACAAATAATCAGCCGTACCAGTGATTGTCTGGGAGGTGACTTTATCGTCTCTACCTCGTGTTGAGATTATGATTTCAAACCACTTTAAACGTGAGCTACAGCTCTACATCTTTGTGGTCTGATATGTTAATTCTTAACCTATCATTTTATATAGTTTGTTCAATAGGGGTGGTTCCGTCAGCCTGACAGGCTCTCTGACCTCACTCAAGGGCGTTGACTACTTATTTGTACAAAGTTGTAGAAACTATTTTCTCTTATGGCTCCTAAAATCATGTCCCTCTCCTAACAAAAACACTTGAATCCTTTTTCATATTTCATGCGCACCGCATCAGATGGAAACTTTGTTCATGTAGTGGGTATACTTTCTAAGTTACAGTATTTCATTTATAACATTTTTTATGAAATCACAAAATAACACACAATATGACAGTGTTCTTCAGATCGCCTCTGACCAATCCCCCTAGTTCATCGTTAGAATTATTGTTCCACTATTCACTTTAGAACGTGTTAGAGTTTTGGCGGGAAAAGTCTGTGAAACAAAGTAACATTCCACTGGTGAATTTGGAGAGGGAAACCTGAATCTTCTCTCCTTGATTTACAAGAGGGTGTGAGGTGTTAACCCCCACCATTTTCTCCACCCCCCTCTGCGGGTGAGAGGGGGTCTGGTTGAAGTTATTTATAGCAAAGCTGATCTGACCTATTTGGATCCTCACAGGACAGCCATGACAATTGCGACTCCTCTTTTTCTCTGTATAGACATTTTGCCTGTTTTAGGGCCTTACGTAGGGCATAACTGCACTGTTTGTATTCAACCATATTCCCAGTCACCTTGTCGTCGTTAAATGCGGTGGTCCGCACTTTCAGTTTTTCTCGACTGCTGCCATCTATTCATGGTTTTTGGTTTGGGTAGGTTTTAATAGTCACCGTAGGAACAATGTCCCCTATACACTTCCTGATGAACTCAGTCACTGTGTCAGTGTATATGTCAATGTTATTCTTAGAGGCAAACCCAGTCCGTGTGAGGAAAACAATCTTGATGCATCGATTCCCGATTGGTCAGACCAGCATTGAATAGACTTTAGCACAGGTACTTCCTGTTTGAGTTTCTGCCTAAAGGAAGGGTGGAGCGGAAGGGAGTCATAATCTGATTTGCCAAAGGGAGGGTGGAGGAGGGCCTTTTAGCCATCCCGGAAGGGAGAGTAACAATGGTCAAGAGTTTTTGAAGAGTGAGTACTACAGACAACTTGTTGATTGAATTTCGGTGGAGTTTTCCTCAGATTTGCTTTGTTAAAGTCCTCTGCTGCAATAAATGCGGCCTCAGGACATCTGGTGTCCAGTTTGCACAATATCCAGTGTAGTTCCTCATCGCGGTATCGGCTTGAGGGGGAATATACATGGATTTGACGATAACTGAAGAGAATTCTCTTGGGAGGCAATGCGGCCAGCATTTTATTGTGAGGTATTCTAGGTTTGGTGAACAAAACGACTTGAGTTCCTGTACATTATCACAATCACACCATGAGTAGTTAATCATCAAACATACACCTCCGCCTTTCTTCTTCCCCGAGCGGTTTTTATTCCTGTCTGCGCAATGTACTGAGGACCCAGCTGGCTTTATAGATGGGGACAGTTTATCCGGAGAGAGCGATGATTCTGTGAAACAGAGTATGTTACAGTCCCTGAGTTGAACCAGAAGTCCACTCCGAATACCTCTTCTCCGTGGGCGGCGTCTTGGAGCAGTCTCTGGGATAAATTCAGTTGTCTTGGTGGGTACGAACAATGTATCCAATTTGGAAAAATAATATTTCTGTTTGGATTGCTGGTGAGTGACCGCTGTGCTGATATCTAAAAGATATTTCTGGCTTTATGTAATAACACGAAAACCTTCTGGGCTAATAATGTAAGAAACATATATATACACGTATACATTGCAAAGTTGCTAAGGAGCTAGAAGCAGAGCTGCCATGTCTGTCGGCGCCATCTTGTTGTTGAATTTCTGTATATAAAAAAATAAATAAACATAGAAACTTCTAAATATGTTATATTAATTTGTATTTGTGTAATTATTTACAGTGGTTTGCACTGTGTGTGATTCTGCGTGAATGGTCTTATTGTGAAAATGAGCTATTTTCTAAAGCCTTATTGAGGCCGGGAGCAATCGCAGAAAGCAATGAAGTATGGGGTAAAGCGATGTATGTGGATAAAATATAAATGCTGCTTCATTCTACCATGCATATACACCCCACAGTCCCTTGCAGCTGAGCTGTGAGCAAACAAATTAATTATTTATGAAGGATGAATATTGCATATTGGTCTGAAAATTGTTGTTTCGTCTGCATCATATACCAACAAGATTAGATTTACATGACAAGATATTTACCTCCACAGAGCAAAGAATTCTAATCAGCCTGCAATATATGCTGTGGGATACTACAGAACTGATCTGAGTTAAAAACAGGAAAACTATTAAAAAATATATATATATACAGTGGGATCCAAAATGTTAGACCATTCCTCCATACAGAATCCTGCCAGATCCTTGACCTCATTTGCCTGCACTTATAGACTGCACTCTTCACTTCAAACCACGTGTTTTCAATGGGTCATAAATCCAGAGATTGAGATGGCCTTTGCAAAATGGCCAATTAACCATTCTCTGTTTTGCTTTTCTTGCTGGAAGATCCACTTGTGGCCTAGTTTCAGCCTTACAAGGGCCCCAGGACCAGTGGAAGCAAAATAGCCCCATAATATCAAAGATCCTCAATCCCATACCTACTGTAAAATATGATTTTCTGCTTATGCATTCTAATTTCGACGCCAAATCCCACCACTGGTGTGCATGGCCAAAGAGCTCTATTTTCATGTCATCTGACCAAAGCACCGGTTTCAATTCAAGTGCCAATGCCTTTTAGCAAACTCCAGATGTCTACATTTGTTGGATGATATGGAAATAGAGCTCTTTGGCAACGCAAACTTTTTTGAGCATACAATATAGCTCAGTATTTGAATTATTTATTTTATACTGTAATTTTTGCTTATCTTTATCAAGGGTGTCAATAATTCCAGACCCCACTGTACATGTCTATAGGACGGATATTTACACAAGTGTTTAGACTGGATATTTAATTGGTGAATTTTGTGTGGGGTATTGTGCACTATGTATATCAATGTAACATGCTGTTATGTTAATTATTTTGTGTTTGTATGTGCCTGACATCACCAATTCCCTCGGGAAAATAAAAGTTCATCTAAAAGTCCAAGTCCAAAGTACTTTAGTACATACGCTGTAATTTATATTCTAGATAGAACACCCTGAAGCCAGTCAACCTAGTGCGCCTTGTGTTTCTTTTATCCTCTGGTTGATAAACGTTGCTTGTCTTGCACCATCACACTCTGTCATGCCCTCATTTTCAACCAGGATCCAATTCTGTTGTGGCTGTCTTTGAAAAGTAATGGACTGGTAAAACATGCCCCCCCCACACACACACACACACAGCTATACACTACCCACTGGCTTTTCTGTTCAGTGCTCTCTCTGCCCCAGTTGAGGGGTAATAACGGGTTTTGCAATATGATACTGACATCAATGCATGAGTCAAGGGAAAGTTTGAGTTAGGCCCAGCGATGACTCTGCAAATACTGTGAACTATATGAAATCTCATAATTTGTCAGGGATGATTAGAATTCAACGTCATTGATCAGGACTTTGAATTCAGGGTTGTAGGTGAAAACAAAAGGCTGTCGATGTGTGCCATTTTAAATATTAATAAAACAGAAATTGTTATTGCTGACACTATTCCCAGGTGTATGCCCACTTCATGGCTGGCTTATTCACATTTAATAACAGTGAAACAACATCAGGACTACAGGGACAATCAACCCATACCTAAAATTCCACTTTCAGGTAATAGATGAAATGTGGTACCGCACCCACTGGAGTTACTGGCTTAGGTATTTGGATGTTGCAGGTTATCCTACCATGTGGATATAGTATTATATATATACAGTACATACTAATTAATATGCAATGGAAAACCTCACCTTTCAACAAACAGGAGTGCTTTTGGTCGGTGGGATTAGACAATTCTTTATGGCTGTACTTGATGCAGTGTGTTTTCTAGTTTCACCTCTATCAAACACACAGGCTCAGGGGAGAGACTGACGGCAAGAACCAAATATATATCTAATATAGCTAGTGAGGAATAGCCTTAGGGGATGCTCTCTCTGTGGTGTGTCATAGGGTTTTAGAGATTATCCGTGGAGCTGTAGGCTGGATGGATGGTGTTTGACAGATATGGATGTGGAAATGCCTTGCCTGAAGACTTTGGCTGTTTCTAAACTGTAAACTGACACCTTGTTCAGTTTTTCAAACCCATGCTTCACTCCACTGCAACAACCGTCATAATGTATCCTGCAGAGCTCACCAACTCAATGAGACTACGAGTCAAAACTCAGTAGAGTCAGCTAAAGATGTGCACTTATCACTATGGCAGAGGTTGTGTGAAAACCGAAAGAAAGTGTGGTAAAGTGCTGTGAAATAAAGTAAACTCATGAGCTATTTTAGTAAAGCTACAGTCAAGTGTGCTTTTGGGAACAATGTCAACTCACTCAGTACAGTTCTGTTGCCACGTTAAAGATTCATGATGTTTTACAAGGAGCAGACACACAGACAGTACATTACTGACCTTTAGTGCAGAACTGTACTCTAAGTTACTGTATTTCTGTGCACTCATTCTCCTAGTTTAATGGTTAGAATTTGACAGAAGTTTAGCCAAAATTATTAAACTGGTTTAGACATATTTATTCATAACACATCATACTGCACCACCGTCAAGAGAACTGTGCCCTCTTCACCTCTTCTAAGCGCATGCATGAGATCTACTTGACGGGCTACCCAAACTCCTTGCTCCGGCCAATTGCTATGGCACGGCCACAGACGTTCGTTTCTTCTACGCAATGAGTCTAGATCTGAGTGCCTCTCAAACAATTTCTAGAACGCAAACACATTCGCACCATTCTGATTGGTCCCAGAAGCCAATGGGTTGGGCCAGAGCCAGAACACATGTGGGTAAAGTGCCATTTTGAAAATTCATCATTGGCTTTGGTACTCTGATTGGTTAGAGATGATCCAATCGCTGGTGACTTTGTTTTGTACAAGACCTCTCATTTTGACGTTACCACAACTGATTTCAACGATGGCCCTTGCAATGTAAAGAGTGTCTGCAGGCAGATGAATCCAAGATTTAGAAGTTGTGGAAAAGAAGTTCATGGTGTTTCTTATGAAGAAGCTGTAAAGTGTTGCAACTGTGGTGGAAAGCATAAAGCTACATGAGGTTGTCATAGTCCTGGCCATGTAGAGGCTGTCAAAAAGGTGGAGGGAACAAAAGGTACTCTTGAGGACTCCATGGTGTTGGAAGGCCTTTAATGCAGGCTGCAGAGTTCTCTTTCCACCAGCAGGATCCATGGATGTTACGTGTAAAGGCGGACTTTGTGAATTTTATGGCAATGGCGATCAATGGCATGGCTAAAGTGGAGTGACAGTCCAGGAAGATGGTCATTATTGTGGATGCGGCAGAGCGGTTCCGGGGACTAAAGGATTTCTCAGGGAAGGAGTAACATGAAGCACTGTCTCGAGCAGTGATATATTGTCAGGTCCCAGAGCCTGGGGAGGGAGATATGGAAGATTGAAGAATTGAGGGAGTAAGATATAGATTTAGTTAAGTATTTGTTTTGTGTTTTAGGTCATGTGGATTAGCCCCCCGCCCCATCACCGTATGGAGTTTCCTTTTTACCCCCGTACAGTTGGTAGCGGTAATGCACCATAAGTATTGGATGCCAACCACCATTAAACTCCATCGAAGAAAACTTCAATTACGGCAGTCTCAGACTGAAGTATGTAGCAAACCTACAGCAGCGGAATAATTAATTTTGAGTTGTCAGGCAAGAGATCTACAAGGCCTAGATTCCATCAGGTCAAGCGTTAATCGGCGACTGCCAACACCTGCATAGCTGATGTTTTGGCTGCGTCGGAGGTGGAACTGCGTTGGCACTGTCCAATCGGTGAACAGCTGCTCTTGACCATGCTTCCCTTAGAAGTTCAGAATGAGAAAGTGTAGGCTATATAGAAATAATGATGCTCAAATTCAAAATCATTAAATAATGTGGATTTTTATTAGCCAAATCGAAGAGTAGATTATAGCTCACATTTCAGTGTTCAAACTTGTAAACAAGACTGCACAGGCTGGTATCAGACCACTGCAAATCTACCAAGACCTGGCCGTCCCTCTAAACTTTCAGCTCATACAAGGAGAAGACTGATCAGAGATGCAGCCAAGAGGCCCATGATCACTCTGGATGAACTGCAGAGATCTACAGCTGAGGTGGGAGACTCTGTCCATAGGACAACAATCAGTCGTATATTGCACAAATCTGGCCTTTATGGAAGAGTGGCAAGAAGAAAGCCATTTCTTAAAGATATCCATAAAAAGTGTCATTTAAAGTTTGCCACAAGCCACCTGGGAGACACACCAAACATGTGGAAGAAGGTGCTCTGGTCAGATGAAACCAAAATTGAACTTTTTGGCAACAATGCAAAATGTTATGTTTGGCGTAAAAGCAACACAGCTCATCACCCTGAACATACCATCCCCACTGTCAAACATGGTGGTGGCAGCATCATGGCTTGGGCCTGCTTTTCTTCAGCAGGGACAGGGAAGATGGTTAAAATTGATGGAAAGATGGATGGAGCCAAATACAGGACCATTCTGGAAGAAAACCTGATGGAGTCTGCGAAAGACCTGAGACTGGGACGGAGATTTGTCTTCCAACAAGACAATGATCCAAAACATAAAGCAAAATCTACAATGGAATAGTTCAAAAATAAACATATCCAGGTGTTAGAATGGCCAAGTCAAAGTCCAGACCTGAACCCAATCGAGAATCTGTGGAAAGAACTGAAAACTGCTGTTCACAAATGCTCTCCATCCAACCTCACTGAGCTCGAGCTGTTTTGCAAGGAGGAATGGGAAAACATTTCAGTCTCTCGATGTGCAAAACTGATAGAGACATACCCCAAGCGACTTACAGCTGTAATCGCAGCAAAAGGTGGCGCTACAAAGTATTAACTTAAGGGGGCTGAATAATTTTGCACGCCCAATTTTTCAGTTTTTGATTTGTTAAAAAAGTTTGAAATATCCAATAAATGTCGTTCCACTTCATGATTGAGTCCCACTTGTTGTTGATTCTTCACAAAAAAAAACAGTTTTATATCTTTATGTTTGAAGCCTGAAATGTGGCAAAAGGTCGCAAAGTTCAAGGGGGCCGAATACTTTCGCAAGGCACTGTAGTAGTGGAAATAGGGAGAGAGGGAAAGGGAGGGAGGAATGCAAAACCTTGAAAATTATACTTATTTTCCAGCATTCGCTAAAAATGTTCTCTGTCATTTAATTGCTGAACAGGCATCTAATGTGGCTTGCTTGCATGTACCTAATGGATGCAAGATAAAGACAGACACTCGTGGCTGGGTAATGGAGATTCTCCATTGCAGCATTTATCGCAACGTGATGGAGAATCACAGTTCATCTGACAGGCCTACGCATCACTTTTGGGGCATTCTCATTCAGCAACTCACCAAAATGAAGACTAAATGGATTTTTAAGTTCCAATTACATTGAATTTACAGAATTTGCATTGCTGGTATCACAGTAACATAAATGTGAAGGAAGCATTAGCACACCTGGCCTGAGCAAATTTTGGAGGCAACATGTTTCGCAGTGTTTGCATTTCCAAGAAGCTGAAATGTGTTCAATTCTAACGAACGAGACTTATTATTATGGCATTTTAGTCATTTAGCAGACACTCTTATCCAGAGAAACTTACAGTTTGTGCATTCATCTTAAGATAGCTAAGTGGGACAACATCAAAGTTGAGATATCTGCCAGGCACGCAGAGATGCGTGTCGGCACCTGGGTTTCAGAGGAGGAAAAGTAGTTGAGTGTCATTCACATAGCAATGATAGGAGAGACCATGTGAGGATATGAAGGAGCCGAGTGACTTGGTGTATAGAGAGAATAGAAGAGGGCCTAGAACCGTGCCCTGGGGGACACCAGTAGTGAGAGTATGTGGTGCAGGCACAGATCCTCTCCACGTCAGGCAGGATGCAATCCAAGAGTGCGCATAGCCTGAGACTTCCAGCCCTGAGATAGTGGAGAGGAGGATCTGATGGTTCACGGTGTCGATGGCAGTGTATAGATCTAGGAGGACGAGAACAGCTTTGGCAGTGCGGAGAGCCTCCATGACATAGAGAAGAGCAATATCAGTTGAGTTAACCGTCTTGAAACCTGACTGGTTAGGGTCAAGAAGATTGTTCTGAGAGAAATAACAAGAAAGTTTATGGAAAGAGTTTTGGAAAAAAAAAGAAAGAAGGCAGACAGGTCTATATGTCAGATGAGTCGAGTGTTGGTTTCTTGAGGAGGGGAGCAACTCTGACCAATTTGAAGTCAAAGGGGACACAGCCAGTGTCAGGGATGAGTTGATGAGGGAAGTGAGGAATGGGAGAAGGTCTCCAGAGATGGTCTGGAGAAGGGAGGAGGGAATAGGGCTGAACGGGCAGGTTGTCGGGGGGCCAGACCTCACTAGTAGCAGGATGTCATCTGGAGAGAGAGGGAAGAAAGAGGTCAAGGCATAGGGTAGTTCTGTGTGAGTGAGATCAGTGGACTAAATAGGCTGAATGAATGAGTAGCGGATGTCGTCATCCTTTTTTTCAAAGTTGTCCGCAGAGAGGGGGAGGGAGGAGGGGGGGTGGAAGATTAAGGAAGGAGGAGAAGGTGGGAATTAGTTTCCTAGGGTTAGAGGCAGAAGCTTGACATTTAAAGTGATAGAAAGTGGATTTAGCAGCGGATACAGAGGATGAGAAGGTAGACGGAGTGAGTGAAAGGATGATAGGTCCTCCGAAAGTTTAGTTTTCCTCCATTTTTGCTCAGCTTCCCACAGCCCTGTTCTGTAAGTTCGCAATGAGTCACTCAGACATGGAGCAGGAGGGAAGGGTTGAGCCAGCCGGCAGGGATGCGTAGGATGCGGAAACGGAGGATAATAGGGTCGAAGTGGCAGAATCAGGAGACAGGAGGGAGAAGGATTTAGCAGAAGGGAGAGATGATAGGATAGAAGAAGAGAGAGAGTGAAGATTGTGGTGGCACATGATTAGGGTTGGGGGAAAGGGAGACAGAAAAGGAAACTAAGTGGTGATCAGAGGGGGGGTTGCAGTAAGATTAGTAGGTGAGCAGCCTCTAGTAAAGATGAGGTCAAGCGTATTGCCTGCCTTGTGAGTCGGAGGAGATTGGGAAAGGGTGAGGTCAAAAGAGACAAGGAGGGGAAAGAGAGAGTTGGAAAGAAATGAATTGAACGCAAACGACGGGAGGTTGAAGTTGCCAAGTACGAAGAGCCGTGAGCCATCGTCAGGGAATGAGCTTATCAAGGTGTCAAGCTCATACATTGATGAAGATACACCCATCGCCCTGCCTGACTTGGTCTGACAGGTGTGTGTGTGCATGTGCTTGCATGTTTGTCTGTGTGTGCGTGTGTGTGTGTGTCCACATGACAAGGTAGTCCTGAGCCCAGCAAAGCAGAACTGTAGTGAGTAGAGCAGACTGAGGGTTCCTAATTACTGTGTGATGCTTCCCTCAGCCCTGCTGACCCTACTGCTGATACTAATGGGCCCGGGGGTGCCTAATGGGCCAGGGCATGCCAGGAGGATAGGAAGGGGGGTATAATAAATAGATAATCACATCTGTCTCTCTACCTCTCAATACCTCTCTCAACCATTATTTTTCTTTTCCCCTCAATACTTCTCTACCTCTCAAACTTCGATGACTCTCTCCACCTCTCTTTCTACCTCTCCACATCTCCCACACAGGGCTCCCGACTGCCGCAGCGGTCTAGGGCACTGCATCTCAGTATTTGAGACACACTGGTTCGATTCCAGGCTGTATCACAACTGACCGTGATTTGGAGTCCCATAGGGATGCACACAATTGCCCAGCGTTGTCTGGGTTTGACCGGTGTAGGCCATCATTGTAAATTGATTTGTTCTTAACTGACTTACCTAGTTAAATACATAAATAAAATGATCTCTCTATCTCTCCACAACTGATTAAGGTTTTTGAAGATTGCGTTCTTATAAAGTGCAGAAGCATGTGACTAATGACTAATACACTTTTAGAAAAAAGGGTTCCAAAAAGGTTCTCCGGCTGTCCCCATAGGAGAACAGGTAGAACCCTTTTTGGCTCCAGGTAGAACTATTTTGGTTTCCATGTAGAAGCCTCTGGGGAAATAGTTCTACATTGAATCCAATAGAACCAAAACGGTTCTGCCTGGAACCAAAAAGGTTCTTCAAAGGGTTATCCTATGGGGACAGTCGGGAAAACTCTTTTAGGTTCTAGATAGCATCTTTTTTTTCTAAGAGTGTACTGTAGGAATGTCTCAAGGTAGACTCAGCAATGACTGTGGGGTGACTTCCTGCTTTCAGACAATCAAAACAACAACAAAAGAGTGACTGGCTGATTGACTGAAGGACGAACTGACAGAACAACTGAAACGGGTGATTCCTTTGTCTCCTCCTCTCCTCTCCTCAGGGCCGGCTGTAGCCTGCAATGCCAAATAGTGTCCCCCTACCCTGTGTCACAAGGGAATTTCATTTTAAGATATTAGCATCCATTTCTATATCAACAGTGTGATATTGTGTCAAATTTTTTGGAGATCATTGCAGCCAAACTTACATTCTTTTCATCCCCACTATGTAAACAAAGTTGATTTCCGCTACAATTTTGCTGCTTAAACAAGTTTTGTTTAGCTAATGTAGGGCAGCCCAGGCCCCGAAGTGACTCTTCTTATCAACTGTATGCAAGGATTTCCTCTTTTGTCTTAGGAATTCAGCATTCTCTGTGTGTATCTTGCCAACCCCCAATTGTCACACATCTGAGCAGCAGATGTTCTGTTGTGATTAAATCATGTAGGTCTGATATCTGATTGGAGGTTAACTTTACAGTAATGCTTTTGGTCAACAACTCAGATGTTATAAAAGGGTCTTAGACAGTGAGTCTATCTCTCTCTTTTTGTTCCTGAACTGCTGTGGTGAGATTCTTTCTTTCCTTTCTTTAGAATTCCATTCTCAGACATTTCTAGATTGCCTATTATTGTAACTCAACAATAGTCTTGCATATTGCTAAAAAAATCTTTATGGAGTCAGATAAACATTTTAATAGGCTAATTGTTTAGTGTTATTATGTGTTGCATGTGAGGTACAGTGCATTTTGGAAAGTATTTGTTAACTTTTTCCACATTTTGTTACATTACAGCCTTATTCTAAAATGGATTAAACATTTTTTACTCAGCAATCTACACACAATAGCCCATAATGACGAAGCAAAAACTGTAGTTTTTTTTGCAAATGTATAAAAAAAAAAACGGAAATACCTTATTTACATAACTGTTCAGACCCTTTGCTATAATATTCGAAATTGAGCTCAGGTGCATCCTGTTTCCATTGATCATTCTTGAGATGTTTCTACAATTTGATTGGAGTCCACCTGTGGTAAATTCAATTGATTAGACATGATTTGGAAAGGCACACACCTGTCTATATAAGGTCCCACAGTTGAGTGCATGTCAGAGCAAAAACCAAGCCATGAGGTCAAAGGATTTGTTCGTAGAGTTCCGAGACAGGATTGCGTTGAGGCACAGATCTGGGGCAGGGTACCAAAAGATGTCTTCAGCATTGAACATCAAAAACACAGTGGCCTCCATGATTCTTAAATGGAAGAATTTCGGGAACCACCAAGACTCTTCCTAGAACTGACCGCCTGTCGAAACTGAGCAATCAGGGGAGAAGGGCCTTGGTCAGGGAGATGACCAGGAGCCTGATGGTCACTCTGACAGAGCTCCAGAGTTCCTCTGTGGAGATGGGAGAACCTTCCAGAAGGACAACCATCTCTGCAGCACTCCACCAATCAGGCTTTTTTCGTAGAGAGGCCAGACGGAAGCCACTCCTCAGTAAAAGGAACAGGACAGCCCGCTTGGAGTATGCCAGAAGGCACCTAAAAGGACTCTCAGACCATGAGAAACAAGATTCTCTGGTCTGATGAAACCAAGATTGAACTCTTTTTCAGCGGCAGGGACTGAGAAACTAGTCAGGATCGAGGGAAAGATGAACGGAGCAAAGTACAGAGACATCCTCTATGAAAACCTGCTCCAGAGCCCTCAGGACCTCAGACTGCGGCGAAGGTTCACCTTCCAACAGGACAACGACCCCAAGCACACAGCCAAGACAACGCAGGAGTGGCTTTGGGACAAGTCTCGGAATGTGCTTGAGTGGCCCAGTCAGAGCCCGCACTTGAATCTGAGAGACCTGAAAATATCTATGCAACGACGCTCCCCACCCAACCTGACTGGGCTTGAGAGGATCTGCAGAGACGAGTGGGAAAAACTTCCCAAATACAGTTGTGCAAAGCCTGTAGCGTCATACCCAAGAAGACTCAAGGCTGTAATAGCTGCCAAATGTGCTTCAACATAGTACTGAGTAAAGGGTCTGAATACTTATGTTAATGTTATATTTCTGTTTTTTATTGTTGGTACATTTTCCAACATTTCTAAAAACCTGTTTTTGCTTTGTCATTATGGAGTATTGTTCGTAGATTGATCAGGGAAAAAAACTATTTAATCAATTTTATAACAAGGCTGTAACATAACAACATGTGGAAAATGTCTAGGGGTCTGAATACTTTCCAAATGCACTGTATATATAATATATATATATATATATATATGATAATTATCACTTCACTGAAGAGATTGATGTATTTTTGACAAAACCACATCTGAAGTTGCTATTGACCAATCCAAACATACTTTTTTATGATCATTGAAGTGTGAATTAATATGTGATTTTGTGATGTTCCTTCAGTTGTGTGTTATGATCTTACAAAGAAGAACGGAGCATTCCTATCTAGCTTGTGTGCAGGAAGCTGTTACCTAATTACATTTGCATGTACTGTATAAAGCAGAAGACGATGCTTAAATGCAAAATGTCACTTCTGACGTGATGCTGCTAGGACCATGAACTGCTGGTCTGAAGAATGTCTTCCGTGACTACAGTGCTGACCATCCGGTTTTGAACAATTCTGTCTGATGCCGAATCAGATGTGTTCAAGGGAAGATTACGTACGGCAGCCCCCGAAGTGACTCTCATCAACTGTATGCAAGAATTTCCTGTACACCCTGATCTGTTTCACCTGTCCTTGTGCTTGTCTCCACCCCCCTCCAGGTGTCGCCCATCTTCCTGCCAGTTCGTCTTGTTTGCCAAGTCAACCAGCGTTTTTCTCCTCGCTCCTGTTTTTCCTAGTCTCTGTTTTTCTCCTCCCTCCTGGTTGTGACCCTTGCCTCACCTGACTCTGTGTCCCCCTGCCTGACCCTTCTGCCCGGCCCTGATCTTGAGCCTGCCTGCCGCTTTGTACTGTGTTGGACTTTGACATGGTTATGAACTCTTACCTGTCCCCGACCTGCCTTTTGCCTACACCTTGGATTATAATAAATATCAGAGCTCAAACCATCTGCCTCCCGTGTCTGTATCTCGGCCTCGCCTTGTGTCGTTATATTTCCTCTGTGTTGTCTTGCCAACCCCTATTGTCACACCTCTGAGAAGCAGAGGTTCTGTTGTGATAGCATCATATAGGACTGATATCTGATTGGAGGTTAACTTTACAGTAATGCTTTTGGTGAACAACTCACATTTTTAATCGAAACAACTCCGATGTTATAAAAGATCTTAGATTCCTTGTCTCTCTTTCTTTTTTTGTTCTTGAAGTGCTGTGGTGAGATTTTCTTTCCTTCATTCTTTCTTTCTCTCCCATTAGCTATGAACCATGAGCTATGAACCATGAGCTCAAGCCATGGATTCTTTGTCTCTCTCTTGCTCTTTGATCATACTTAGATGAATTCCATATAATGCTTGTTTATGCTTTGCAACATAAGCTTTATGCCTTGTATGTGAATCCATTAATTGTACAATCTTTTGTATACTTGTATTTAGAATTAAATTCTCAGACATTTCTTGATTGTCTATTACTTTAACTCAACTATAGTCTCTTGCCTATTGCTAAATAATCTCTATGGAGTCAGATAAACATTTTAACAGGCTAATTGAAATTGCTAAGTCTTATTATGATTTGCAAGTGAGGTATATAAGGCAGTGGAGACTGCTGAGGGGAGGACGGTTTATAATAACGTCTGGAACATAGCAAATGGTTTGGAATCAACCACATAGAAACCATTTGTTTGATACCAATTCACTCATTCTGCTCCAGCCATTACCACGAGCCCGTTCTCCCCAATTAAGGTGCCACCAACCTCCTTTGATATACAGCATAATATACTAATATTACTTCACTACACTAATAAGATGAAAACATTACTTCAAACTACTTTTGGGTATCTTTTTAACAATTCAACAACATGAAATCTATGTCTTAAATGTGGCTATGTTGAGGAAAAAGCAACGGAACCTGTAATCTGCTTGACACATTAATGTTACTTACCTTACAGATCACAGTCAGCTAATTTCCACTCCATTCATATATATATATGTACCTACTATAGGTCCTAGGATACAACAATTAACAATGTTGAATTAACAAATACCATCAAGGGACACATGAAAGATAGCAACCCGGCTCTACGTATTTTACTGGTTTGTGACTCACTGACACCGCCTCCGGTTAGAGGGCAGTGAAGCAGCCCAAGAGTTAATACACACAGTAACTTTAATCTCACACAAAATGAAGATGAACATGGGTATGGTTCTGTAATGGACAAAAACAGAGAGTTAATAAATATGCTATACAGGAGATAAATACACTGACCTGAATAGATATTTGCAAAGAACGATAGAATGAGATATGGGATAGAACAACAAGGACTGTATCTAATAATAAGCTAGTAACCATGTATTACATAGTAACACCCAACTAATGACTAGCATTGCAATAGCACAGTAATAATAATCGCAAGGACTGTATATTACACAAATAGTAGGCTATTGCACAGAAAGAGCAAAAACTCATCATTGCAGACAATTAGTTGTAACATGATAATAATAGAAATGACAACTACATAGAATACCGCTACTCCACATACTGCACTGATAACAGCGACAGCAACTTACTTTGTAGTCAACCATCCCATGCACATACTTCCACCATCACAGACTGGAATAACACCGTTCAGTTACGGGCAATATTTACTCCCTTGGAGAGTATGGGTCAGGCTGGCTAGCCAATCGGGGCCTGGAGAGACTGCAAGGCTAGAGGACGCACAGAGGTGAGACACATGTCTATTGTCCGATTGGCTGAAGCCAATGGAGGAGATATTGATCTCTCAGGTGAGGGGGAGAAAGGGCGAGGGTGGGTGAAAGACAGACAGTGCTCCTGTAGTGCTCTCGGCAGGGGGGTTCTGTAACAGATACGTTCAAATTTACAACAATGAACACCTTGTGAAACAGCTGTGAAAACTAACCTGACAATATTTAAAATGTAAATATATAAACTTTGATCTCTTTATGGTACATGTATTTCATACATTTATTTTCACAGATTTTTAATACAGTCACTTGACAATCATAGACTGGAGGTGGGTGCTGTTTGGGTGAGTGGTTCTGTCACTTGTTCTAAACAGCCAGCCAGTCTCAGGAGGAGGACTTGAAGAGTGTTTGGAGTGCAGGTGTTTTAAGTCCATCTGTGTATCTCACATATTGTGTGTCCAATATGACACAGCAAGTAAATCTTCTTAGCAGATAATGACAATAACGGTAGCTGTCGATGATGTCATGAAAAGATGGAGGGTGGTTGATAATGGAGGACATCAGGTGGATCAACGTCTGATTATTAGGCAGAATCCTTAGGTCCCGGAGAACAGGAGCAGAGTTAAAGGGAACAGGGGAGGAGATTTAAACAACAAACACACAGGTTACAGGTATGTAAAAATACAGTTATTCTTTGATTTAATTTAAGTTAAATATTCGATTAGACATGCAACAATCTTAATGCTAGACATAGGAAAGAAAGAAAGGATACCTGTCTGTTATTTTTTTTACATCAGATGGGTTGATGAGGGCGGTAAGGAACGGAAGGAGGTCTCCAGAGAGGGAGGAGGGAGGAGGGGATGAGGTGAATGAGCAGATTGTTGGGCAATCAGACATCACTAGATGCAGAAGTTGGGGGTCCCCACATTTTAGTGGCTCCCCTCTTGAGGTTGGAGAGAACATTTTGTTTTAAAAATAATTTTCTGCAATTCTACCTATAGAGCAAATATTGCAGTTGTAAAGCAAGTTTTCTGCAAATGCACTCATTTTGCCATGGGGCAGAGAGAGAAAAAATTGCAACTTTGCAGCTACTTTTGTTAAATTTAATCCATTTTGCCATGGGGTGGAGCAACATTTTTGCTGTTTTAAAGCACATTTTTTGCAATTATACACATTTTGAAATGACTTCTGCCATGTTTATGGAATATCAGTGTGAGAATAACTAACAAAATCAATCAGGCCACTGGGCACGTACCATGCCCGGTCGGTATTCGGCCATGGTTACTAGTTGAGATAGCCTCGAGTCTTTTTGAGTATGACTCTACAAGCTTGGCATACCTGTATTTGAGGAGTTTCTCCCATTCATCTCTGCAGATCCTCTCAAGCTCTGTCAGGATGGGTGAGGAGTAACACTGCTGGAGATGTTTGATCGGGTTCAAGTCCGGGCTCTGGCTGGGCCACTCAAAGACATTTAGAGATCTGTCAAGACGCCACTCCTGCATTGTCTTGGCTGTGTGCTTAGGGTCGTTGTCCTGTTGAAAGGTGAACCTTCACCCCTGCCTGATGTCCTGTGGTTTCTGGAGCAGGTTTTCATCAAGGATCTCTCTGTACTTTGCTCCGTTCAGCTTTGCCTCAATCCTGACTAGTCTCCCAGTCCCTGCCGTTGAAAAACATTCCCACAGCATGCTGCTACCACCATGATTCACTGTAGGGATGGTGCCAGGTTTGCTCCAGACGTGATGCTTGGCATTCAGGCCAAAAAGTTCAGTCTTGGTTTCATCAGACCAGAGAATCTTGTTTCTCACGGTCTGAGAGCTCTAAGCAGGCTTCCATGTGTCTTTTACTGAGGAGTGGCTTCCGCCTTGCGACTCCACCATAAAGGCCTGATTGGTGGAGTGCTGTAGAGATGTTCTCCTTCTGGAATGTTGTCCCATCGCCACAGAGGAACTCTGGAGCTCTGTCAGAGTGACCATCGGGTTTGTGGTCACCTCGCTGACCAAGGCCCTTCTCCTCTGACTGCTCAGTTTGGCTGGGCGGCCAGACTTGGTGGTCATTTAAGAATGATGGGGACATGTTTTGGTACCCTTCCCTATATCTGTGCCTCGACACATCCTGTCTTGGAGCTCTAGAGACAATTTCTTTGACCTCATGGCATGGTTTTTGCTCTGACATACACTGTCAAATGTGGGACCTAATATATAGACAGATGTTTCCAAATCATGTCCTATCAACTGAATTTACCACAGGTGGACCCCAATCAAGTTGTAGAAACATCTCAAGGATGATCAATGGAAACAGGATGCAACTGAGCTCAATTTCGAGTCTCATAGCAAAGGGTCTGAATATTTATTTAAAGAAGGTATTTCTGTTTTTTATTTGTAATACATTTGCAAAAACTAAAAAAATGTTTTTGCTTTGTCATTATTGTTTGTAGATTGATGAGGATTTTGTTTTATTTCATCCATTTTAGAATAAGGCTGAAACATAACAAAATGTGGGAAAGTTGAATAGTTTTCGAATGCGCTGTATGTACTATAAGTAATGAATGTGTAACGGACTTCAGAAATTCTACAGACAGTGCGCAACAGAAATATCAGCGTACCCCATATCCAGAGGTTTTGAGTTACATGGGGTCATATTGAAAAGTCAGTACTCAGTGATCATGTCAAATGTAATCATATTGTAATTGATTAAAGATTTTACACTTTATAGCCGAACCTCCGACTACTTACCTTAAAATCCCCATATCATTTCATTCATTTACTTATAATGGTTTGGGACACATGGGACCATCACATTAAGAAAACCTCCAGGGGACCATGACACGCCGTCCCGAGAAGGTTCAGTAGACCTTCAGGGGACCCTAACACAACTACCCAAGAGCGTCCTAAAAACGTCCTTGGTGACATCCAAGGGACAAACTAGGAATTAGACAAAACTTCTAGGGGACCATGAGAGAATATCCCAAGAACAGTCAGGGTACCTTGAGGGGACCATGACACAATGACCCAAGAAAATCTTAAAAACATCTCAGGACAAACCAGGGAACTATACAAATTTCCCCCAGAGATCCTTTGGGACCATCACGCAACGTCCTAATGACTAGTGAAATTAAATTCCTGAGAACGTCATAAAAAGTTCCTGACATGGTCCTTAGTGACGTCCTGGGAACTTACAGGGAACTGCACAAAGGTCCCCCAGAGAACATTCCCTTGGGACCATCACGCTACCTTCTCAGTTGGATAAAGTCGCATCGAAACCCTTATTAAGGGACCTAATGGGAACGTCGCCGAATGTTCTCAGGCCGTCCCCTGTTTGCTGGGATCTCCTCTCATGCCATCCCCTATCCCCCCTCCTCTGTCTACTCCTCCCCTGCAGTTCCCTCCTCTCCTCTGTCCTCCCAGAGTTCTCTCAGTCTCCAGTGTGCTGGTGGTGGAATGTGAATCAGTTTCAGCCCGGCCAGCTGGCTCTCCATTGGAGGGAAAGACTTGCAGTGACAGCATGGGTGGCCAGCCAACACTAACTGTCAAGGCTTAGAGTGTTGCCAGACAGCCAGCAGTGAGAAGCTGTGAGCGCTCCATTCTAGTTAAAGATGATTCTGTAACAGGAGACAATACAATAAGATTAGATTCAATCTAAGATATTTTGATGCCTTGGATCCTCATTTGATGTTACTTTCACACCAACCATGTTCTTTCTGTGGTTCACACATAACATGACGAAACAATCATACACATATGTCTGACATGAGATTCTCTCTGCACTGATCTGTCAAGTATTATTCAATTGATTCATTTCTCAGATCAAATGAAGTCAAATCTCCCATCCTGTCATTATGGCCGAGGTGTTATATAAAGATGTCTTGGTTCGTTAAGCTTCAGAGTGTAGGCTGGAAGGCCTAACTCATTTTAATTAGGCTTTTAATATTTTATTAAAGACTGTAGGTCTCTCTCTTTTTTTACCACTGTCGGTTTTGCTAATTACAAGAGGTGGGTAGCCTTGAAGGTTTAAGGAGTATTGGTCTCTCTCTCTCTCTTTCTATTTCTTATTCTCCCATCATCCCCTTAGAACGAGAGACTATCTCACTCTCTGAGGCTTTGGTCATGCTTCTATCTATTTTTCTCTCTCTTCCTCTCTCCTATATATTTTCCTTGTATCTCTCCCCTCTCTCTTCCTTCCTCTGTTTTTCCCTGTCTCTCTCTCCCTGCTCCTCTCCCTGTCTCCCTGTGTCCTCTCACTTCATATCTATCTTTTTTTACGCCCTCCCTTGCTCCCTCCCTCTCTCTTTCTCCACCCCCCTCTCCCTCCCTCTCTCTGCATGTAAATTGTAAAGTCTTTGTAAAGTATTTTTTTGGTCTGTAATGTCTTCTTCGTTATGTGACCCCAGTAAGACTAGCTGTCGCCATTGGCGTCGGCTAACAGGGATCCTAATAAATCAAAATCAAAATCTCTCTCTGAGGAGCAGTGAGGCTGAGCAGACATTACATGCACCATGTATTTGCCAGATGTTATTGCTTACACACTGCTAATTTGATAAGGTGCTGTGACAATGTCATTAACTTCAAGGAAATCTGACTCTCTCTCTCTTTCCCAGAGCCGGATGAAAATAGAAGAAAAATGTGAATCAGATTCCGGAAGGCTATAATATTTTGTGAGATGAGAAAGGAGCCCATCACAGTTTGATTATAAAGCGCTTTAGCAGTAGACAGGCCAGAACCATTCTCCTGTAGACTAATGAGATATGTTCAATGCATGACACCTACAGCATGGGCTAATTATATGACCGACTGACTGTCCTTTATTTTTATGGCTTACATTGGTGATATCACTACTTTACCAAGTGGATTATAATTAGCTTGTCGTGTGAATTAGGATTACCTTGTGGTGCAACATCAGATATATGAAGTATTTATTGAATTTTCTCTTGCAAATGTAGAAGGCTCAGGTATACAGTACGCTGGCACTGAGCCTTGGAAAAGGGACCCTTGTCGAGAGTTCCACCTTCAAAGTCACACTGTAGGCTACTGTAAATAGTGTTACAGTGGTGGAAGAAGACGAGAGATGATAGCAACCGATAGCAACCGATCTATAAATTATGTCTCCGTAATCTAGCATGAGTAGGATGGTCCTCTGAATCAGGGATAGTTTGGCAGGTGGGGTGAAAGAGGAGCGAAAACGATATAGGAAAACAAGTCTAGATTTAACTTTAGCCTACAGCTTTGATATGTGCTGAGAGAAGGACAATGCACCGTCTAGCCATACTCCCAAGTACTTGTATGAGGTGACGACCTCAAACTCTAAACTCTCAGAGGTAGTAATAACACCTGCGGGAAGAGGGGCATTCTTCTTACCAAACCACATTACCTTTGTTTTGGAGGTGTTCAGAACAAGGTTAAGGGTAGAGAAAGCTTGTTGGACACTAAGAAAGCTTTGTTGTAGACCATTTAGCACAAAATCCGGAGAGGGGCCAGCTGAGTATAAGACTGTATCATCTGCATATACATGGATGAGAGCGCTTCCTACTGCCTGAGCTATGTTGTTGATGTAAATTGAGAAGGGCGTGGGGCCTAGGATTGAGCCTTGGGGTACTCGCTTGGTAACAGGCTGTGGCTGAGACAGCAGATTTTCTGACTTTATACACTGCACACTTTGAGAGAGGTAGTTAGCAAACCAGGCCTAAGACCCCTCAGGTACATTATTGAGGACGTTTAAGGTTGCAGTGACACATCCATAACCTTAGTGGAAACCAGATTGCATACCCGAGTGAATACTATAGACATCAAGTAAGCCAGTCAGTTGATTATTGACAAGTTTCCAACACTTTGATAAACAGGGCAAAATAGAAATAGGCCTATAACAGTTAGGATCAGCTTGATCTCCCCCTTTAAATAAAGGATGAACTGCGACTGCCTTCCAAGAAATGGGAATCTCCCCAGAAAGGAGAGACAGGTTCACTTCTTGATGCACCCATCCCATTAGCGGGATCATTTTCATCAACATCCGCTGAATTGCAGAGCGCCAAATTCAAATTAAATTACTAAAAATATTAAATTTTCATGAAATCATAAGTGCAATATAGCAAAACAGCTTAGCTTGTTGTTAATCCACCTGGCGTGTCAGATTTCAATACAGATTTTCGGCGAAAGCATACCAAGTGTTTATGTAAGAACATCTCTCTCAGTTGACAAAATATAACAACTAGCAGCCAAGTAGATTGGTTATGAAAGTCAGAAAAGCAATAAATTAAATTGCTTACCTTTGATGATCCTTGGATGTTTGCACTCACGAGACTCCCAGTTACACAATAAATGTTCATTTTGTTCCATAAAGATTATTTTATATCCAAAATAACTCCATTTGTTTGGAGCGTTATCTTCATAAATCCACAGGCTCGAGTCGTCACGACATCGCAGACAAAAATTCCAAATAGTATCCGTAATGGTCGTAGAAACATGTCAAACGTTTTTATAATCAATCCTCAGGTTGTTTTAAAATATATGATCGATAATATGTCAACCGGAATGTAGCTTCTTCCATAGGAGAGAGAAAATGGCTGTTGCGCATGAAAAACTCTGCTGGTACCCAGCCATCCACTGACGCGATGGGTTCTTTCTCACTAATTTTTCAAAATAAAAACCTGAAACTATGTCTAAAGACTGTTCACACCTTGAGGAAGCCATAGGAAATGGAATCTGGTTGATATCCCTTTAAATGGAGGCAAGGCATCCAATGGAACAGAGAGCTTTCAGGAAAAACAGTACTTCCTTGTTGGATTTTCCTCAGGTTTTCGGCTGCAATATCAGTTCTGTTATAATCACAGACAATGTTTTGACAGTTTTTGAAACTTTAGAGTAGTTTCTATCCTAATCTGACAATTATATGCATATTCTAGTTTCTGGGCCTGAGAAATAGGCAGTTTCAAATGGGTATGTTTTTTTGTCAAATAGAATTATTGAGTTGGAGTGACTGCAAGATCACGGTCAAACCAGTGGGCTGAACCTGTTTTTAATTCTAATTTTCCTTATGGGGCGTGTTTGTCAACAATACCACTGAAAATATGAAAAACAATAAGAATTTCCAAGCGTCTTCGACAGAGGGGGATCAAGCTGATTCTATACCTTTTTACAGAGACCAGTTCATGAAAGAAGGCTTGATCATTAAGGTTTTTTAGCAAGCGTCTATGACAAATCAGGGCAGGTCGTTTCACTGAGCAGCCATTACGAACACAGGCTGTAAAACAGTGATCACAAAGGTCAATACAGAACACAAAAGACAGGTACCTGTCAGGATTATTTGTGAGAATAACGTCGAGGAGAGTAGCCTTTTCTGGGTGTTTGGAGTCATACCTTGTGGGATTGGTGATAATCTGAGAAAGATTTAGGGAGTCCAATTGCTTTAGGACTTGGTCAGGTGGTTTAACTTCTTGACGCTACCCATCCCTGTCACGGGATCATTTTTGTCAGCAACCGCTGAATAACATAACACCACAGTCAAATAATATTACTGAAAAATATTCATATTCATGAAATCACAAGTGCAATATTGCAAAACACAGTTTAGCCTTTTGTTAATCCACCTGTCGTCTCAGATTTTGAAATTATGCTTTACAGCAAAAGCAATCCAAGCATTTGTGTAAATTTATCGATAGCCTAGCATAGCATTATATACACTTAGCATCAGGAAGCTTGGTCACAAAAATCAGAAAAGCAATCAAATTAACCGTTTACCTTTGATGATCTTCGGATGTTTTCACTGACGAGACTCCCAGTTACACAACAAATGTTCCTTTTGTTCCATAAAGATTATTTCTATACCCAAAATCCCTCTGTTTGTTTGTCGCGTTATGTTCAGAAATCCACAGGAAAGAGCAGTCACGACAACACAGACGGAAATTCCAAATAGTCTCCATAATGTCCACAGAAACATGTCAAACGTTTTTTATAATCATTCCTCAGGTTGTTTTTAAAATATATATTCAGTAATATATCAACCGAGTGTGTAGGTTTTTCAATAACACCGGGTGGAACAATGGCCACTTTACCCTGTAGCCAAAACTCACTCTGAGAGCCCCCACCGATCCACTTACGCAATGTGATCTTTCACGCTCATTTTTCAAAATAAAAGCTTTAAACTATGTCTAAAGACTGTTGACACCTTAGGGAAGCCATAGAAAAAGGAATCTGGTTGATATCTCTTTAAATGGAGGATAGGCATGCATAGGAACAGTAGGGTTTCAAAATAAGAGGCACTTCCTGATTGGATTTTTCTCAGGCTTCCGCCTGCAATATCAGTTCTGTTATACTCACAGACAATATTTTTACAGTTTTGGAAACTTTAGAGTGTTTTCTATCAATCTGACAATTATATGCATATTCTAGTTTCTGGGGCTGAAAAATGGGTACATTGGGTACGAATGGGTACGGAAAGGCAGTTTCAAATGGGTACATTTGGGTACAAAATGGGTACAAAATGAATATACTGCCCCCTACACGCAAAAGGTTAAACATGTCCCACTTTAGGTCACCTAGCAGGACAAATTCAGACTCCGTGTAAGGGGCCAGGAGAGAGCTTAGGGCAAGTAGGGTACAGGCTGATGCTGATGGAGGACGATAGCAACCAGCAACAGTCAAAGAAGAGCTATTTGAAAGTTTAATGCTTAAAACCAGCAAATCAAATTGTCTGGGGACAGACTTGGTGGAGACAACCGAGCACTGAAAGTGATCCTTGGTAAAGATTGCCACTCTCCTACCGTTGGAAGATCTGTCTTGCCGAAAAAGGTTATAACCAGAAAGGTTAACATCAGTATTCAAAATACTCTTTCTTAACCACATCTCAGTAATGACCAACACATCTGGATTGGAGCTGTGAACCCATACTTTCAAGTGATCCATTTTAGGTAATAGGCTTCTAGTGTCAACGTGCCAAAAACCCAGGCTTTTACGAGAGCAGAAATCAGTGAAGCAGATATCCGAGCACAAGTCAGAATTGGGGCTAGCAACTGTAGATGGGCCAGGGTGTACATGCATATTTCCATATATCATCAACAGTAATACAATTAAGACACTGCATAGTACAGGGAGAGCTCTGCAGTGCCGATTTATGACATCTGAATGTCCATCAGATGGCAACAAGATCATATTGTACAGCAATTTCATCAGGTAACATGAATTCAAAGCCAGCGAAAGGTGGTTAGAATAGGATGGGAGGCCAAAACTCTGTGTAACCAATAGAGTCAGAGTCCCGAGTGTGGGAACAAACACAGTCTGTCCCACGGTTGGGTAAAGAAAGTTTGTAGTTATCAAAGTATGTGGGAGTCATGAGGCAAATAGTAAAATAACAATTTTCACAATCATTTAAAAAATATATATTGTAAGTTCAGAGTCACTCGCTCCAACAGTGTGTGTGTGCTGGAGGCAAGCGAAAGCTCAGGAGAGAGGGGTGAGTCTTACAGTTGAAGTCGGAAGTTTACCTACACTTTAGCCAAATACATTTAAACACAGTTTTTCACAATTCCTGACATTTAAATATTGCCTGTCTTAGGTCAGTTAGGATCCCCACGTTATTATAAGAATGACATCATTGTAATTTTTTAAAAGCCCATTTTCTGGAATTTTCCAAGCTGTTTAAAGGCACAGTCAACTTAGTGTATGTAAACTTCTGACCCATTGGAATTGTGATAGAGTGAATTATAAGTCTGTAAATAATTGTTGGGAAAATGACTTGTGTCATGCACAAAGTAGATGTCCTAACCGACTTGCCAAAGCTATAGTTTGTTAACAAGAAATGTATGGAGTGGTTGAAAAACGAGTTTTAATGACTCCAACCTAAGTGTATGTAAACTTCCGACTTCAACTGTACCTGTACCAGCCTGGGAGACAGGCCCACACAGACGGTGAACAGATCGCCAGGTGGAATCCAAGCAGCACTGCAGCAGGCAACGGGAGTAGGTGTCACACCCACTTGGGAGAAGCTTTTATTTCTGGAGGCAGATTTCTTGTAGAAAATGCCAGTGAATGGTCTTTGAACAGCAGGAGGGGGCTTCAGGGGGCGCTTCAAAGACTCCTGACACTGTAGCATAAGTATAATACAGAAATACAGTAATACTGAAAGGCACAATTTATAGTAGAATATTTACTAATGTATCAGAGAAAGAGGGGATTGGGGGGCAAGTTTATAAATTGTGAAGTATTATTTATAGTAAATAATAATATGGTAGCAGCAATTGTGATGTGTGTAGCATGTGTGTGTGTGTGTGTGTGTGTGTGTGTGTGTGTGTGTGTGTGTGTGTGTGTGTGAGAGAGAGAGAGAGAGAGAGAGAGTGCATGTGTGCTAAAGTGCACACAGTCAGTGGAGGTTGTCAGTCCAGTTAGTGGCATGGGGTTGTTCAATGACAGACATGTATTTGTTTGAAATCTATCACATATCATGTTCACCATGTTTTTTTTAAACACTAGACATATATAATTGCCTCACTCTCAGAGAAATAAGTAGAACTGTTAAATTGTACAGTCAAATGTAACAAATAACAAGATTGTTATTAAATCATTGTACAAATGATGCATTTGTGACATCAATAGCTAAAGAAAAGTTTAAAAAATTAATCAAAACATTTACATTTGACATTTTTATCATTTAGCAGATGCTCTTACTGTAGATAGACTTACAGTTAGTGCATTCATCTTAAGATAGCAAGGTGAGACAACCACATATCACAGTCAAATATACAATCAGTGGCCAGTGTATTAAAGATGGAGGATCTTAATTTGATCACTCCTTTGTTTGCCGATCATTTTGCAAATGCAATCTTTTTTTTTGTGAAGTCAGTTAAGAACAAATTCTTATTTGCAATGACGGCCTACCAAAAGGCCCAAGACAACAACAGAGCATGGCAGCAACACATGACAACACAGCATGGTAGCAACACATGACAACAACACGGTAGCAACACAACATGGCAGCAGCACAACATGGTAGCAGCACAAAACAAAGTACAAACATGTTGGACAGGCAAAGAGGCAAGCCTGAGTCAAATGGAAATCCTGAATTAATGAAGTGGTGATTAAAGAGCTCAGCCATGTGCTCCTTGTCAGTAACAACCACATCATCAACATTAAGGGACATGGGCAACTGTGAGGAGGAGTGTTTTTTCATTCAAAGTTTAAAACGGCTTCTAAAGTTATAAATTTTCACTTTGAAATGTCAGATTTGATTTGCCCTAGCGAAAATTGTATCAACCACTTAAAAAAATGTCCATTAACTATAATCTACAGAACAATTTAACATTTGCTGTTCCTGCAGGATTATTTTCCTGCTGTAGCAAAGTGACTCAGATTAAGATCCTACATCTGTAGGTACACCCATATAGCCTCTAGAACAGCCTGAATTCTTTGGGGTATGGAAATGGGACCAAACGTGTACCTCTCGACATGACCGCGACCAGCCTGTACCGTTGACTGCAGGCAGGATGGGGTCATGGACTCATGCTTCTTATGCCAAATCCTGACTCTGCCATCAGCATGACTCCACAGGACCCAAGATTCATCAGACCAGGCAATATTTTCTCCACTCCTCAATTTTCCAGTGTTGGTTATCGCGTGTCCACTGGGCCGCTTCTTCTTCTTTTTAGCTGATAGCAGTGGAACTCGGTGTGGCCGTCTGCTGACAAGGACTGACGAGTTGTGCGTTCCGAGATGCCGATCTGGATACCACTGTTATACTGCGCTGTTATTTTCCTGTTAGCGTGCAATTCTTGCCATTCTCCTTAAAACCCTCATCAAAGAGCTGTTTTCTCCCACAGGACTGCCGCTGACTGGATGTCTTTTTGTCACAGCATTCTCAGGAAACCCTAGACACTGACGTGCGTGAAAAGCCCAGTGGGTCGGCCGATTCTGAGATGCTGGATCCGGCGTACCTGGCACTGACGATCATACCATGCATAAAGTCACTTCGTTCACTCGTTTTGCCCAGTCTAACGTTCAATCGAACAGTAAGCTTCAATGCCTGTCTGCCTGCTTTATATCGTGAGCCTCGGCCACGTGACTCATTGTCTGTAGGAGTGATACATTTTTATGAATAGGGTGGTGTACCTAATAAACTGGCCAGTGAGTGTACAGAATATGAACATTCCATTCCAGCTAAACAACTGATATACACAGTGTACAAAACATTAGGAACTCTTTTCATGACATATACTGACCAGGTGAATCCAGGTGAAAGCTATGCTCCCTTATTGATGTCATTTCAATCAGTGTAGATGAAGGGGAGGAGACAGAGTCTATTGGTGGACACGTGCGTCAATCTAACGTAATACAAAAATCCCCATCCAGATTTGTCAGTTTATGCTAGAGATATGTTGTTGTTTTTTTGTATGGGCTGCATCTCAATCCTGAGCTTTCTTATATATTCTAGATATAGGACAGCCACTTCAAAACCTTATTCCTTATGATCTATATTTTGAATGTTTTTTATTCCATTTATGAATGACTTATTCAATGTGTTTCTTTGGGTTATAGTAGTAAAGGCCAAATTCAATATTTCATCAAAAACATTTTTAGATTGTTTTATACCTAAAGTGTCCTAAAATTCAAAATCAAATAGCTAAATAATCCATGGTTTGACCATCTTTAAACAGCTCCATATGTTATTTTAGTAGGCTTAATCGCAGACACAGATTAAGCCTAATCCTAGACAAAATTGCACTTTTACACTGGACTAACTGAAATGTAATTTTTCAGACATGGTTTAAAATAGTCTCAGACTTGCCCTAGTCTAGATTTAAAAAGTTGGATTTCCAGAAGGGTGATTAGAGTTCATCTAGATATAAGCAAAGGCTTAAATTAAACCTGGCAGAGGATTAAAGTTCCTTGATGCTGCGGCCCAAGCCAACTACAAAGTACAGTTCCATGAAGTTGGGAACTTCCCTGGAGTCATCGGCTGTACATATGGATTTCATATTCCCATCAAGTGTCCCTCTACTGCAGATGCTGAGGAGTACAGGAATCTTAAAAACTGTTTCTCTTATAAATGTACAAAGTGTGTGCACTCCCAATTTGCAGTTCTCCAACACTCATGACTCAAGGATTTCCCAAAATTCCTCTATGTATGATCACCTTGAAGGAGGACAACAAAGTGGAATCGAACTTGGTGACAGCGGGTATGCAAAGACCAACTTCTTGTTCACCCCCTATCTTCATGCAATAGGACCTGAGCAGCAATGGTACAACCAAGCTCATATCCCCACCAGGTGAAGTGGAGCGCATGTTTGGTGTATGGAAGTGTCATTCCCAGTGTCTCAGAAACACATTGTGCTTTCAACCGATAAGATGCTGCATTGTCAAAATTGCAACAGCAATGCTTCACAATTACCTCAAGCAGCATGGCTGCCGAGATCCTCGCATTGAGGATGAGGATGGCCCAGATGTTCCCATGGTTGAGGCAGACAATGACAGAAACGGAAGAGATGCTTTTGCTATGCAGCACGTCTCATATACAAAGTGATTGAAATAAACAATAGGCATGGATTCTTAACAAAAAAGGTTTTTAATTCACAAATGGAAATATTGGGACCCCCGAACTGGTGCTGGTTTTTGAAGAACATTGGTACTGCTGCTGCTTCACGCCATAGCCAACTCAACATGAAGGATTTGCTTCTTCATATCATTCTCTTCTTTTAAATAGATTCGTTTACGCTCATGAAATTGCATGGCCAGTTTCTCATGCATGCTCAGCCTTGTCTTTGTCCTCCGGCACTGGTTAGTGACACAATCTTCCTTCCTGGCTGCTGCAGATGTAGTGGGCCGACCTTCATCCCTTCCAAGCTACGGTGATCATCTGCCTCCAGGAAATTATTACATTGCTGCATTAGAGAACATTGTTTCTTCAAGAATTGAGTTCATTACATAATTGTTATTATGGGAGTGCAAGAGATGACTGACAACATCACATATCCCCTGCAGTCCGGGGATGGCACATGTTGAATGAATGTGTCCTACAAAATGAGGATTGGAACAGTCCCCCATCAGAACTGCCCAAATAGTCATCATTGAGGATACCTTCCAGGGGTTGCTGGCTATCAATGATCCCGGTCAAAGTCCCCCAACTCATCTCTGTGGTTTTACTAGTCTTGAAACGCTGCCTATAAGCAACAGCATTTGTCTTCTAAAAGATGATTTAAAAGTTTTTCCACAGAACCTTAGAAAGACAAGACAGTATAAAAATGATATTAGTAATTATGTATGAGATTGTTTGTGTTACATTTCTGTCACACAAGTACATTTAGGCCACATTGTGTTGTTAAAACAGGAAAACTAACATTTCAAAATGACTCTGATTCGTAAAAGTGGGCCAACAATAAAGTTGTTGTGGCATGCTTTTGCTCACTTTTTCATTTCAGTTGAATTCATTACAAATGGTAGTCCAGGCATTGTTTTCTTGTTTTCTGTGGAGGAATAATGCTATTTGTTATCGATAATTGGGTGGTTTTACACAATTCGCTTCAAGAGTTGTTTTTTTAAACCACTTAACTTCTTTGAACATTTTCTTTTACCTCTGTCCATTGTTTAGTCGATCACCACACCACCATTGATCCCCACAGTCTTTTGGAGGGATTGGAAACCCAAATTGGTCTACATAGACACGTTTAGATCTTATCTGTCGGAAAGATATCAGTTTGTCTCTGTGAATGGTTTGTCCTCTGAGAAATAAACAGTCAATTTCGGTGTTCCTCAAGGTTCCGTTTTAGGACCACTATTGTTTTCACTATATATTTTACCTCTTGGGGATGTCATTCAAAAACATTATGTTAACTTTCACTGCTATGCAGAAGACACACAGCTGTACATTTCAATGAAACATGGTGAAGCCCCAAAATTGCCCTCGCTAGAAGCCTGTGTTTCAGACATAAGGAAGTGGATGGCTGCAAACTTTCTACTTTTAAACTCGGACAAAACAGAGATGCTTGTTCTAGATCCCAAGAAACAAAGAGATCTCCTGTTGAATCTGACTATTAATCTTAATGGTTGTACAGTCGTCTCAAATAAAACTGTGAAGGACCTCGGCGTTACACCCTGATCTCAGTTAAGAACCCTGATCTCTCTTTTGACAATCATATCAAGACTGTTTCAAGGACAGCTTTTTTCCATCTACGTAACATTGCAAAAATCAGAAACGTTCTGTCCAAAAATGATGCAGAAAAATTAATCCATGCTTTTGTTACTTCTAGGTTAGACTACTGCAATGCTCTACTTTCCGGCTACCCGGATAAAGGACTAAATAAACTTCAGTTAGTGCTAAATACGGCTGCTAGAATCCTGACTAGAACCAAAACATTTGATCATATTACTCCAGTGCTAGCCTTCCTACACTGGCTCCTGTTAAGGCAAGGGCTGATTTCAAGGTTTTACTGCTAACCTACAAAGTATTACATGGGCTTGCTCTTACCTATCTCTCTGATTTGGTCCTGCTGTACATACCTACACATACGCTACAGTCACAAGACGTAGGCCTCCTAATTGTCCCTAGAATTTCTAAGCAAACAGCTGGAGGCAGGGCTTTCTCCTATAGAGCTCCATTTTTATGGAATGGTCTGCCTACCCATGTGAGAGACGCAGACTCGGTCTCAACCTTTAAGTCTTTACTGAAGACTCGTCTCTTCAGTGGGTCATATGATTGAGTGTAGTTTGGCCCAGGAGTGTGAAAGTCTGGAGCAACGAACCGCCCTTGCTGTCTCTGCCCTCTGCCCTCCCCTATTTCCACTGGGATTCTCTGCCTCTAACCCTATTACAGGGGCTGAGTCACTGGCTTACTGGTGGTCTTTCATGCCGTCCCTAGGAGGGGTTCGTCACTTGAGTGGGTTGAGTCACTGACGTGATCTTCCTGTCTGGGTTGGCGCCTCCCCCCTTGCGTTGTGCCGTGGCGGAGATCTTTGTGGGCTATACTCAGCCTTGTCTCAGGATGGTAAGTTGGTGGTTGAAGATATCCCTCTAGTGGTGTGGGGGCTGTGCTTTGGCAATGTGGGTGGGATTATATCCTTCCTGTTTGGCCCTGTCCGGGGGTATCATCAGATGGGGCCACAGTGTCTCCTGACCCCTCCTGTCTCAGCCTCCAGTATTTATGCTGCAGTAGTTTATGTGTCGGGGGGCTAGGGTCAGTTTGTTATATCTGGAGTACTTATCCTGTCTTATCTGGTGTCCTGTGTGAATTTAAGTATGCTCTCTCTAATTCTCTCTTTCTCACTTTCTTTCTCTCTCTCGGAGGACCTGAGCCCAAGGACCATGCCTCAGGACTACCTGGCATAATGACTCCTTGCTGTCCCCAGTCCACCTGTCCGTGCTGCTGCTCCAGTTTCAACTGTTCTGCCTGCAGCTATGGAATCCTGACCTGTTCACCGGATGTGCTACCTGTCCCAGACCTGCTGTTTTCAACTCTCTAGAGACAGCAGGAGTGGTAGAGATACTCTTAATGATCGGCTATGAAAAGCCAACTGACATTTACTCCTGAGGTGCTGACTTGCTGCACCCTCGACAACTACTGTGATTATTATTATTTGACCATGCTGGTCATTTATGAACGTTTGAACATCTTGGCCATGTTCTGTTATAATCTCCACTCAGCACAGCCAGAAGAGGACTGGCCACCCCTCATAGCCTGGTTCCTCATAGCCTAGGTTTTGGCCTTTCTATGGAGTTTTTCTTAGCCACCGTGCTTCTACACCTGCATTGCTTGCTCTTTGGGGTTTTAGGCTGGGTTTCTGTACAGTACTTTGAGATATCAGCTGATGTACGAAGGGCTATATAAATAAATTAGATTTTATTTGAAATTAGGTGACTTGCTCAAATTCCACACAAGACATTAGTGTCCCATCCCTGGCTTTTGCACATCGTTAATCAAATCAGCCTACACAAAGATGAACTGGTTAGCCCTTATTTACCTTAATCTGGGACTCCCTAGTCTAGAACTAATTCATCTGAAATTAGGCAATGTCTAAGGAAGCAATTGTTTACATCTGGCTTCAGTTAGCCAAGTCCTGATTTAAATACAACTCTGTTTTGGAAACCGCCCCATAGAGGGTCTTTTCTAAGCCTTGAGAAATGGATTGCGTAGGTGTGCCATTCAGAGGGTGAATGGGCAGACAAAAGATTATGTCTTTGAACGGGGTACCAGGCACACCGGTTTGAGTGTGTCAACAACTGCAATGCTGCTGGGATTTACATGCTCAACAGTTTCCCGTGTGTATCAAGAGTGGTCCAACACCCAAAGGACATCCAGCCAACTTGAGACAACTGTGGGAAGCATCCCCGTTGAACGCTTTCGACACCTTGCCCCAACAAATTGACTCTGTTCTGACGGCAAAAGGGGGTGCAACTGTGGGGCTTTTTTTCAGTGGCAGGGACTGGGAGACTAGTCAGGATCGAGGGAAAGATACAAAAAAGTACAGAAGGATCCTTTTTGAAAACCTGCTCCAGAGCGCTCGGGAAACCAATGCAGGGGTGGGTTCAGGACAAGTCTCTGAATGTCCTTGAGTGGCCCAGCCAGAGCCCAGACTTGAACCCAGATCGAACATCTCTGGAGAGACCTGAAAATAGCTGTGCAGCGACACTCCCCATCCATCCTGACTTGAGTGGATCCGTAGCTTGAGAGGATCCGCAGAGAAGAATGGGAGAAACTCCACAAATGCAGGTGTGCCAAGCTTGTAGCATCATACCCAAGAAGACTTTAGGCTGTAATCACTGCCAAAGGTGCTTCAACAAAGTATTGAGGTAAGGATCTGAATACTTAATTTAAACATTATACATTTGTAAAAATGTCTAAAAACCTGTTTTTGCCATGTCATTATGGGGTATTGTGTGTAGACGGATGAGCTAAAACTATTTAATCAATTTTAATTTAGGTTGTAAAGTAACAAAGTGTGGAAAAAGTAAAGGGATCTGAATACTTTCCGAATGCACCATATAGAGGGGATACCCATACAGAGTCAATGTGCGGGGGTACAGGTTAGTCGAGGTAATGTGTACATGTAGGTAGGGGTAAAGTGACTACTTATAGATAATAGATAATAAACAGTGAGTAGCAGCAGTTTTTAAGAAATGGTGTGGGTTCAATGCAAATAGTCCTTGTAGCCATTTGATTAGCTGTTCAGCAGTCTTAAGGCTTGGGGTAGAAACTGTTAAGAAGCCTTTTGAACCTATACTTGGCACTCCGGTGCACATGAGGGTAACCATAAGCAACCATTTCTGCTTAAAAAAGGTGGATATAGCGTTTTGTAAATAAATTATTCAGATATCAATCACACACTCTCTCTCTCTCTCTCTCTCTCTCTCTCTCTCTCTCTCTCTCTCAACTGTCTGATGTCTAAGACTTATAGAACAGATAGAAGTTCTCATCATAAAGGTAGTTGTAGCCCCTTGGTGTATTATTCATTGTTGAACAAATTTGACAACATTTTATATATTACATTTTACCCCAGCTTATTGTGTGATAATAACAGTGTATTTTCTGATGGTATTTTCAGTTTGGTGTCACCAAGAGCTCTAGTATAATTTCCATTTTAGCAGCCAGGCCACATTAGCATACATCACTCCATAATGCAGGACCGCTGGGTCTTCTACAGATAGGATTAAAGAACAGAGACTGCCAGAGCAGAACCGATTTAGATGCAGGGGAGGGGGATAGCGGGATAGAGAGAGAGAGAGAGGACGGTGGGGAGAATAAAGAGGGAGAGTGAATTGGAAGGGTGTGTAGGGGGGCATGGGGTGTATAAGGGCATGACCTTTATCATCAAAATGTACAGTATAGATCAGTATAGATCTGCCCAAATCAAAAGGGTTAGAACCGAGGTGGAGAAGGATAGGGAGTGATTTGGGACCGGCTGTCAGAGTGGAGGTCTACAGTTCTCTGCTCAACAGCCTGGCTGTTGCCTCCATCACTCTGGCATCTCTATCCCCTCCACCTCTCCAGAGAGCTTACAGCCAGTACACCCCTTTATGATTATTTCACATTCTCATTTCTCTATTGCAATTTGATAAGCCCAGCACATCAATAATGTACGTGGGTGTGTGGGGTTCTATGTATGTATGTGAGTATGCTCTTTGTGTGTGCGTGTGTGTGTTGTGTGTTGTGTGTTGTGTGTGTGTGTGTGTGTGTGTGTGTGTGTGTGTGTGTGTGTGTGTGTGTGTGTGTGTGTGTGTGTGTGTGTGTGTGTGTGTGTGTGTGTGTGTGTGTGTGTGTGTGTGTGTGTGTGTGTGCGCGCAAGTGACATCAGGTCTTTCAAGGTTGATTCTGAATGAGGAGCTCTCTAGTCTTTAGCAAAACCTGGAGCTATTAATGTATAGTTTTGTGGGGAATATTTAGCTAACTACAGTAGTTGCTAGCATTCACTTTGATTTGTAGACTTGTTGGCAAAATGTTTCAATAAGTTGCTTATGAATCTCTGCCAATGCCAACATAAATTCTATGTTTCCCAATCTTCCTTAAAATGTGTGAAGTAGTTTTGGTCTTCATCAAGTACACTGCAAATACATTTAGATTTTTGAAAAGATTAGAACTGCATCTTCTTATGATGAGACAAAGATCAATGGCTGAAAAGTTATTCTTGAAATGTAGAGTACAGTAGAGTGGTATAAACAGCTAAAAGCTTGAGGGAAAAAATCTGCTTCAAATGAGTAGAAGTTCTGTGAAACTGGTTTCTTCTTAAAATAAAGTTTATTGCGGCCGTTGGATCTAAAGGCCAGCTGCTCTTAGATATTCAATGAGTCTTCTCCAGTGGCAGGTCCTGAGTCAGCCCAATATACTGCCTCTCTACTGCCAGGTGAGGAAGACATCCATCAAATTGGAATAGACAAGGCTTCTCTCTCTCTCACTCTCTCTCTCTCTCTCTCTCTCTCTCTCTCTCTCTCTCTCTCTCTCTTCTCTCTCTCTTTCTCTCTCTCTGCCACCACTGCATCCCTAACCAGGGCCCTCAACTTTGCTGCTAAATTGCTGTTCTCAGCAGTAAGCATTGAACCTGCTCAACATGCAGATTAGTCTTGTACAATAAAACATTTTCGTTGGTATCCTTGTAAGGCATCTAAGCTAACATACGGTTCAGTTCTTGTCGAACTGTCAAGATCATTTTAACAAGGATATCTGTGAGTAAAGTCCAGAGGATTTATTAAAGCTTAGGCAGGAACAGTATGTGTGGAATACACATCATTAAGGGAAAGTTACCGCTTGCACAAAACGTATTTCAAAAATATATACAGTATACACTGTATATATATATATATATCATTTTTTTTTGCCCTGTATTTTTTTTTTTTTACATTCCCCCCCAAAGATGTATATAAATAACAACAACTTACAGACACACACAAAAAATAACTACATCTCATCTACCCAGAACTGCATGGTCCCACCCCCATTATTGTTTGCCATTTGGCCTTAAATTGTACCAATTTGTTTTCCCGGTCGCCTATGCTATTTAAATATTTAAATAGTAAAGCCTTTGATTTTTCCATTGGGTCAATGATGGCGGATTGATTTAGTAAACATTTTTTCAAGATGAGTAATGAAAAGAGAAACATCCAGCCCATTGGGTATCTCACTACAGCCCCATATGACATGTTTTTAAATATTCAGACAGACAGATTAAAAGGAAGTTCACACTGTAATACATCTGACAGCCAACCTTCTAGCTCCGCTCAGAACTTCCAGACTTTATAGCATTTCTGGAAAGCATGGATTATTGAGTCATTATTCGTTTTTCAGTTGAGACATGACTCTCGTATATAATACATTCTATACATTCCTTTATACTGGATTAAGCATATATTTTTGAAAACTGTAGTTATGCTCCAACTTTCCCTCCATCTTGAATCAACATCAGTTCTTTTTACATCTTGGTTTATATTTTTTTTCGAAGAGATTGTCAGTTGGATAGGCTCTCTGCCAGGATAGGCTCTCTTTGTATATCTTCCCTGTCATATGAACATCCTTTTCTGACTCAAATAAGATTCCCTTGAGGTTACTCTGGTGATAAGTAACTTTTAAGTTGCATGTATTTGGAGGTGTTCAAATTGATCAGTCTAATTTTTTTTTTTTATTCTGTCAAGGAAATACATGTATTTCTTGTTACCATGTAATTTACGGTTTCTATGACTTTAGTTTTCCATGTGGACCAATTTAATATGCGAATTATGAATAGCTATCCAAGGATTGTTCCATATGGCTGTGTTTTCAGGGAGTGGAGTTGGCCAAAAAGACTCTCAGACCATGAGAAACAATGGTCTGATGAAAGCAAGATTGAATTTTTTGGCCTGAATGCCAAGCGTCACGTCTGGAGGAAATCTGGCACCATACCTACGGTGAAGCATTGTGGTGGCAGCATCATGCTGGGGGGATGTTTTTCAGTTGGAGGGACTGGGAGACTAGTCAGGATCGAGGGAAAGATGAATGGAGCAAAGTACAGAGATCCATGATGAAAACCTGTTCCAGAGTGCTCAGGACCTCAGACTGGGGAGAAGGTTAACCTTCCAACAGGACAACGACCCTAAGAACAAAGCCAAGACAATGCAGGAGTGGCTTCGGGACAAGTCTCTGAATGTCCAAACATCTCTGGAGAGATCTGAAAATGGCTGTGCAGCGGTGCTCCACATCCAACCTGACAGAGCTTGAGAGGATCTGCAGAGAACAATGGGAGAAAGTCCTCAAATACAGGTGTGCCAAGTTTGTAGCGTCATACCCAAGAAGACTCGAGGCTGTAATCTCTGCCAAAGTTACAGAGTAAAAAGTCATAAGTAAATGGTCTGAATACCTATGTAAATGTTATCTTTCTGTTTTTTTATTTGTAATACATTTGCAAAAATGTTAAAAACTTGTTTTTGCTTGGTCACTAAAGACTAGAGATTGTGTGTAAATTGAAGGAGGGGGGAAAAAAACGAATAAAAAACTAGAATAAGACTGTAATGTAACAAAATGTGAAAAAAGTCAAGTTGTCTGAATACTTTCCGAATGCACTGTAGCTGAAATAACTGTTTGATACATGAAACTTGGATGTATTGAATGAATTAAGTGACGTGTGTTTTGTGTAAATAAGGGGGTTACTTTGTCTCAAAATGTTGAGTAGAGTTCTATGGGAAAGCCACCCATTCCTGGTGCTTTTCTCCGTGCTCGTGTTTTAACAGTATCCACTATTTCTTCTTGGGGGATCTCTGTTTATAATTATTACTTTAAGTATGCTGATAGTTGCTTCAGAGTTGTTGAGTCTAAGAAGGCTGTATGATTCGTCCCACTGTTGTTTCATTGATATACATTTTCAAAGCAGATTTAAAAATGATTATTAATCGCATTATTGTTTCTAATGACCATTTTTTTGTGTCTTTATCTTGTAAACTTAGAACTGGTTTAGCATGCATTTGTTTTGTGAGAGCTGCAGGTTTGTTTGTCATTAACTAGTATGCTTTGCTTGAGTTTAACCTGAGGTAAAAGATCGTATTCCTACTTAAGTTCCAACATTTTATTTTATTCTTTACAAAACGTATTTCTCACTGAACCACCACCTCCATACAATGTGATTGCAGAGACATCATTTAGAATGAGACATAGTAACAAAGACATGATGCTGACTGGAGGTTCACTGAGTAAGACTTTTAATGCAATGGAATGACGAACAGCAAAATCATGAGGCCTGAAGGTAGTAGATGCCCCTCCGTGTACCCCTCAGTAAATCAGAGCCATGTAGAGTGTCAGATCAAAACTCTAGTCGCTCATTATCCAATGACAACATAACCATCTGTGCTGGTTATAAACCATCTGTGCTGGTTATAAGCCACTCATGAGAAGTGTGCTCTTGTCTACAGCTCTGGGCAAACCCCAAGGCCCCCAAGCGCCCCTCCTTCCCATTCCTACCTCTACTGTACCTGTCCTTCTTTTCAAGACACTACCCCCATCCCTCTCCCCTCTCTCCTTCCTTCTTTCCTTCAAGACACCACCCCTCACCATCCCTCTTCCCCATAGCCACAGGAAGTAGGGGTGGTGAGGGTGCTGCAGCACCCCCTGAAGAATAAGAATTTAAAAAATATACAGCGATACATTAAGTGGGCAACAAAAAATATGAAATACTTAGGATGCTTAATAAGTGACAGCAAACAACAAATATATAAATATAACTTTATTCCATTAATCAACTATATGAAAGCAGATCTAATTAAATGGAATAATCTCCTGAGCCTTTAATAGTCCTGTATTAGTGGATATATACGTCTGTATCACCAGCGACTTTGCGGCTATGCTCTCCCCTCTCTCCTTCCACATTTCCATGCACCACCCCCTCAACATCCCTATCCCCTATTCCCCATCCTTCATCCTTCCCTCCCCTCTCTCCTTCCTCCTTTCCTTCAGAGACCACCCCCTCACCATCCCTCTCTCCTTTCTATGAATCCGTGATGCGACAGAGAGCCAAATTGAGCTCACCACATTCCCCCAAAGTGCCCTTCATCAGACTGGCCCGGTGCTCCAGTGCTTCAGCAAACAGCACACTGTACACTGGGCCAATTAGCAGGCCCACAGCGTGGGCGAGGGGGGCGTGGCAGACGTGGGATGGATGGGGCATAATGACCCTGCAGGGTAATGACCATGGTTCTCTCTCTCTCTCTCTCTCTCTCTCTCTCTCAATCCTTCTTTTACTTGTTCTTCTCTTTTTAGCTCTCTCATTCTGTCTGTTGACTGGCTGTCACTCCCAGCGTGCTCATGGGGATGGATAAGGTTACACACACATTGGGAAAGGTTACAGACACATGAAGTACATACCCTTACAAAAAAAATGTAAATGAAAAAAATCACATGTGAAGAAACATATGTGGTTTCCCAAAGTTTCACGTGTGTTTTTGTAACTGGCATGATTAGAACCCAGATCTCCCAAAGGAGAAGCCAACATCTTGATCATTCGACCAAGAGAGCCAACGCTAACTTTGAAGTCGCAGACAGAGCTACCTCATCAAGTGACCATGAGCAACCGACTCATATCCTCTACACTTTAATGTGTGTATTTTCTGTCCTGCAACGCCCTCTACTGCTCATCCTGTGTGTTCTTGACCTCCCACCACTCCCCCTCTCTCTCTGTGTGTGTGTGTGTGTGTGTGTGTGTGTGTGTGTGGGCAGAGACATGTGTGCTGGAGTCAGAGCAGGTCCCCACCAGCTGCAACCTGTTCCATAATCAAGACCACTACAAATACTCAGCCCTGCCAGTTCCACGCTGCCAAATCGTAATCTCTGCTCAATCAGTCTACGCTTCTAGCCATTTGTTACTATTCAGATCCTGTTGTGCCTGTTTTCCTTGCCTGATGCTATTTTCCTCTCCGCTACAGTTCTGCCCGCTCTGACTCTAGTCCCTGTCGGCAGTCCCACGGCTCGTCATCCTGCTACTCTGTCCTGGATACCCCACTCTACTACTCCCTTGGATTCCCCTCTGGACCTGCTTACCCTGTCCCAACCCCTCTCGCTCCAGCCTCAGCCTCCGCACCTGGTTTCCAGCAACCCGCCCGAGCTTCCCCTGACCTACACTACATCTCCCCCCTGTGTTTCTGGGTTTGCTCTTGGGTTCCCCTGTTCCACTCTTTGTAACATTTTCACATTTAAGGTCAACTAGGGCTGTCAAATAAGAATAGATGAATAATCGAGTTAATCAAAGGTTTTGCTGTGATTAATCACAACTAATCACAAATGCATAATTAGCTCAAATTGTCTTGTAATTTAGGATTTTTTTACACCAAAAAACATTGTACAAATATTGACGTGTTGATTTTGTCCAAAGTAATGGTTAGCTAAATCAGGTAACTTGGTAAACACACTCTTTTTTTATCACCAACTATTTATTCAGTATTGTCATTTTTCTTTTCCAGATGGGGGTTACATGTACAAAAACAACCAATTAAATGCATGGAAATTTAACCCAAACCCATTTCCCCCCTCAGTGCCCATCCAACCGCCCACCCACATCCTCCCTCCCCACCCAGAAACCATGCAAAGAAAGTAAAAAAGTCTGAATATACAGTTTACATACAATTAGGTATGGAGTTGGAGTCATTAAAACTCATTTTTCAACCACTCCACAAATTTCTTGTTAACAAGGTATAGATTTGGCAAGTCGGTTAGGACATCTATTTTGTACATGACACAAGTAATTTTCCAACAATTGTTTACAGACAGATTATTTCACTTATAATTCACTGTATCACAATTCCAGTGGGTCAGAAGTTTACATACACTAAGTTGACTGTGCCTTTAAACAGCTTGGAAAATTCCAGAAAATGATGTCATGGCTTTAGAAGCTTCCGAGGTATACCTGTGGATGTATTTCAAGACCTACCTTCAGACTCAGTGCCTCTTTGCTTGACATCATGGGAAAATCTACAGAAATCAGCCAAGACCTCAGAAAGAAAATTGTAGACAACCACAAGTCTGGTTCATCCTTTCCAAACGCCTGCAGATACCACATTCATCTGTACAAACAATAGTACGCAAGTACAAACACCATGGGACCACGCAGCCGTCATACTGCTCAGGAAGAGGACGCACTCCGTCTCCTAGAGATGAACGTACTTTGGTGTGAAAAGTCCAAATCAATCCCAGAACAACAGCAAAGGACCTTGTGAAGATGCTGGAGGAAACAGGTACAAAAGTATATACAGTGGGGAGAACAAGTATTTGATACACTGACGATTTTGCAGGTTTTCCAACTTACAAAGCATGTAGAGGTCTGTAATTTTTATCATAGGTACACTTCAACTGTGAGAGACGGAATCTAAAACAAACATTACAGAAAATCACATTGTATGATTTTTAAGTGATTAATTGGCATTTTTATTGCATCTTCCAAATGGACAATGACTCCAAGCATACTTCCAAAGGTGTGGCAAAATGGCTTAAGGACAACAAAGTCAAGGTATTGGAGTGGCCATCACAAAGCCATGACCTCAATCCCATAGAAAATTTGTGAGCAGAACTGAAAAAGCTTGTGCGAGCAAGGATGCCTACAAACCTGATTCAGTTACACCAGCTCTGTCAGGAGGAATGGGCCAATATTCCCTCAACTTATTGTGGGAAGCTTGTGGAAGGCTACCAGAAACATTTGACCCAAGTTAAACAATTTAAAGGCAATGCTACCCAATACTAATTGAGTGTATGTAAACTTCTGACCCACTGGGAATGTGATAAAAGAAATAAAAGCTGAAATAAATCATTCTCTCTACTATTATTCTGACATTTCACATTCTTAAAATAAAGTGGGGATCCTAACTTACCTAAGACAGGCAATTTTTACTTGGATTAAATTTCAGGAATTGTGAAAAACTGAGTTTAAATGTATTTGGCTAAGGTGTATGTAAACTTAAATATAAATATATTATGGAGGAGCGGGGACTGCGAAGCAACACAAATATTGGCACAGGCACATGCACACACACACCACACACACACCACACACACACACACACACACACACACATTATACAGTACATACACATGGATTCATTTCTCTAGATATGTGGTAGTGGTGGAGTAGAGGCCAGAGGGCACACAGTCTGTTGTGAAATCTGTGAATATATTATAATGTTTTTAAAAGTGTATAAACAGCCTTAATTTTGCTGGACCCTAGGAAGAGTAGCTGCTGCTTTGGCAATGGAAAACGTGTGTGTTGTTGTATTCTGGAAGGGCACTTTTCGTTGTTGACTGCAGGAAAGGGCTAAAAATGTTTTGTACAGCTCTTCTTGGAAAAAGGAATCATTAGAAGGAGCCATTGTAGCGAATTAACGAACCAGAAAAAGTCTGGTTCATCCTTGGGGGCAATTTCCAAATGCCTGAAGGTACCACGTTCATCTGTACAAACAATAGTACGCAAGTATAAACACCATGGGACCAAGCAGCCGTCATACCGCTCAGGAAGGAGACACGTTCTCTCTCCTATCAATCCCAGAACAACAGCAAAGGACCTTGTGAAGATGCTGGAGGAAATAGGTACAAAAGTATCTATATCCACAGTAAAAAACGAGTCCACCTCTTCCACACTGACTTTATGGAATTCAAAAGTACAATTCTTGATTGATGTAATATTTATAAAATATCTTTATCTGGACACTTTCTATTTACCTGGGAACTTTCCTTATTGTAGGCTACTACCACTTTTAGTCTTAATCTTTACTACACGTCTCACTGTTTAACACATGACCTCACATGTGAATCCTTTAAGAGATGGGTGTGGCTGGTTTAAAAGATGGTGTGAACAACGGTGAATGGGTGTAGACAAAGGAGAGCTCTAGTAGGTACCAAAACATTCAATGGCCCTTTTCTCAAAAGTGAGTTTACAAGTTTATCAACTTTCAACGCAGAATTACTTTCCCATTGTTCCTCAAAAATGCAGTGTATGGCATACCAATTTGAAGCTCTGAGTCTCTACTTTTGACCAATGTCAAAAACCCAATTAAAAATGTTGCTACCTAAGACTGATTTGATCCGGTCAGTCACATATGCTGATCCTCTTCTCCACAAGGGTCAGAACCCCGGATTTTGCTACGAGGCGAACAATTTGCAGTTTGACTTCAAAACTGTGGATTCGTACAATCATTCAACGAGATTCGTTCCGGAGAGGACCCATATGGTAGCAATATGTATCAGCAGCATGGGGCCCAGATTCTAACGCCTAAACGGTTCATAGAAAAGATTGCTCATTAAGAAAGTTGGATTCCGCGCTTCAACTCCAGTGACTCGCACGTTGAATTTATGTGAATGATTTGAGTGATTTTGTTTTCTTTATATGGAGATTGATTTTTTCCCCCTTCCAGCTTAGTTCACACTGTTTCCAGATCATGGAGTGTCCCCTCTGTCACGTTGGCCACTGTCTCCAAACTTTCCACTTTAGTTGAGTTGGTATCCACTTTAGAAGAGAGCAGTGCAAGAGATTAATTTACCGGTTTTAATTACAAGTCGAGGGCAGAGGTAATTTACTCACAAACAATCTAGAGAGAGCCTCCACTTTCCCACAGGTGAATTATAAATGTAAAGAATATGCCAGCAGCTGGAACAAAATAGACCCGCTATTGTAATAGAGTGAACATCCCACACCTTAATGTCACCTTAATGGGATGTTGTATGTTGACAATTATTTGACAATAAGTCAGTTAATTCATAGTTATTTTGCAAAAGAAAAGTCACAAGAAAGCCACGCATATTTTCAGTTTATATCGAACGCTTTAAGACGATGCAATTGAAAACAAATTGTGACCTAAAATTACAAAAAGTTAACTCACGTTAACTTTGACAGAGCTAATAGTAACATGTTAAACAGGATAAATAAGAATGTGCACGGTGCTAGTTTCTCTGTTCTTTTCATTGTGCTTTTCCCAACGGTCACAGACCTACATATGAAGAAGAGAGGCATGCACCTGCAGCAGTAACACTCAGAATGGATGGCTCAGAAATAAGAAACCATACTTTTAAGACACTTGAATTGTTATACTCAGGTAGGCTGTTACCTATTTACAGAACTGCATTACAGCATTTGCAATTCTGTATGTGGAAACACTGCTACTGCAACAAGTTAGCACCACCTCTGGGAACTTACAATTCCACCTGTGAACATGAGATTTTCACCATACAGTTTTTAACACGTGAAACTGCAAATTTCAAATGTGCAACTGCAATTCACACGTGAGGTGAAAACATCTCACACGTGAAAAGGTGGTGTTAACATCTGAACTGTCAATTTAATACACTGCTCAAAAAAATAAAGGAAACACTAAAATAACACATCCTAGATCTGAATGAATGAAATATTCTTATTAAATACTTTTTTCTTTACATAGTTGAATGTGCTGACAACAAAATCACACAAAAATTATCAATGGAAATCAAATTTATCAACCCATGGAGCTCTGGATTTGGAGTCACACTCAAAATTAAAGTGGAAAACCACACTACAGGCTGATCCAACTTTGATGTAATGTCATTAAAACAAGTAAAAATGAGGCTCAGTAGTGTGTGTGGCCTCCACGTGCCTGTATGACCTCCCTACAACGCCTGGGCATGCTCCTGATGAGGTGGCGGATGGTCTCATGAGGGATCTCCTCCCAGACCTGGACTAAAGTATCCGCCAACTCCTGGATAGTCTGTGGCGCAACGTGGCGTTGGTGGATGGAGCGAGACATGATGTCCCAGATGTGCTCAATTGGATTCAGTTCTGGGGAACGGGCGGGCCAGTCCATAGCATCAATGCCTTCCTCTTGCAGGAACTGCTGACACACTCCAGCCACATGAGGTCTAGCATTGTCTTGCATTAGGAGGAACCCAGGGCCAACCGCACCAGGATATGGTCTCACAAGGGTTCTGAGGATCTCATCTCGGTACCTAATGGCAGTCAGGCTATCTCTGGCGTGCACATGGAGGGCTGTGCGGCCCCCCAAAGAAATGCCACCCCACACCATGACTTACCCACCGCCAAACCGGTCATGCTGGAGGATGTTGCAGGCAGCAGAATGTTCTCCACGGCGTCTCCAGACTCTGTCACGTCTGTCACATGTGCTCAGTGTGAACCTGCTTTCATCTGTAAAGAGCCCAGGGTGCCAGTGGCGAATTTGCCAATCTTGGTGTTCTCTGGCAAATGCCAAACGTCCTGCACAGTGTTGGGCTGTAAGCACAACCCCCACCTGTGGACGTCGGGCCCTCATACCACCCGCATGGAGTCTGTTTCTGACAGTTTGAGCAGACACATGCACATTTGTGGCCTGCTGGAGGTCATTTTGCAGGGCTCTGGCAGTGCTACTCCTGTTCCTCCTTGCACAAAGGTCGGAGGTAGCGGTCCTGCTGCTGGGTTGTTGCCCTCCTACGGCCTCCCCCACATCTCCTGATGTTCTGGCCTGTCTCCTGGTAGCGCTTCCATGCTCTGGACAATACGCTGACAGACACAGCAAACCTTCTTGCCACAGCTCGCATTGATGTTCCATCCTGGATGAGCTGCACTACCTGAACCACTTGTGTGTGTTGTAGACTCTGTCTCATGCTACCACTAGAGTGAAAGCACCGCCAGCATTCAAAAGTGACCAAAACATCAGCCAGGAAGCATAGGAACTGAGAAGTGGTCTGTGGTTATCAACTGCAGAACCACTCCTTTATTGGGGGTGTCTTGCTAATTGCCTATAATTTCCACCCTTTGTCTATTCCATTTGCACAACAGCATGTGACATTTATTGTCAATCAGTGTTGCTTCCTAAGTGGACAGTTTGATTTCACAGAAGTGTGATTGACTTGGAGTTACATTGTGTTGTTTAAGTGTTCCCTTTATTTTTTTTGAGCAGTGTACAAAGGAAAATATGATTTAAGATGTGAAGTTTAAGCTTAACATGTGAAAACACACACACACTCTCACACACACAATCAAACCTCTGGAAGGGAGCTCTGTTGCAGAGGTGCAGAATGGTGAGGGTAGTAAAGGGCCCTTTTGATGTGTTCTTAAACAGTATTCCATGGGCGGGTGAAGCTAATGGGTCTCATATGCGGAGCTGCATGGCTTTACAAAATAACTACCCATATCTGCTATGCTAACAACAAGACCTGAAAGGAAACTGAGATCTGGCCTGGTTACAACTGCCCCACAGGGATAAACAAAGTTGAGTTTTATTCCACTGGGTACAAACTTCGAGGTATAAAGTTCAACCCTTTCTCTTTGCATGGAGGGACACTGTCTTATCTGGCGTACACCTCTCCCGTTCCGCCGCTGTCGCTGTCAGGTGTTGTGGCAGATCAGCCTGAGAGTCTCCATGAAGGAATAGAACGACAGGATGTGACTAATTATGTGTCACAACTTGTCAATCATCTACACCCCAGAGGTTGTTTGTTGTCACACAAAAAGCAGTGACTAAACTTCACAGCGACTAAACTTCAAAGGAAATATTACATTTTCTAAAGGTCTGGGTTTGTGTGCTTCGATGGAGATAAAAAAAGGCAGTCAGATATTATTGGTATCAGGGACATTTACATTTGTTTTTAAATTCATACCGAAGTGATGTTTTTGTATATAAAAAATGGATGAATAGTCAGTAGAAGTGTTGCAGTATGTGTTTGCTTGGCATGCAAGTGAATTTTTTTTGCAAATCTGGATTGTGATAATGATGCCTCATTATTGCGCTCGCTCTCACAAACTGAGATATTTGAAAGCACCCATGCACACTGCAAATATATACACAATAATTACATCCACAATTACATTATTTTTTCTTCTTTTTTTTCTGTAAATGGCTGCTTCCTGAAGACCCCTTCTGGCATATCACTGGAGCAGAATATTCCTTTAGAGTTGAATACATCACACATTCTGAAAGAGCTGTCACATATGACATAGTAAGATAATTACGGCATGAATCCACTTGAGCACAAAACGTGAATGGTTAAGAGGTAACAGAGGACTAGAATGCTTTCTTAAAGGCGAGGATGTTTGACAACATGGATCAGGTCGAGACCCCCTCCCACCACCACCACCAAAAAAACTGCTGTCTTCATCTCTTATTGTAATGCTCCGGGTGTCGTGGGTGTGGAGTCAAATGCAGGAAACAGAATTTCAATGCTGTGCGTCTTTTTAATAGCGCTTAACACACCACAGGGTGCTCACAAAAGTAACGTTCCAAACACAACAGAGCCGAAGGTTACAATGAAATAATCCCGCACAACAACCAGGCGGGCCGGCTGTCTAATAAAGACAAACTAATTAACCCTACACAGGTGCTACCACTAAACATACAAGGAGGGGGAGGAAAAAACAATCAGTGGCAGCTAATAGGCCGGTGACGACGACCGCCGAGCGCCACCCGCCCGGGAAAAGGAAACACCCTCGGTCGGACTCGTGACACTTATAATCTAGCTATAACCGCTAATGACATTACTCGCTAGTTTAAACCCTTGTAAGACAAAAAATATAAAGAGCAGACATTTCAGTCTTTTTTTTCACTTTTATTCCAGTAAACCTATAAGCTGTCATTATCTATGCCTAATTAAGCTTTGACTTTCTCATCAGTTCTATCTAATCAAGGAGAAAATTAATATTTCACTGTCATTTCTTCACAGTAAATGTTAGAATCTATTCATGTCTTCTAACGAGGCAGACTCTGAAAGAAATCAGACAGGCTGACATTCTTTATTAATTATCTACTGTTTACCATTATCATTCTAACATATTCTCCCCCTTTCTTGCCCTCAGAACAGCCTCAATTTGGACTGTCAAAATACTGGCCAATGTTGACTCCATGCATCCCACAGTTGTGTCAAGTTAGCTGGATGTCCTTTGGGTGGTAGACCAAGAAACTTTTGAGTGTGAAAATCCAGCAGTGTTCCAGTTCTTGACACAAACCGGTGAGCGTGGCCTGGCAGCTACTACCATGCTATGTTCAAAGGCACTTAAATATTTTGTCTTGCCCATTCACGCTCTAAATGGCACACACACAATCCATGTCTCCATTGCCTCAAGGCTTAAAAATCCTTCTTTAAACTGTCTCCTCCCCTTCATCTACAATGATTGATGTGGATTTAACAATTTACATCAATAAGGGATTGTAGCTTTCACCTGGTCAGTCTATGTCACGGAAAGAGAAGGTGTTCTTAATGCTTTATATACTCAATGTATGTTGCTACTCAGGTATGGGTAGATTCCCTGAGGAGATCCACATGGAACAGGGATGGAACTCTCTAGCTCTGTTTGTGGAACCCTGAGGATCCCTAGTCTATCAAAGAATCTGTGATGATGATCTCAGGGCAATGAAGGATCTCGGAACTGAAGTTAAGAAAGAAAGAAAGAAAGAAAGAAAGAAAGCTGTGAGACAGTCAAATAGAGAAGGAAAGAGATAAAGGAGAGGAGGTCTAACTTCGTGTAAATAAGGAGTGCTGGAGCGTGGGCACTGCATGCAGCCTCTGCTTTGTCAATGAGCATGTCGCCACAGGGAGCAGCTTCCTCACGCCTGTCAGGGGCTTAGGTCAATAATCCATTGACTCCATTTACAGACCAGGCACTTGCTACACACAAACGCGCACGCACAGCTGGCCTCCCCTCTGTCTCACACACACACACACACACACACACACACACACACACACACACACACACACACACAAACATTCATTAATAGGTGGGTCAACATAAATGTTGTTGGACAAAATGGAAGCACTCAAATTATGCAAAACCGAGGGCCGTGAACAGCCCTTAGGAGGGCGTTATCACACGATAATCCCCCGGTTCAAGGGCCTTATTGCTTTTATAAAATGGTTGCCATATTTATAAAAATAGGAATTCCATTTTTTTATTAAAAACATTATTTTAAAGAGTAAATTTGTTTTTGCATTCTGAAGTTGCTACCCAAGCGGGCTGGTCGTTAGTTATTTAGTGACGTTTCCATTGATGGCACACCAGTGGAAGAACTTTCCATGGTCCTGTCACTGGTTGGTGACAGGAGTGCTTGTCTCTCACATTGTTGCTTGCTAAAATGGAACTCCAGTATTTTCTGTGCTCCATGTTAGGGGCTACCAATAACTCTTGTGTGATTTCTCACACCGATGGCCACTCACAGCCATAATGTCTCCTGCCTCATTGGACGCATTGGATTCTTATTTATTTATTTATTATAATTTTCTCCCTTTTTCTCCCCAATTTCGTGGTATCTATCCAATCGGTAGTTACAGTCTTGTCGCGTCGCTGAAACTCACATACGGACTCGGGAGAGGTGAAGGTCGAGAGCCGTGTGTCCTCCAAAACATGACCCAACCAAGCCGCACTGCATCTTGACACAATGCCCACTTAACCCGGAAGCCAGGCACACCAATGTGTCGGAGGAAACACCGTACCCTGGCAACCGTCTCAGCGTGCATGCGCCCAGCCCGCCACAGGAGTTGCAAGAGCGCGATGGGACAAGGATGTCCCGGCCGGCCAAACCCTCCCCTAACCCCGATAACGCTGACAAAGTGAAAACAGTTTTTTTGAAATGTTGGAAAATGTATTAAAAATAAAAAACTGAAATACCTTATTAACATACAGTATCAGTCAAAAGTTCAGACACACCTAAAGTACTCATTCCAGGTTTTTCTTTATTTTTACTAGTTTCTACATTGTAGAATAATAGTGAAGATATCAACACTATAAAATAACACACATGGAATCATGTAGTAACCAAAAAAGTGTTAAATAAATCAACATATATTTTATATTTGAGATTCTTCAAAGTAGCCACCCTTTGCCTTCATGACAGCTTTGCACACTCTTGGCATTCTGTCAACCAGCTTCCTGAGGTAGTCACCTGAAATGCATTTTAATTAACAGGTGTGGCTTGTTAAAAAATACATTTGTGGAATTTCTTTCCTTCTTAATGCGTTTGAGCCAATCAGTTGTGTCGTGACAAGGTAGGGATTGTATACATAAGATAGCACTATTTGGTAAAAGACCAAGTCCATATTATGGCAAGAACAGCTCAAATAAGCAAAGAGAAACGACAGTCCAGTATTACTATAAGACATGATGGTCAGTCAATGCGGAACATTTCAGAAATTTTGAAAGGTTCCTTCAAGTGCAGTTGCAAAAACCATCAAGCGCTGTGATGAAACTGGCTCTCAGGAGGACAGCAACAGGAAAGGAAGACTCAGAGTTACTTCTGCTGCAGATGATAAGTTCATTAGAGTTACCAGCCTCAGAAATTGCAGCCCAAATAAATGCTTCACAGAGTTTAAGTAACAGGCACATCTCAACATCAACTGTTCAGAGCAGACTGCATGAATCAGGCCTTCATGGTCGAATTGCTGCAAAGAAACCACTACTAAAGGACACCAATAATAAGAAGAGACTTGCTTGGGCCAAGACACACGAGCAATGGACATTAGACTGTGGAAGTCTGTCCTTTGGTCTGATGAGTCCAAATTTGATATTTTTGGTTCCAACCGCAGTGTCTTATGAGACGCAGAGTAGGTGAACGGATGATCTCTGCATGTGTGGTTCCCACCGTGAAGCATGGAGGAGGAGGTGTGATGGTGTGGGGGTGCTTTGCTGGTGACATTATCAGTGATTTATTTAGAATTCAAAGCACACAGCCAGCATGGATAGTAGAGCATTCTACAGCGACATGCCATCCCATCTGGTTTGCGCTTAGTGGGACTTTGTCACGACTTCCGCCGAAGTTGGCTCTCCTGCCTGTTCGGGCGGTGCTCGGCGGTCGTCGTCACCGTCCTACTAGCCACCACCGATCCCTTTTTCATTTGTCTGTTGGTTTTGTCTTATTAGTTTCACCTGTGTGTATTTTAGTTTAATTAACGTCCTTATATGTATTAGGTTGTCCCGCCCTTGTTTTGTGCGGGATTGTTTGTATTTCATGTATTTTGGTGGAGTACGTGTGTGTTATTTCTCCGGTCTATTTTTGATCCTGTGTTGGATTATTCACCCTGTATGTTGAGTTGACCGTGTTGTTTTGATTGCCGGAGAATTAAACTGTCGAATCACTTAACCTGCTCTCTGCGCCTGATTCCACCCACCTTGAGAATACGTGACAGAATCCCGCACCCGACATGGAATCAGCAGGAGCAGCCGCGTCTCCTCTCCCATCGATGGAAGAGAGGGTCCTCCATCACACCAGCGTGCTTCATCGGATTGGTTCTGCCATGGACCAAATGATGGAGAGGATGGATCGATGGGAGAGGAGTGGCCTTCCCACATCATCACTAGCACCCCCTTCTCCAGCACCTCCTGTTCCTGCGACCACATCTGGCTCCGGGGCTCTTCGGCTGACACTCCCACGGGAGTATGACGGAACGGCGGCTGGGTGCCAGGGTTTCCTCCTTCAACTGGAACTATACCTGGCTACCGTGCGTCCTGCTCCCTCCGGAGAGGAGAGCGTGAGCGCCCTCGTCTCCTGCTTGACTGGGCGCGCCCTCGAGTGGGCCAACGCAGTGTGGAATGGTCCGGACTCGGCGAGGGATAATTACCCAGAGTTCACCCGCCGATTCCGAGCTGTTTTTGACCATCCACCAGAGGGTCGGGCGGCGGGTGAACGGCTGTTCCACCTGCGTCAGGAGACGAGGAGCATACAGGACTTTGCTCTGGAGTTCAGGACCTTGGCCGCAGGAGCAGGATGTAACGACAGGGCCTTGATCGATCATTTTCGATGCAGTCTCAGCGAGGATGTCCCCAGGGCGCTGGTATGTCGGGACACCACATGCACATTGGATGAGCTCATTGACTTGGCTATCCGTCTCGACAACCTGCTGGCTGCACGCGGGCGTTCGGATCAGGCCCTGTCGTTCCCACTTCCCAGCCCTCCTGCCCCTATCCCTATGGAATTAGGAGGGGCGGCTTCGAGGGGGACCGGAGGAGGAGTGTCCTCCTGTACCAGTTGTGGTCGACGAGGGCACACGTCAGACCGGTGCTGGAGGAACTCGTCTGGGAGTCGGGAGGACAGGCGGAGCACTGCTCGATCACCCCAGGTGAGTAAGCACCAGACTCACCCAGAGCTTCCTGTCGGTCATGTGTATGTATTGACTTCTTTCCCTGGGTTTTTTCCCTCTCTACAGCATAAGGCGCTAGTCGATTCAGGCGCAGCTGGGAATTTCATGGATTGTGGGCTTGCGTTAAGGCTAGGGATTCCCCTGGTGTCGTTAGACCTACCTTTCCCCGTGCACTCCTTAGATAGCCGACCATTAGGGTCAGGAGTAATTAGGTGACCTGGCCCCAATTGAGATTGTTTGAGATGAGTTGGACAGCAGAGTGAAGGAAAAGAAGCCAACAAGTGCTCAGCATATATGGTAACTCCTTCAAGACTGCTGGAAAAGCATTCCAGGTGAAGCTGGTTGAGAGTGTGCAAAGAGTGTGCAAAGCTGTCATTAAAGTAAAGGGTGGTTACTTTGATAAATCTAAAATCTAAAATATATTTTGATTTGTTAAACCCTTTTTTGGTTACTATATGATTCCATGTGTTATTTCAAGATTTTGATGTCTTCACTATTATTCTGCAATGTAGAAAATAGTACAAATAAATAAAACCCTTGAAGGAGTAGGTGTGTTCAAACCTTTGACTGGTACTGTAAGTATTCAAACCCTTTTGCTATTAGACTCGAAATTCAGCTCAGGTGTATCTTGTTTCCATTGATCATCCTTGAGATGTTTCTACAATTTGATTGGAGTCCACCTGTGGTAAATTTAATTGATTGGACATGATTTGGAAAGGCACCCACCTGTCTATATAAGGTCCCACAGTTGACAGTGCATGTCAGAATAAAAACCAAGCCATGAGGTCGAAGGAATTGTCCGTAGAGCTCCGAGACAGGATTGTGTCGAGGCACAGATCTGGGGAAGGGTACCAAAACATTTCTGCAGCATTGAAGGTCTTCAACAACACAGTGTCCTCCATCATTCTTAAATGGAAGAAGTTTGAAACAACCAAGACTCTTCCTAGAGCTAGCCGCCTGGCCAAACTGGTCAATCAGGGTAAAAGGGCCTTGGTCAGGGAGTTGACCAAGAACCCACTGCTCTCTCAGACAGAGCTCAATAGTTCCTCTGTGGAGATGGGAGAACCTTCCAGAAGGACATCCTTCTCTGCAGCACTCCAACATTCAGGCCTTTAGTGCTGTAGCCACTCCTCAGCAAAAGGCACATGACAGCCCGCTTGGCATTTGCCAAAAGGCACCTAAAGACTCTCAGATCATGAGAAACAGGATTTTCTGGTCTGATGAAACCAAGATTGAACTCATTGGCCTGAATGCCAAGCATTGCGTCTGAAAGAAACCTGGCACCATCCCTACGGTGAAGCATGGTGGTGACAGCATCATGCTGTGGGGATGTTTATCCGAGCGTTGTGCGGTTTCCTTTTCAATGATGATTGCATGTTTTATATCACTTAGACTCATGTTGGTTAACTTGTTATGGCTGCAATCCCAATACCGGGATCGATATGACAACTACCAGTGAAAATAGAGGGCGCCAAATTCAAACCACAGAAATCTCATAATTACAATTCCTAAAACATACATGTGTTTTATATAATTTTAAAGGTAATCTTGTTGTTATTTCAAATAGGCTTTTCAGCGAAAGCACTACAAATGATTATGTTAGGTCTCCACCAAACCACAATAAGCACAGCCATTTTCCAGCCAAATATAGCATTCACAAAAACCAGAAATGAAGATAAAATTAATCACTAACCTTGATATGTCTTCATCAGATGACACTCATAGGACTTCATGTTACACAATACATGCATGTTTTGTTTGATAAAGTTCATATTTAAATTTTAAAAATCTGAGTTTACATTGGCTTATTAGATTCACTTGTTCCAAAAACATCAAGTGACTTTGCATAGCCACATCGTTTCAACAGAAATACTCATCATAAATGCAGCTGATAATACAAGTTATACACAAGAAATTATAGATATACCTCTCCTTAATGCGGCCGCTGTGTCAGATTTCAAAAAAGGTTTACGGAAAAAGCAACACATGCAATAATCTGAGACGGCGCTCAGAACAGAAGCCAAATTAGCCGCCATGTTGGAGTCAACAGAACCCAGAAAATGCATGAAAATGTTTCCTTATCTTTGATGAACTTCATCAGAATGCAGTTCTACGAATCCCAGGTCCACAATAAATGCTTGATTTGTTCGAAAATGTCCGTTCTTTATGTCCAATTTGCTACTTTGGTTAGCGCGTTTGGTAAACAATTCCAAAGTCACAAAGCGCGTCCACTATAACGTGACGAAATGTCCAAAAGTTCCGTAACAGTCAGTAGAAACATGTCAAACGATGTACTGAATAATGTTGTTTACATATATCTTGAATAACGTTCCAACCGGAGAATTAGAATGACTTCAGATGAGCGATGGAACGCAGGTCCTTCATCTGTGAACGCGCATAGTGAATGCATGGTCAACTTGTGGCAGTGGTGACTATTTCCTGTGTCATTCGACCCCCCTTCACATGAGAGTCATCAGACAAAGTTCTATTGACTGTTGACATCCAGTGGAAGGTGTAGGAAGTGAAAACTCATCCACATCTCGCTGTAATTTCAATGAGAGCTTGGTTGAAATTCTGCCACCCCCAGAAAAAAAAAACAGGAAGTGGAATTTCTCAGGTTTTTGCCTGCTATATGAGTTCTGTTATACTCACAGACATAATTCAAACAGTTTTAGAAACTTCAGAGTGTTTTCTATCCAATACTAATAATACTATGCATATATTAGCAACTGAAACTGAGGAGCTGGCCGTTTACAATGGGCACTTTTTCATCCAAGCTACTCAATACTGCCCCTGCAGCCATAAAAAGTTAAGAGCCCTCCACTTCTTTCCATTATGAACATCTAGGTGTATGTCGCAAGACACGACTTCACAGGAGATCCATTTTAACATACATGTATATATTTTTTTAAATCAAAATGTGTTTTTTGGTAGAAATGCCTTCTGGAACATGTGTACTTTCACGCAACTTAACAACAAACCTGTATGCCATCTGTAAATATGAATACAATTGTTAAATTTGTAATATATCATGTAGTGGAGCTGCATAGCTAAGTGTTGCTCTCCACTTTCTGGACGATCAAGTTTTGAAATCTGTGGAATTAGAGTATGATAGCTAAAGAGAAAAAAACTGTCTCCAGATTACATCTTCAAACTAAGGGCAACTGTGGCATGCCTCCGTTACAGGGAAAAGCGTCCATTATGGATGATGATGTATACAGATAAGGTAGTCTAGCGTTAGCTAGCTACATTTTCAGATATTACAGGTTTCTAATTTTGACAAAGTGGTTTAATTTCAAGCTAAAGTGTACTGTTAGCTAGCTAGCGTTAGCTGGCTGGCTCCCTAGCTGATATTATTTGCATCCCAGAGCTGTTTGCTTTGTAGTTACAGCCTAATGTTAGCTAGCTAACATTGAACCTAGTTGCTTAGCTCCCAGCATATTCATACAGTGTAGTAACGACATGATTTGGCTCTATGTTCATTGTTGTTTAACTAGCTAACGTTAGCTGGCTGGCTCGTTAGCTAACATTACGCAACGTATGTGATCTTACACGTTGTTTACCTAGCTAGGTTCATTGATTACCTAGCTAGTGAGCTACATGTCTTAAGATAAATTGGAAAACACACTTTGAATATGGCCGGTGTCAGTAAATGTCTACAAAACAGGCGTAATGAAATTGTTGCCAGCAGAGCTGGTTAGGCTTTTATGTTATCCATAGGTAAACAAATTATTGGCCAGAGTGTCAAGGGGACTAAATCAGAAAATTTAATGGTGTTGGAGTCGTACCTGGCCATGCAGATTTGCATGTGTTATGGTCTTGTGAAGGCTGGCTGAATTCTGGCAAAGAGTATGTTTTTTATCTCAGCATGTCTAAAGATTCTCCCTTCAGGAGACTATTATCTGAAGAAACTGTTAAGTGGGGCAGACCAGGTGAACCCAAGTGCAGACTCAGACAAGGAGACAGATAAGGTAACTAAGGTATTTATTGAACAGCGGAGGGAAGATGGGGTGCAGACCAGGACCAGGCACGGGCGGGGACTGAGGCTGGGGCAAGGGGAGTGAGGGCAGGGTAAGCAGGTCCGGAGCGGAATCCAAGGAAGCCGTAGAGTGGGGGTCCAGGGCAGGGAAACAGGACTCATGAGACGAGGGACTGGCGACAGGGACCAGAGGCAGAGCGGACGCAACTGTAGCGGAGAGAAAAGCAGAGTCAAGCTAGGCACAACAGGATAACAAGATATATGCAGGAACAAACGGCTTGAACTGTAGACTGAGCAGATATTATGATCTGGCAGTGTGGAAGTGGCAGGGCTGAGTATTTGTAGAGGTCTTGATTATGGAACAGGTTGCAGCTGGTGGGGATATGCTCTGCCTCCAGCACACCTGTCTCCACTCACACAATCAGATGCACCCACACAGAGAGAGAGAGGGAGAGAGCACTGGGGGAGTGGCAGCAGGTTAGGGAGACGCAGGATGAGAAGTAGAGGGCGTGGCAGGGGCAGATGTAACAGAAACTGTGTAACCAAGCATTGATAGCGGCTAATTAATGCATTGCCATTAATTGGAAGGTTGGTTATCCTCCCACAATGTCAAGTTATATATCACTAGATTTGATTGATTACACGATTAAGGACATACTGGGCAACTTTCATAAGATCTGGATGTATTGAAAACATGCCCACGTCAGGGGAGATACCCAATTAGGTAATCCCTAGCTGCTGGGATGCTCAGTCCTGGCGCTGGGGGTTTGCTGTCCTGTGGGTTGTCACTCTGGCCTTGGCCTAACACACCCGAAAGCAAGAATCTAATGCTGAGTGGGGTGTGTTGGGTTGGGGCGCTGAAGGTTGGTGGACCCCTAGGGACAGGATGGGGGGACTCAGCAATATTGTGTGCAAGTAAAAACAGCTTTACAGTGCTATTAGTCCTATGAGCTTAATTATATGGGCCATTGTCGTGCCTTTTTCATCCACTGCCATCACCTCATGTCTCAGCAGGATAATGTCGCAAGGATCTGTACAGAATTCCTGGAATCTGAAAATGTCCCAGCTCTTCCATGGGCTGCATACTCAACAAACCTGTCACCCATTGAGCAACGTTTTGGATGCTTTGGATCTACAGTATGTGTACAACAACGTGTTCCAGTTCCTGACAATATTCAGCATTGAAGAGGAGTGGGACAACATTCCACAGGCCACAATCAACGGTCTGATCAACTCTATAGGTCATTCTGCATGAGGCAAATGGTGGTCACACCTGATGCTGATAGGTTTTTTGATCCTCACCCTTAACCTTTTTTAAGGTATCTGTGACCAACAGATGCATATCTGAATTCCCAGTCATGTCAAATCCATAGATTAGGGCCTAATGAATCCATTTCAATTGACTGATTTCCTTATATGAACTGAAACTCAGTAAAATCTTTGAAATTGTTGAATGTTTCATTTATATTTTTGAATTACATTTGATCTAGTTCAGTCTTATTAATCACTTAAACATATTTAATAATGATGTCTTACCTAGCTTGATGTCAGTGGGCATTTTTGCTTACTTTTTGTTCTAAATAGAGATATTTTGGATTGTGTAAAAATGCAGGAAATGTGCTCAAAGACCCCCCGCCAGGTTCTGTACCCCCCCCCTACTTCTAAAACCAAACTGCCACCCCAGCTTTGAAGTGATTGATTGCTCTCCCGCACCAATGCATCCAAAACCCTCTCGCTAACAAGGTCTCTCTCTTTCTCATCTCAACAAGTAACCACCAATCTGGAACAGTTGTGGTTAAGGGCAACCCTTTCCAATCCACTCTCTGAGGTAATTCCCTTTCTCTTAATATATCTAAGAGGAAACGTTTTGCAATTTGCAAATAATTCCTTTATGTGAGTGACAGTAAGTGACAGCAAATCAGTGATACAGCTCAGCGGTTCAAGGAAGTCCCTCCTGTGCTGACGGTGCAGGTTCAATTGTTTCCTTTATTTCTTACTTCCTCTCCAACCACGACCCAAAACAGCATTGCAGAGCAGACCTCTTTAAAAGGGCTGGCCTTGCAAGGTGGGATCCCACTTTAATTGGCAGGCAGGTCACCCATGATACAAACGCTCCCTAAAAACACCTGGCCCGGGTAACCTGAATGGATATTGACCTCATCCCTTCAGTGGAGAATGCCTGGTTGCTCTTCAAAAGTGCTTTCCTCTCCATCTTAAATAATGCCCCATTCAACAAATGTAGAACTAAGGACAGATATTGCCCTTGGTTCACCACAGACTTGACTGCCCTTGACCAGTACAAAAACATCCTGTGGCGTTCTGCATTAGCATCGAATAGCCACCGCAATATGCAACTTCTCAGGGAAGTCAGGAACCAATATACTCAGTCAGTTAGGAAAGCTAAGGCTAGCTTTGTCAAACAGACATTTGCTTCCTAAAGCACTAATTACAAAATGTTTTGGGACACTGTAAAGTCCATAGAGAATAAGAGCACCTCCTCCCAGCTGCACACTGCACTGAGGATAGGAAACACTGTCACCACCGATAAATCTATGATAATCGATACTTTCAATAAGCATTTTTCCACAGCTGGCCATGCTTTCCATCTGTCAATCTCCACATTCTTATCGGCAGACTCAATAGCCTTGGCTTTTCAAATGACTGCTTCGCCTGGTTCCCCAACTACTTCTCAGATAGAGTTCAGTGTGTCAAATCGGAAGGCCTGTTGTCCGGACCTCTGGAAGTCTCTATGGGGATGCCATAAAAAAGACAGACTACGGTTTGCAACTGCACATGGGGACAAAGATCGTACTTTTTGGAGAAATCCTCTGGTCTGATGAAACAAAAATAGTACTGTTTGGCCATATTGACCATCATTATGTTTGGAGGAAAACGGGGGAGGCTTGCAAGCCGAAGAACACCATCCCAATTGTGAAGCTTGGGGGTGGCAGCATCATGTTGTGGGGGTGCTTTGCTTCAGGAGGAACTGGTGCACTTCACAAAATAGATGGCACCATGAGGCAGGAAAATTATGTGGATATTTTGAAGCAACATCTCAAGGCATCAGTCAGGAAGTTAAATCTTGGTCTCAAATGGGTCTTCCAAATGCACAATGACCCCAAGCATACTCCAAATTTATGGCAAAATGGCTTAAGGACAACAAAGTCAAGGTATTGGAGTGGCCATCGCAAAGCCCTGACCTCAATCCTATAGGAAATATGTGGGCAGAACTGAAAAAGCGTGTGCGAGCAAGGAGGCCTTACAATCCTGACTCAGTTACACCAGCTCTGTCAGGAGGAATGGGCCAAAATTCACCCAACTTATTGTGGGAAGCTTGTGGAAGTCTACCCAAAACATTTGACCCAAGTTAAATAATTTACGGGCAATGCTACCAAATACTAATTGAGTGTATGTAAACTTCTGACCCACTGAGAATGTGATGAAAGAAATAAAAGCTGAAATAAATCATTCTCTCTGCTATTATTCTGACATTTCTCATTCTTAAAATAAAGTGGTGATCCTAACTGACCTAAGGCAGGGAATTCTTACTAGGATTAAAAGTCAGGAATTGTGAAAAACTGAGTTAAATATATTGGGCTAAGGTGTATGTAAACTCCCGACTTCAACTGTAGGTGTCTGGTTAGACTGTAAAATTCTCTTTCCAGACTCATATTCAGCATCTCCAATCCAAAATGATATCTAGATCTGGCTTCCTATTTTGCAACAAAGCCTCCTTCACTCATGCTGCCAAACATACCCTCTTAAAAATGACTATCCTACCGATCCTTGACTTCGGCAATGTCATTTACAAAATACCCCCAACACTCTACTCAGCAAACTGGATGTAGTTTATCACAGTGCCATCCGTTTTGTCACCAAAGCCCCATATACTACCCACCACTGTGAGCTGTATGCTCTTGTTGGCTGGCCCTTACTTCATGTCATTTGTCAAACCCAGGTCGTCTATCAGTCTTTGCTAGGTAAATTCCGCCTTAGTTCAGCTCACTGGTCACCATAGCAACACCCAGCCGTAGCACTTGCTCCAGCAGGTATATTTCACTGGACATCCCCAAAGCCAACACTTCCTTTGGCCACCTTTCCTTCCAGTTCTCTGCTGCCAATGACTGGAACGAATTGCATAAATCTCTGAAGCTGGAGTCTTATATCTCCCTTTTTATTGCCTAGCTGCCTACTCTTCTACATTTGCACACACTGTACATAGACTTTTCTATTTTTCTTATTGACTGTAGATTTGTTTATGTGTAACACTGTGTTGTTTTTTTTGCACTGCTTTGCTTTATCTTGGCCAAGTCACAGTTGTAAATGAGAACTTGTTCTCAACTGGCCTACCTGGTTAAATAAAGGTGAAATAAATCAAATAAAAAAATATACAAGTCAGTATTTGACATCCATCCATGTCTGAGGACATTGGGAAATTAAGTGGAAATTGGCCACTAAGGGCAACAGTGAGCGCTGTTACCTTCAAGTAGGTTTAGATTTTGCTAGGTCATTGTGGACAGGGATAGAGGATGGGCGTAAGTATCTGCATCTGGTTCCAAAGGTTGCATGTTTGACTCAAGTTGTTGTTATATCTTTTTTCAAGCCTATCCCAAACCTTAATAATTACCTTAACTATTTGGAGTTAATGCCTAACATTAAAAGTTTGGAGTTAATGCCTAAACTTGACCTGAAACACTTTCAAATTTGACATTTGGAACAACTTCAAAATGTTATGTTTGAGAAATGTCTTATTCTGACTTAAGACTGAGAGCTTATTGTTAATTCGATTGTCCATCTATAGATGCTCTACAGATGGTCATACTATCAACAAGCTATCTGTTGATAAGCAACTGCTTGCTAAGTTTAGGGTTAGAATGAGGGCTAGAGTAATGGTTATGTTTAGAGTTAGGATAAGGGTTAAAGGTTAGGATTAGTAGATAGCTAAATACTGATACTCAGTAATAATCTATAGAGAATCTACAGATTGACAATCCAAATAAAATGTTACCCATTGTGTTTGTGTTCCTTATGAATTAACAGCATAACTTCTTGAACACTGTCACGATCGTCGTAGTGATATGAATACATGTTCTATATTTAATGAAGAAAGAACACTGAAACAAACATGACGCTATATAATCTAAATGTGCAGACACAGGCAACTAGACATAGACTAGACATAGATAATAACCCAGGAAATACCCAAAGAAGATGGCTGCCTAAATATGGTTCCCAATCAGAGACAACAATAAACAGCTGCCTCTAATTGAGAACCAATCTAGACAACCATAGACATACAAACACCTAGATGATAAACAACCCCATAAACCTACAAAAAACCCTAGACAGTACAAAACACATACATCACCCTTGTCACACCCTGACCTAACCAAAATATATAAAGAAAACAAAGAATACTCAGGTCAGGACGTGACAGACACGCATTTCAAAGTAGATTAGACATAAATCTACAAACACCTTGACATGTTCTGTGAGCTGATTGTCTGATGAGTTGTTTGCATACGTCACAGTAACAAGAGATGTGAAATGCCAAGTAAGCATGTACATTTGTACGTAACTTGAATTAGAAGTGTTTCCTTTGGTTGTCTTAAATCATTAACCTAAACTCAGTAATGTAATCTGATTACTTTTGTCTTACTTTCCAGTTAAGTGGCATTAGAAGAAGACAGAAAGGATCCATCAAATGCATTTGTTGTGTCATCATAATGGTCTCTTACTTGTAGTCAGACTGATTCAGGTGCAACACGACTTAAACTTGCAACAACAGAAAGGTGTCATAATGTATTTTTACACAAAAGTAATCCAAAATATAATCATCTAGTTTTTCAAAAGTGTCTGTATTCAGATTACAATATTTTTGCTGGTAGTGTAATCAGGTTACATGTACATGTACTACCCAACCTTGTTGATATCAAGGACTGTCTAATTGGTGATGTCATTGTATATTAGACATGTGTTTTGTCATCATGATCAAAGAGCATAAAATGGTGTAAAAAGTGAGTTTAGATCAGTAGGAAGCATCTACTTCGAGACAGGAAGAGACAGGGCTGATATAATCCAAACATCTAACGATCAATGACAGAGGTTATAAAATAAGTTATGCCAAGGTGTGGTTGGTCCCAAGAGATTATAAAACCACTACACCCCAGCTCTGGTGACTCTCTCTCTCTTACACAGTTTCACTCTCTTTCTCTAACTGAATCATGCTGGGTTTACCCCTTTGAAGGTCTGATGTTCCCCACACACACACACACACACACACACACACACACACACACACACACACACTCTGGCATTTCCAGACAAGGCCACATGGCAGGCGACTGGCAGTGCTGTGCCAATCCACAGGGGGTACAAGGCAGTGCTTAATTTGTAAACCGGAAGGTGCTGGAACAAAAAGTGAGTGCGAGAGGGGTGTGTGGGAGTTCTGAGGTACCAGAACACATGAGAAAAAAAAATCACATTCATAATAAAGCATTGCATGCATATAATTGCGTTTGTGTAGTGACATAGAGTAGAGGCACTTATAAAAGTTGCACACATTGGAACGATTTTTAGTAGCCTTATATAAATGCACTTAATGCAATTCTATGTCATTTAAATTTGAATACCTCACAAATGATCGAAATGGCAGACTACTTTGACACTGACAAACTGAGAATCTGAGATCCATAAAAACGACATTGTGTTGAATCTATCAATAACCTAGGCCTACGTGAGTAGATAATGGCGCCGGAGGGGATGGCTGCCGTTTCACAGGCTCCTAACCAACTGTGCTGTTTTGTTTGTTATTGTTATTTTATTTATTTAAAAAAAAAAATCATTTTGTACATAATGTTGCTGCTACCGTTTCTTATGACTAAAAAGAGGTTCTGGACATCAGAACAGCGATTACTCACCTCGAACTGGATGAAGATTTTTTCTTTAATGAGTCCGAAGTGAAAGATATACTGCTTTGTCAAGACAAGGCCCAAATCCCCATTATTCGTGTGAAGAAAAGACGGAAATACAGGGGGCGGAGGTGTGAGTGCCTTGTGAGAATTTGATGGCGAGTGAGTAAACCACCACTACCCTCCGTATTATTGGCCTAATACAATCATTGGAAAACAAGCTGGACGATCTACGATTAAGACTATCCCACTAACGGGACATTAAAAACTGCAATATCTGGTGTTTCACAGAGACATGGCTGAACAACAACACTTATAATATAGAGCTGGCTGGCTTCTCCATTTTTCAGCAAGACATATAAGCAATGTCTGGTAAGACAAGGGGCAGGGGTGTGTGTCTATTTCTCAATAACTGCTGGTGCACGATGTCTAATATTAAAGAAGTCTCAAAGTATTGCTCGCCTGAGGTAGAATACCTCATGATATGCTGTACACCCCACTACCTACCAAGAGAGTTCACATCTATATTATTCGTAGCCGTCTATTTACCCACACAAACCAATGCTGGCACTAAGACCGCACTCAACGAGTTGTATAAGGCCATAAGTAAACAAGAAAATGCTTATCCAGAAGGGTCACTTCTAGTGCCCAGGGACATTAATGCAGGTAAACTTGAATCCTTTTTACCTAATTTCTACCAGCATGTCACATGTTTAGCCAGAGTGAAAGAAACACTAGACCACCTTTATTCCACAAGCAGAGATGCATACAAAGCTCTCCCTCGACATTTGGCAAATCTGACCATAATTCTATCCTGTTGATTCCTGCTTACAAGCAAAAATTAAAGGAGGAGGCTGTGACTCGCTCAATACAGAAGTGATCAGATGACACGGATGCTACACTACAGGACTGTTTTGCTAGCACAGACTGGAATACGTTCTGGGATTCATCCAATGGCATTGAGGAGTATACCACCTCAGTCACCTGCTTCATCAATAAGTGCATTGATGTTAGCAAGACCATAAACAGGTCATTCACAAAGCCAAGGGCCAGCCAGATTACCAGGATGTGTACTCAAAGCATGCGTGGTCCAACTGGCAAGTGTCTTCACTGACAATTTCAACGTCTCCCTGGCAGTCTGTAATACCTACATGTTTCAAACAGACCACTGTAGTCCCTGTGCCCAAGATAGAGATGGTAACCTTCCTAAATGATTACTGCCCCGTAGCACTCACGTTGGTAGCCATGAAGTGCTTTGAAAGGCATGTCATGGCTAACATCAACACCATCATGCCAGAAACCCTAGACCCACTCCAATTCCCATACCGCCCCAACAGATCCACATCTCACTCCACACTGCCTATTCCCACTTGGACAAAAGGAACACCTATGTGAGAATACTGTTCAATGACTACAGCTCAGCGTTCAACACCATAGCGCCCACAAAGCTCATCACTAAGCTAAGGATACCTACCCTTACCCCCAGGTGGGGGGCAACAACACATCTGCCACGCTGATCCTCAACACTGGGGCCCCGCAGGGGTGCGTGCTTAGCCCCCTGCTGTTCTCCCTGTTCACCCACGACTTTGTGGCAAACACGACTACAACACCATCATTAAGTTTGCTGATGGCACAGCAGTGGTAGGCCTGATCACTGACAACAATGAGACAGCCTATAGGGAGAAGGTCAGAGACCTGGCAGTGTGGTGACAATAACCTCTCTCTCAATGTGAGCATGTGGAGCAGGTTGAGAGTTTCAAGTTCCTTGGTGTCCACATAACCAACAAACTATAATGGTCCAAACACGCCAAGACAGTTGTGAAGAGGGCAAGACAACACCTTTTCCCCCTCAGGAGATTGGAAAGATTTGACACGGGTCCCCAGATCCTCAAAAAGTTCTACAGCTGCACCACAGAGAGCATCCTGAACGGTTGCATTACCGCCTGGTATGGCAACTGCTCAACATCTGACCGGAAGGCACTACAGAGGGTAGAGTGTATGGCCCAGTACATCACTGGGGCCAAGCTTCCTGACATCCAGGACCTACAGTTGTTGGAAGTCGAAAGTTTACATACACCTTAGCCCAATACATTTAAACTCAGTTTTTCACAATTCCTGACATTTAATCCTAGTAAGAATTCCCTGTCTTAGGTCAGTTAGGATCACTACTTTATTTTAAGAATGTGAAATGTTAGAATAATAGTAGAGAGAATGATTTATTTCAGCTTTTATTTATTTGATCTTATTCTCAGTGGGTCAGAAGTTTACATACACTCAATTAGTATTTGGTAGCATTTATATTGTTTAACTTGGGTCAAATGTTTCGGGTAGCCTTCCACAAGCTTCACACAATAAGTTGGGTGAATTTTGGCCCATTCCTCCTGACAGAGCTGGTGTAACTGAGTCAGGTTTGTTGGCCTCCTTGCTCTAACACACTTTTTCAGTTTTGCCCACAGTTTCCTATTGGACTGAGGCCAGGGCTTTGAGATGACCACTCCAATACCTTGACTTTCTTGTCCTTAAGCCATTTTGCCACAACTTTGTAAGTATGCTTGGGGTCATTGTCCATTTGGAAGACACATTTGCGACCAAGCTTTAACTTTCTGACTGATGTCTTTTCGATGTTGCTTCCATATATCCAAATAATGTTCCTCCCTCATGATGCCATCTATTTTGTGAAGTGCACCAGTCCCTCCTGCAGCAAAGCACCCCCACAACATGATGCTGCCACCCCCATGCTTCATGCTTCATGGTTGGGATGGTGATCTTCGGCTTGCAAGCATCCCCTTTTTTCCTCCAAACATAACGATGGTCATTATGGCCAAACAGTTATATTTTTGTTTCATCAGACCAGAGGACATTTCTTCAAAAGGTACGATCTTTGTCCCCATGTGCAGTTACAAACCATAGTCTGGCTTTTTTATAGCGGTTTTAGAGCAGTGGCTTCTTCCTTGCTGAGTTGCTTTTCAGGTTATGTCGATATAGGACTGGTTTTACTGTGGATATAGATACTTTTGTACCTGTTTCCTCCAGCATCCTCACAAGGTCCTTTGCTGTTGTTCTGGGATTGATTTGCACCTTTCGCACCAAAGTATGCCTTGAAATAGGCCTTGAAATACATCCACAGGTACACCTCCAATTGACTCAAATTATGTCAATTTTCCTATCAGAAGCTCCTAAAACCATGACATCATTTTCTGGAAATTTCCAAGCTGTTTAAAGGCACTGTCATCTTAGTGTATGTAAACTTCTTACCCACTGGAATTGTGATACTGTGAATTATAAGTTAAATAATCTGTCTGTAAACAATTGTTGGACAATATGCTTGTGTCATGCACAAAGTAGATGTCCTATCGGACTTGCCAAAACTATAGTTTGTTAACAAGAAATTTGTGGAGTGGTTGAAAAACTAGTTTTAATGACTCCAACCTAAGTGTATGTAAACTTCGACTTCAACTGTATGTACAAGGTGGTGTCAGAGGAAGGCCCAAACAATAGTCAATGATTCTAGTCACCCAAGTCATAGACTGTTCTCTCTACTCCCGCACGGGAAACAGTAGCGCCAAGTCTAGGACCAAAATGTTCTTCATCAGCTTCTACTCCCAAGCCGTAAGACTGCTGAACAACTAAACTAATCAAATGTCCACCTGGACTATTTACATTGAACCCACCCCCCCATCTTGAGGAAGTGATAGTCCTAAAAAGTCTTTCCAGTTCCACTGACTCACCCAATGACATGCAGCTAACACGCTGGTGATGATTTACTTTGTAAAACAATATTTGGAAGTTGATCAAATATTTATGTAGGCTTCAGCATAGATTCTTCTCTTTCAGCAGGAGCCATTTGCTTGCCAACTTGTGTTTTCCATTGGTTGATTTTGTTATATTGAGAAAAGCCTGTTTTCTCTGCAAGCTGTTTGCTCACTGACAGATTTGACGCTCGTTCCCGACTGTAGGCTATTCCTTGTGTAACAGTATAACTTTAGACCCTCGCCCATACCCGGGCGCGAACCAGGGACCCTCTGTACACAACAACAGTCACCCACGAAGCATCGTTACCCATCACTCCACAAAAGCCACGGCCCTTGCAGGTCAAGGGGAACCACTACTTCAAGGTCTCAGAGCAAGTGACGTCACCGATTGAAACGCTATTTAGCGCGCACCACCGCTAACTAGCTAGCTATTTCACATCCGTTACACTTGTTATTGGGCTACAATCCACAAGAGGCTATTGATCCTCTGCAGCGAAGTTATAGGCCTTCTCATGGTGTAGTAGGCTATTCTGAATTATTTCATTTATTTCTTAACAGACAGCAGTAATTCTGTATCTTTGGCAAATTTATTTCAATTCATACAGCGGTGCTTCAGTTCCTTCAGAACACTTTGCAAAGCTATGATTTCTGTAAGGAAATAATTGATTAAGTGCATCGCTGGATGAGATGAGAGTTGTAGGCTCATGTCTATCAGAGCAGAGAGGGAGAGAGCGAAAGATACAGGCTTGCTTCTCAGACAGCCACCGTCATCTGTTGGTCTCACACATACAGTAGGTTATAATGTTCCGCAAACCATAAACCGGGCCGGCCCAACTCTTAGAATATAGGGCTGAATATGTACTTTTCCCATTACTGTCACGGAGCCCCCTGATACTGCTGCTCATTCTGTTCACCAGTTCCGGAGGTCAACATCACCGGCCTTCTAGGCTGCACTGAACTATGTCATTACGCACACCTGGTTCCAATTCCTCACTGATTGTATTTGTATAAAGGTGCCCTTTGTTTCCCCATTGGGCTGTTGATTAATGTTCCCATGTCCTTTGGTCGTGTGAGTACCTATGCGTTGGCTCAGCCTGTACTGCGTATTTTGTGCTTTGTTTATTACGGGTCTCGCCCTGTGTCGTTCTACGAGGTTTACCCTCGCTGTATACGTGTTTGTTTTGGGTATATTAACCTCTTGAAGCTAGGGGGCACTATTTTTATGTTTGGAAAAATATGCATATAACTGACAGATTAGGATTGAAAAAGCTCTAAAGTTTCCAAAACTGTCAAAATATTGTCTGTAAGTATAACAGAACTGATATTGCAGGCGAAACCCTGAGGAAAATCCAATCAGGAAGTGCCTCTTATTTTGAAACCCTTCTGTTCCTATTCATGCCTATCCTCCATTTAAAGGGATATCAACCAGATTTCTTTTTCTATGGCTTCCCTAAGGTGTCTTCAGGCTGTTCTTTTGAAAAATTAGTGTGAAAGATCACATTGCGTAAGTGGGGGCTCTCAGAGTGAGTTTTTGCGCTACAGAGTAAAGCGGCCATTGTTCCACCCGGTGTTATTGAAAAACCTACACACTCAGTTGATATATTATCGAATATATATTTTAAAAAGAGTCTCCAGCAGAGTTTTATCCACCATTCTAAGTCATCAGCCTTCAAGCTTCTTTTTTGTTAAGAAGAGAGATGGGGGACTGCGTCCCTGCATTGATTATCAAACACTGAACAAGGCCACCATCAAGTTCAGCTATCCTTTACCCCTCATCCCAACCATCATCAAACAAATGCACGGGGCGCAGTACTTCACAAAGCTCTTTTTTTTCACAATGCCCTTTGGACTGTCTAATGCTCCTTCAGTCTTCCAGGCCTTTATCAACAGTGTTTCGGGACATGCTGGGACGGGGCATAGTGGTCTATATAGACAACATTTTGGTATATTCTGCTGACCGCGTCCAGCATGTCTCATTAGTCAGGTCTGTGCTGAGAAGACTGTTGGAGCATATGCTAAATGGGAGAAATGTTTGTTTTTCCAACGGTCCGTGTCCTTCTTGGGCTATCTCATCTCCACAGAGGGAGCAACGTGTCAGCGCATTCAGGTCATGGCCCATCCCCTATTCTGTGAAAGCAGTCCAGCGATTCCTGGGGTTTGCCAACTATTTTCGGTGGTTAATCCGGGGCTTCAGCACGGTGGTCGCGCCTCTTACCTTCCTGCTGAGAGGAGGTCCCCAGTGGCTTTGTTGGATGGCGGAGGCGGAGAGGGCATTCGAGACGCTGAAGGCACGTTTCACCACTGCTCCCATGTTGGCACATCCAGACCCCTCACTCCCCTTCATCAACGAGGGGAATGGCTCCGAAGTAGGAGTCAGGGCCTTGTTATCCCAGTGCACCATAACCCCTCTAAAGCTGCGGGCCTGCGCTTTCTACTCCAAGCACCTGAGCCCCACCCAGAGAACCTAAGACGTAAGGGACCGAGAATTCTTGGCGGTCAAGAAGGCTCGGAAGGCATGGAGGCACTGGCTGGAGGGGTCCAAACACCCTTTCCTGGTGTGGACGGACCACCTCAACCTGGAGCACATCAGGGTAGACGAATAGGTTAAACTCGAGATAAGATGAGAGACAGGCCATGTGAGCTCTATTCTTCACCAGGTTCCAATTCACAATTTCCTATAGGCCAGGCTTGAATATTGTGAAGGTGGATGCCCTGTCTCGCCTCTATGACGCAGAGGAGAGGCAGGGAAAAGAGACCCCCATCATCCCACCGTTCCGCATCATCGCGCCAGGAGTGTGGGACGTGGACACCGACATACGGCAGGCCCTGCATACGGAATCTGCACCTGCACAGTGCTCGGAGAACCGTGCCTACGTGCCCACGGGTGTGTGGGACCGCCTCCTTTCCTGGGTACACACTGCACCTGTACACACTGCACTATCCTGGGATAGGCCGTACCATCACTTGCCTAACAGAGAAGAACTGGTGGCCCACCTTGGCTAGTGATGTCCGGATTTACATCTCTTCCTGCTCCATCTGTGCTCAGTCAAAGACACCCAGACTCCTAACTTATGGAAAGCTCCTTCCCCTGCCGGTTCCACAATGACCCTGGTCTCACCTCTCGGTTGACTTTGTCACTGACCTTCCCCCCTCCCAGGGGAACACCACCATTCTCGTCGTTGTGGACCAGTTTTCCAAAACTTGTCGCCTCCTTCCTCTGCCTGGGCTTCCGTCGGCCATGTAAACTGCAGAGGCTCTTTTTACGCATGTCTTCCGGCACTACGGGATCCTGGAGCATATTGCGTCAGACCGTGGCCCTCAGTTCACCTCACGTGTATGGAAGGCGTTCATGGAACACCTCGGGGTCACGGTCAGTCTCACATCCGGGTATCATCCTCAAGCTAATGGGCAGGTGGAGAGGGTCAATCATGAGGTGGGCAGGTTCCTGAGGTGTTACTGTCAGGATCGGCTAGGGGAGTGGGTGGATTTTCTACTTTGGGCTGAGTATGCGCAGAATTCCCTACACCACTCCTCTACTAACCTCACTCCTTTCCAGTGCGTGTTGGGGTATCAGCCGGCCCTAGCACCTTGGCATCCGAGGCAGACCGAGGTCCCTGCGGTGGACAAGTGATTTCAGCGCGCTGAGGAGATCTGGAACGCTGCGCACCAGCACGACGTGCATCGGCACAAGGAATAGGCCCGAACGCCACCGCAGTGAGGCGCCTGTTTTCTCCCCGGGCAACCAGGTCTGGCTCTCCATCCGGAACCTGCTCCTATGCCTGCCCTGCCAGAAGCTGAGCCTGTGGTTTGTGGGGCCGTTTAATTAATGTCCTGAGGAGCGTTAATGAGGTAACGTACCGTTTACAACTCCCTGTTGATTACCGCATTAACCCGACCTTTCATGTGTCTCTCCTCAGGCCAGTGGTGCCTGGTCCCCTCGCTGAGGCTGGATCCAGTGACGTCCCGCTTCCACCTCTGGACATCAAGGGAGGTCCGAGGCGTCGGGGGGGTACGTCTCCAGTACCTCATCGATTGGGAGGGGTACGGCCCAGAGGAGTGGTGCTGGATTCCTGCGGTGGACATCCTGGATGCTTCGCTGACCAGGGATTCTCACCATTGGCGCCCGGACCGACGCGCATCGCGTCACTGTGGTCGTCCCCGAGGCCGGTGTCATCCCCCAGCTGGTGCAGCGTGTTGGGGGGGGGGGGAGTACTGTCACCTATCCCCCGGTACTGCTGCTCATTCTGTTAACCGGTTCCGGAGGTCGACATCACCTGCCTTCCAGGCTGCACTGAACTGTCATTACGCACACTTGGTTCCAATTCCTCACTGATTGTATTTGTATAAATGTGCCCTTTGTTTCCCCATTGGGCTGTTGATTATTGTTCCCATGTCCATTGGTCGTGTGAGTACCTATGCGTTGGCTCAGCCTGTGCTTCCTGTTTTGTGCATTGTGTATTACGGTCTCGTCCCATGTCGTTCTAAGAGGTTTACCTTCTGTCTTTTGTTTGGGTACATGTTTTGTGCCCGTGTTTGTTTTGGTGTACTAAAAACACAGATGATGTATCCTTGCATCTCCAAATCCTTTACACCAGCGTGACAATTATGTGTTTTTGTGTGGGTAAGAGATTTAACGAAAAGACAACTTTAATGAACTTTGATTGTTTTTATTAGAATTTGTACATTGAAGAAAAAAAGATATACCATGAGGGATAACTGATCCGGCCAAATAGGCACTGGTGCAAGTATGGCATTGAAATCATCCAGCCTGTTAAGTTCATTATAAGGATCGGAACAAGGCGCAGTGTGGTATGCGTACATTCTTATTTATTAAAAGAATGAAACACTGAACAAACTAACAAAATAACAAAATGAACCGTGAAGCTATACAAACGAGTGCTGAACAGGCAACTACACATAGACAAGATCCCACAAACACCAAAGGGAAATGGCTACCTAAATATGATCCCCAATCAGAGACAACGAAAAACAGCTGTCTCTGATTGGGAACCATATCAGGCCAACATAGAATTACAAAAAACCCTAGACCTACAAAGCCCTAGACAATACACAAACCCTAGACAATACAAAAACCCTAGACAATACAAAACTAGCGTGCCCACCCTAGTCACACCCTGACCTAACCAAAATATAAAGAAAACAGAGATATCTCAGGTCAGGGCGTGACACAGCCAAACATCTGCCAGACAAGATGAAAAAAAGTGATGGAGGAAGAAGAGAAAGGGAAGAGGGGAAAGAGGAGTGCAGACTGCTTCACAGCTCCTCAGGATTTCAAAAGGAAGGATGCGTCTTCCAGGTGCTTTGGCTGAGAGACGTCCTCCGATTACAGCTCATAGGTGCTCTCAAGACATGCCTGCCAGGAGAAAAGGTTGCGTCTGAGCTACACGGCAATGGTTTTTTTCCCCCATTTTGATCCTTACAGAAGAAGGCCCGGACATTAACATGCAGAATGAGTTATAATAATAGACAAACACTGCTTGATTCGCCCATGAAGTATGTAAGCTTGTAAAGGTAACAGAGGTATTTCACCACCTAAACCTACCGCTCTCCTGCCTACAACCAAGGTTAAGTAGAGTTTAAGGAGATCAGGCCATAGCATACAGAATCTCAAGGCAATCTCAACAATTTATTTCAGATTTCTGAGCATTAGAAGCTTGTATGTTGAAAAATACCTTTCTGTTGGCTCTCTTTTCGATCAATGTTGTATACTTCAAGGAGCACGATTTAACCGTGTATGTCCATATCTACGGATCTGTTATGTTCTGTTAAGAGCACAACTGACCCTGTGGCTGCCATAAAAGCAAACAGCTTTACTGAAAACTGATTTGAAAATAATGGACAGACCTCCATAAAAGCAAGTCTCCTTGTTGGTTTCATTTCAGACAACCTCGCCCAGCTATCTCCCCATGTAGGCTTTTTCTCTGTAGTTTCTGAGAAGCTTACATGACTACTGAACAAAAATATAAATGCAACATACAACAATTTTTAAGATTTTACTGTGTTATAGTTAAATGAATAAGTACGTTTAAATACATTAATTAGGCCCTAATCTATGGATTTCGCATGACTGGGAATGCAGAAATGCATCTGTTGGCAACATACACTGTACCTTATCATGCTAAAACATGGCTATGATTGGACATGGGGGAGGGGGAAATGGGGGGCATTTGGTGTGAGCCCGGTTGCGAGGGGAGGGGCATATTTTCCAATATGTGAGGGGTGGGAGAATGTCTGTTAGTGGTTGTGTTAACTTAACATATTCAAACGGAATCATCTCTCCGGCCGAATAAAGTGCCAGTGGAGGTTAGTCTCTTCTGATGGGTTTTGAACTGACACTCATACAGTCTGTGTTGTTCAATCAATCTCTCATTAGTCAAGCTAGTGCTATCTTATCCACACGGATCAATATATTGCCGCTTAACAAGATGCTGAACATTGAATGCTCTCAAGATTAGTAACATTTTCTTGAGACCTGACGACTTGTGTTAGCTCCCATAGTTAATGCCTAGGCTTTAGCTTAGTGTGTTATCACTCAGAGTAAATGCCTAGAGTTGAGCTCAGAGGGCTAACGTGGTCTTGAGTCACACAGGCAACCTGGAATCAATACCAAGTCTATATTCATGTACATGGCACCACGGCACCATGTGGACCAACACTATGATGACTAGGCTTTAACTCAGTGGGCTAATGCAGTCTTGAATCTCACAAACCACCCAGGATCGATACCTGGTTAGTTGCTTATGCATGCACATCTCTCCATAGTACCAAAGGGACCACTGCCGGAACGAATACATCACCATTAGTTTATAGCTATCTTTTCTGTACTCTCTCTCCCTCTACAACACATTTCTCCCATGGTTCGTGACTGATGAGATATGAAAGAGCATATTTCATATTTCCTTTCATGTTTTGATGATGCCTATATACCCCTCATCTTCTTTGTTCAGGATGGGAAGGTGTTTTTATTTTAATTTTATTCTCTCTCACTCCATCCGCTTCACCAACCAAATTCCTGCTCGGTTGGTTAAACCCTTTATCTCTCTGTCCCTTCCCTTATGCAGCGTTGCTTACTGAGTGTTGTGTTTTCCTTTTCTGTCCCTCTGAAATTGCACCTCTGCAGGCCCCCAGGGAAAGACTAGGGTTAGGGGAGATGCCAGTGATTCTTCGTGGAGAAGGGGGGGTGTGAGAAAGGGTGAAGAAAGAAGATGACAGCTCCTGAAATGTCATTTCAGCTGAGGGTTAATGGGTTAAATCATCAGGAAACGTGTGGACTTATGAAATTAGACAATCCGACAAAAACAGGTCAAACGACATTTCGAGGTTATTCAGAAAACTGATATAACAGGGCTAAAAGGCAGTTACTATCAACCAACAGCAACCTATAAATAAACATGAACATTTTTTTAAACAACCAGAGCCCCATGCAGCACCAGAAGAGGGGAGAGAGAGAGAGAGAGAGAGAGAGAGAGGGTGTTGCTGCATGCACATGGATGGGGGACACATTTGATGATAGGTCAGTGGTGGTGGCATCTGCTCTGAATGGGGAAAAGCCCAGGCTCAGCAGCACATAGAGGGGGAGGGAAAGAGAGAGAGGGATAGTGATAGAGGAGCTGAGCTGTCCCATGGGACAGAGGGACGAGGGAGGGAAAGAGGACATGTCCTCTGAGAACTGGAGGAGAGAGATGGAGGGAGGGAGGGAGGGAGGGAGGGAGGGAGGGAGGGAGGGAGGGAGGGAGGGAGGGAGGGAGGGAGGGAGGGAGGGAGGGAGGGAGGGAGGGAGGGAGGGAGAAAAAAAGGTGATCCTAATAAAGTCACATTGAGGAAAACAGGAGAGAACGGGCGATGTATAGTGGGAGGACAGGAACGGTAGAAAAGGAGTCACATCGAGACTGATCAAAACAGCAAAGGGGGAACAAGGGATAGGGGAGAGGGTGAGGGGATAACAGGGGATATGTGGGTTGGGTAGAGGGGAGGGGAGGGGAGAAGCAGATGGAAAAGGTGGGGTGGGAGAAGGTTGGGAGGGGTGTAACAGAGGGATAAAAAGAGATATGAAGAGAGGGGAGAAGAGAGAGAGAGAAAACAGAGGGAAAAGGTTGTGTGGAAGAACAAGGGCAGGAATAGCCTTCAGCGTTCCCCATAAAGCCACTTCTCTGTTGGCGTGTAACCCTTGGAAGATGCTGTCTCCACAGATACCAGGGAAGCATCCCAAATCACCCCATATTACCTACATAGTAGGTAGGGGGGGAGAGGGATATGCAGTGGGTTGGGTAGGGGTGAGATGGAGAGAGGGAATCGGGGTTGTAGTGTGTAAGGTAAAGCTGCCTCCACAAATACCAGGAGAGGACAGGCTTTATGACATGAATAATTCAACTGTGGAGGACACAGCGACACGCAGTAACCTGCTATGTGTGTGCATGTGTGTGTGCATGCGTGAGCAGGGTTGGGTAGGTTACTTTCTAAATGTAATCTGTTACAATGACTAGTTACCTGTCCAAAATTGTAATCAATAACATAACTTTTGAGTTACCCAAACTCAGTAACGTAATCTGATTACATTCAGTTACTTTTAGGTTACTTTCCCCTTAAGAGGCATTAGAAGAAGACAAAAATGTATGTTACCGGAATAAAAGGGATCCCTGTGTATATAGTCAAGTTATCGTTACTCATTGTGTTTTGATTTTCTATTATTTCTCTTTTTTTCTCTCTTGTACTGTTGGGAAGGGCCCGTAAGTAAAAATTTCACTGTCTGTCTACACCTGTTGTTTACAAAGCAGGTTTTGCACTAATTGCACTGTTTTGTCTACAAAACGTGGTTCAAGCAATCATGACATTACCCTGAAGAAGGCACAGTGATGCTGAAAGTCTTTAATAATATATATTTTTTTGTGGTTTACCCATAAATTACTGGGAGTTTATACATGGAGTGTGCGACTCTCTTTGTTTTTATAGCTTACAGTTTATTCCCCGTTTGTCACACCTTGATCTGTTTCACCTGTCCTTGTGATTGTCTCCACCCCCTCCAGGTGTCACTTATTTTCCCTGGTGTGTTTATCCCTGTGTTTCCTGTCTCTCTGTGCCAGTTCGTCTTGTATGTTCAAGTCAACCAGCATGTTTTTTCCAGTGCTCCTGCTTTTCTATTCTCTTCTACTAGTCCTCCCGGTTTTGACCTTTGCCTGTTTACTGAACTCCATTCCCGCCTGCCTAACCATTCTGCCTGCCCTGACCTCAGCCTGCCTGCCATTCTGTACCTCTGGAACTCTGAACTGGTTTTGACCTTTTGCCTGTCCACGACCATTCTCTTGCCTACCCTTTTGGATTGTTAACAAACATCTTGGACTCTAACCATCTGCCTCCTGTGTCTGCATCTGGGTCTCGCCTTGTGCCTTTATACCGTTAGACAGCACACGAAACGCGGAATAATTTTGTGTGCCAGCTCATGCTTTTTTATTACAAAGCATGTGAGAAATACAATTTTTGCCCTCAGAACAGAACAGAAAAGTGATCCACAGGGATGCTGGCCCATGTTGACTCCAAGGCTTCCCACAGTTGTGTCAAGTTGGCTGGATGTCCTTTTGTCTTGCCCATTCATCGCCTGACTGTCACACATACACAATCCATGTCTCAATTGTCTCAAGGTTTAAAAATCCTCCAATAACCAGTCTCATCCCCTTCAGCTACGCTAATTAAAGTGGATTTAACACCTGACATCAATAAGGGTCATAGCTTTCACTTGGATTCACCTGGTCAGTCTAGGTCATGGAAAGAGCAGGTGTTCTTAATGTTTTGTATACTCAGTGTATGTCACATGACTAACACATTACATTTAAACTGTTTTCATACTGTCATAATGTCCTCTGGAATTATAAATTGCATCTCTGCCTGAATACCGCTGGTGTGATCATATACTTAGACCTCATATACTTAGACCTCATTATCTAGGGAGTGAACACCGGAGGTTACCAGAGGTTTGTTAGCCCAGCCTGATCTCAAGAAAAAAGATTTTGATTTTAGACGTTTAAAAAAGGTAATGAGAACGTCGATATATGCCTTCCTCAATGCGAACTCAATGCAAACTCATGATTCTTGGATCCAAACTCGCTGCTCAGACTACTCAACAACAATGTTGTGCAATTCAAATCAAATCAAATCAAATTTTATTTGTCACATACACATGGTTAGCAGATGTTAATGCGAGTGTAGCGAAATGCTTGTGCTTCTAGTTCCGACAATGCAGTAATAACGAACAAGTAATCTAACTAACAATTCCAAAAAACTACTGTCTTATACACAGTGTAAGGGGATAAAGAATATATACATAAGGATATATGAATGAGTGATGGTACAGAGCAGCATAGGCAAGATACAGTAGATGATATCGAGTACAGTATATACATATGAGATGAGTATGTAAACCAAGTGGCATAGTTAAAGTGGCTAGTGATACATGTATTACATAAGGATGCAGTCGATGATATAGAGTACAGTATCTACGTATGCATATGAGATGAATAATGTAGGGTAAGTAACATTATATAAGGTAGCATTGTTTAAAGTGGCTAGTGATATATTTACATCATTTCCCATCAATTCCCATTATTAAAGTGGCTGGAGTAGAGTCAGTGTCATTGACAGTGTGTTGGCAGTAGCCACTCAATGTTAGTGGTGGCTGTTTAACAGTCTGATGGCCTTGAGATAGAAGCTGTTTTTCAGTCTCTCGGTCCCAGCTTTGATGCACCTGTACTGACCTCGCCTTCTGGATGACAGCGGGGTGAACAGGCAGTGGCTCGGGTGGTTGATGTCCTTGATGATCTTTATGGCCTTCCTGTAGCATCGGGTGGTGTAGGTGTCCTGGAGGGCAGGTAGTTTGCCCCCGGTGATGCGTTGTGCAGACCTCACTACCCTCTGGAGAGCCTTACGGTTGAGGGCGGTGCAGTTGCCATACCAGGCGGTGATACAGCCCGCCAGCATGCTCTCGATTGTGCATCTGTAGAAGTTTGTGAGTGCTTTTGGTGACAAGCCGAATTTCTTCAGCCTCCTGAGGTTGAAGAGGCGCTGCTGCGCCTTCCTCACGATGCTGTCTGTGTGAGTGGACCAATTCAGTTTGTCTGTGATGTGTATGCCGAGGAACTTAAAACTTGCTACCCTCTCCACTACTGTTCCATCGATGTGGATGGGGGGGTGTTCCCTCTGCTGTTTCCTGAAGTCCACAAACATCTCCTTAGTTTTGTTGACGTTGAGTGTGAGGTTATTTTCCTGACACCACACTCCGAGGGCCCTCACCTCCTCCCTGTAGGCCGTCTCGTCGTTGTTGGTAATCAAGCCTACCACTGTTGTGTCGTCCGCAAACTTGATGATTGAGTTGGAGGCGTGCGTGGCCACGCAGTCGTGGGTGAACAGGGAGTACAGGAGAGGGCTCAGAACGCACCCTTGTGGGGCCCCAGTGTTGAGGATCAGCGGGGAGGAGATGTTGTTGCCTACCCTCACCACCTGGGGGGGCGGCCCGTCAGGAAGTCCAGTACCCAGTTGCACAGGGCGGGGTCGAGACCCAGGGTGTGCAGTGTGGTTGAGATTGCATCGTCTGTGGACCTATTTGGGCGGTAAGCAAATTGGAGTGGGTCTAGGGTGTCAGGTAGGGTGGAGGTGATATGGTCCTTGACTAGTCTCTCAAAGCACTTCATGATGACGGAAGTGAGTGCTACGGGGCGGTAGTCGTTTAGCTCAGTTACCTTAGCTTTCTTGGGAACAGGAACAATGGTGGCCCTCTTGAAGCATGTGGGAACAGCAGACTGGTATAGGGATTGATTGAATATGTCCGTAAACACACCGGCCAGCTGGTCTGCGCATGCTCTGAGGGCGCGGCTGGGGATGCCGTCTGGGCCTGCAGCCTTGATAGTAATAGCACGTGGTTTTAAATGATACCATTGTAACTAAGCCGAATTAACCCTGTAACCAAATGGAATTTAATGCAATCCAGTCAGGAAAGAGTTAACCAACTTGACATTTCCTCTGCATGTTTTAGTACACAGGTCTTTATCATTTAGATGGTGTGTTTGTGAGTGTGTGTGTGTGTGTGTGTGTGTGTGTGTGTGTGTGTGTGTGTGTGTGTGTGTGTGTGTGTGTGTGTGTGTGTGTGTGTGTGTGTGTGTGTGTGTGTGTGTGTGTGACTCACTAATGGGAAGCAGGATGGTACTGTAGAAACGTGGCCAAAAGGGAGAAGAGAGAGAGGTGATCACAGAGAAGACTTCATCTGGAAAGGCGAGGCACCAACTAAGTCATTACTGTAGCAGCTGCACATACGCGCCACATACACGCACACACACACACACACACACACACACACACACACACACACACACACACACACACACACACACACACACACACACACACACACAGCTAACTCATTATGAGCCACTCTGTATCCATCTCATTATGTAAGAGTGTATTTCTGCGTGAACATCACGCCTGCTGCATGAATGCGAAGGTGCACACACACACACACACGCACACAAACACGCTGGCACTACAGAATTGAAAGCACACATGCGCAAACATACTCACAAACAGACAAACAAACTTAATTATCCAAAGAATCTTGCTGCGAATCAGATCAATACAGATGAAAAAAATCCCAGGGGTTTTCAGAACATTTCTGCCATTTTCAATCAGATCCAAAGTTCAGCAACAAATCCATGTTTTGTTGTCGTACTGTTCAAGGCTGTTTGAGGACAATCATACCCTCTACCTTGTTAAAAACAGTATTTTCTTCCATTACTCGCTGTTGCATGAGAAACAATGAATTGAGCTTTGCTAGTCTCTAAAATGCATAATTCATTCAGACTGCATCATTGCTTAACATGTATAAAATGTATTATTGCTTGATGCGCATCATTGTGGCTTGCTTGTGGAGAGCTTTTATTGTCACAAAGAATGTTTCCAGAAGCCTATGCTTTGCACAGAGTTTTCACAGAAACGGTCCCTTTCCAGTGAACTCTAGCACGAGAACCCTCATCATGGAAGAACCCGTTGGTACCCTAGAACCTTCACTGTCGAACCTATTGGACTCGAAAACCAGAACCAGCATTGCAGAACCCATTGACGTCTTGAACTAGAAACACTCACTGTAAAAACACTCAAATGCGGTGTTTCCTGGGTTATTCAATGTGTACATGTCCGTCCTTCCAGAACTGGCTGCACAATCCCACAGTAAATCAGCAGAGACAGATGGACAACCCAGAGCCCTTACAGCTGTTTCACATCCCCGCCTAGCACATCCATCACAATCAAACGGCAACCATCCCTGAGCCAGCGAGTCATCTGAGAAACCATAGAGTACCAGAGACATCAGACTGCCTCTCCCTGGACAGACAGCTGAAATGGCTAGACATATCACACCTAAAGCAGAAGTTGTTTTGTCGGCATGAAACGACCACAGTCCCTCACATCCCACAGCTCTCCTTCATAGGCAGACAGAGAGTTGACCGAGTGAGTGAATCAGAACACTTTGAAAAGTATTATATCAAAGTGAAGTAACGACATCAATTAACAACCCATCGATCTATTCATCACCAGTGTTCATTAGTATGGTCTTCCCAGAGAAAGGATGATTTTCTTGTTCTTAGAGCCTCTTCTAGTGTGAGAAAGTGGATGTCAATGTCATGAAAACATTTTCCTTTTATTTTCTTACCTCTATTTCTGTGAAGTGATGTTGCGTCTTTTGGGTGAAATGCACTCAGAATAAAGTTGGATTGAAAACAGCTTTCTCCAAAGTCTGACCTTGTCTACAGAAGGTGAGAGTGATCACCAATAGAGCCCACAGTTTTTTTTATCTGACAATCATTCTACAGTAGGTATTCCTGATCATATTATAGAGGGAGATTTCACATCTTTTCAAATATGCAGTTGAAGTCTGAGGTTTATATACACATTATATACACATCGTTTTTCAACCACTACACAAATGTCTTGTTATCAAACTATAGTTTTGGCAAGTCGGTTAGGACATCTACTGACACAAGTAAATTTTCCAACAATTGTTTACTGCACAACAATAGTACGCAAGTATAAACACCATGGGACCACGCAGACGTCATGCCGCTCAGGAAGGAGACGTGTTCTGTCTCCTAGAGATGAACGTACTTTGGTGTGAAAAGTGCAAATCAATCCCAGAACAACAGCAAAGGACCTTGTGAAGATGCTGGAGGACACAGGTACAAAAGTATCTATATCCACAGTAAAACCAGTCCTATATCGACATAACCTGAAAGGCCGCTCAGCAAGGAAGAAGCCACTGCTCCAAAACCGCACGGGTGTGGAAGCATCATGTTGTGGGGGTGCTTTGCTTCAGGACGGACTAGTGCACTTCACAAAATAGATGGCATCATGAGGAAAGAAATAAGGAAAGAAAATTACGTGGATATATTGAAGCAACATCTCAAGACATCAGTAAGGAAGTTAAAGCTTGGTTGCAAGTGGGTCTTCCAAATGGACAATGACCCCAAGCATACTTCCAAAGTTGTGGCAAAATGGCTTAAGGACAACAAAGTCAAGGTATTGGAGTGGCCATCACAAAGCCCTGACCTCAATCCTATGTACAATTTGTGGGCAGAACTGAAAAGCGTGTGCGAGCAAGGAGGCCTAGAAACCTGACTCAGTTACACCAGCTCTGTCAGGAGGAATGGGCCAAAATTCACCCAACTTATTATGGGAAGCTTGTGGAAGGCTACCCGAAACATGTGACCCAAGTTAAACAATTTAAAGGCAATGTTACCAAATACTAATTGAGTGTATGTAAACTTCTGACCCACTGGGAATGTGATGAAAGAAATAAAAGCTGAAATAAATCATTCTCTCTACTATTATTCTGACATTTCATATTCTTAAAATAAAGTGGTCATCCTAAATGACAGGACATTTTTACTATGATTAAATGTATGGAATTGTGAAAAACTGAGTATAAATGTATTTGGCTAAGCTGTTTGTAAACTTCAGACTTCAACTGAAGCCTATAATTTTGTATGTCAAACTGTTAGGAAGAAATAGGCTCCAACACAAAGCCCTCTTGTTGTCAGTAAAGTTAAATGAATATTAAACAGTTTAAATGAATTTGGCCTTTTCGAATTAGCCTATTTTCAGCACATATGCACAGTCTCTGATTGATCTCCGATTGATTGTGCCATGGCTTCCGCTTCAAAGTAATGTATGTTACATACATTTTACAAATCTGGCTTATTTGTGTGAGGTCAATAATTCTAATAAAAAGCTTCATCATGCACAACGAAAAATCAATTATAGCAGTAGCAAGCTATCAAAATGTACCTCCAGTGCTCCGTCTCATTTTCTCACTTACCCTCTCAAACTGAACAGGACATCAGTAGCCTCGTCCGCTTGCACAGATATAGATTTTGGGGGGAAAAGCCTTTGACTCGCCTCCTGAAGTGTCACCGTACAAGCACAGCCATTGGTTTGGCAGCACAAAGGGTTTACATCAGCATGCGCTGGGCAAGCCAGGACTCATGGGATAGCCTATTCATACAGTGTTTAGGCTTAATGCAATATAGCCTAGTTTAACTTACACCAAACCCCAGGAAAGAAGTACATTTTCTTAGAAATATAGCTTTGCCCTATGCTTCTCTGAGCAGGTACTTCATATCCTAGGCCAATAGCCTATAGTATAGGCTATGGATCATTTGATTGGGACCGCAATAGGCGCACTTGTTATTGCATGCCCAACAGATAATCTGGGATGAGGGGCAGCATCGAGCACACATTGAGGTGTAATAAGAAACAAATTCTCAAACACTGAGCAATACTGGAATTTCATCAAATACAAACTACATGACCCTCCCCTGGACTAGACGTAACCTTCCCCCTGACTGAAATGGAAAAATCTTGGCCCTTCCCCATTTTTCTCCGGGTGCCAGTTCCGACACTGTTTTTACGGTCCCTAAAAGCCTAGCTTCTTAGCACAATACTAGCCTAAGAAAGCGAGTACTTTGCTAGTCTTTCGTTGAACAATAGTGTGTCTCTCGACCGATAAGCTGTGAAGCTAAGATGGTCAGTCTAATCAACACGACACGAAGGGAAGTGGGTTGTTCTAAATGAGAGAGAAAGCTAGCAATTCTACCTTTCCAGGTAAAAAAAAAGAAGCTGTTCGGTGGTATAGCTGGCCTTGCATCGAGTTAGCCCGGTTAGCTAAGCCTTGCGGCGAGAGCTAGCCAGGTGTCAGTAGCTAGCCGTGTGACACTAGCTACCACAGGAGACAAAGAGTAGGAAAAGCAAAAGAACACATTTCTACACGAAGCAAAAACTTTTATTTCGGTTAGCGGCACACCTGAGAACAAGAAAACAGGAAACAGGGATCAAGTCGTACTGAGGAGAGCTTTAGAGCTCTTCGTGTGCCAGAGTCTGTTGTAGCAGTCTAGGCCACATATTCCCCCTTGCGACGTGGGTTTGAGCCCCGGCTCGGCCGACTGTCTGTGCCCTTCCTCTCAGTCTCACTCCACATACTTTCTCACCCTGCATCCTAATGTTCTGTCATTAATTCTTTTATTTTATTTTTTTAATTCCGGAGATCAGAGCTCCCCATCTTCTAAATATGATATATACAAAAAAAGGTGTTGCTCTTCGCAAGGAAGATAAGCAAAAATGACCAGAAGCAGGAGAGTGGCTCCTTGTTAAGAAGTGAGGTCCTCACCTCATTCGCCACACGACCTGTCTGTCTCCGTCAGACGTTTGATTGGTTATTCAAACTTCTGTGATTCTGAGCAAATCTCACTGTGAGACATCAAAATGAATATTTCAAAGATAACCTAGTCCTTCAAAGAGGGACTTTGTTGCGCATTAAGAAAAATCTGATTTCAGTCTTGGGGGTATGGTTCGATGTGACATTATTAATCTTTGCCCACCATGAGACACCATAGGAACAAAGCCAGTATCACTTCCTCAAAATAGTCAGCAATAACTCAAGAAATCTGTAATTCATTTTGACATTTTGTCGAGGAGGTTTTAGTTGTAGCTAAGGTGTTTGGTGCACATTTTCTCAAATAAAAAAATGCACTACCTATTGTCTTATGTAAAGAAAGTCTGATCTGCTGCGGTAGGATTGTACAGAGCACAATCGGCACAGCTGTGTTTCCTGTGTTAGTGGGCAAGTGGGCATTGTCAAAATCTCACTTACAAATCTCTGTTTTGGACGAGACTTACTTTATGATGAAAATTATCCTATTTACACTTTGTAGTCAATTTTGACGCTAGAATAAATGTTTCTGACTAATATCGATGCCATACGGGCTGTTTTCTACCAGATACGCTGTTTGTTACCTTCAGTTGCGCTTTACAGTAAGTCTCCCTGTTTGTTTATTCGTATCAATGTAGTGAATCTGAGGCGATGTCATTGAGCAACACCTCCTGTTTGAGTTACACCTCATCCATCAACACCTCCTTTTTGGCATGCATAAGACAAGCTGTGGGGGAGAAACTGGGGAAATTTAGTCGAAGCGATCATCTATCGGAAAGTCATTGAATAATTAATATATCATATTGCCGTCAAGATTGCTTTCTGTCAAAATTAGTTTTATTTTTAGAGACCCCTTTAAATTCATAGAACAACCAAAAGGAATGTAAATCTGGAACTGAAAACTTTAGTTGTGTTCATTCTGGATCGTCATTTGGTTGTGTTGATCCAGGATTTTTATTTAGTTGTGTTGATCCTGGATTTTCATTTAGCTGTGTTGATCCTTATCGTCATTTAGTTGAGTAGATTCTGGATCGTCTTTTAGTTGTGTTTATCCTGGATCAACATTTAGCTACAGTATGTTGATCTTGGATTGTCATTGAACTCTGTTGATCCTGGATCCTCATTGACTTACACTTTGCTTTGCTTTTAATGTACGAATCAGTTGGCAATGCAAATCACATTGTCACAGATTATATTCTCATCAGAAGAGTGCACTCTACTATTGTGACTTTGAATACTGAAGACTTCATCATGATGAATGTTAAATATCACACCGGTATTTGGTCTGTCATCTGTAAACCCTGTGACTGACAGTGACACCATAGTCAATAGATAATGGGACAATAGCAGGTGTACGTTCCCGGGGCTCAGATGTTTAAACACCATGCCGCGCTTAGCGCTCAATGAGGGTGCTTAGCATGTCATTAGACATCTGTCATACTGTAATCATACTCTATATGATGCTCTTCTCTGGTGAATCACAGGAAATAGTAGAAAAGGAACAAACTCTCATTGAGAAAGGCTCTTCATCTTGTTGTTTTTTTGTTTTTTGAATGAAGATTGTTCATCTCATCTGCTGTGATCAACCTACTGCATACCAGTGTTCTTAACAACCTGGAGGATGAGTCACTGATGAGGATCAGTGACAGATTGAGTCCGTCAATAAAACCCATGTTTGTGTATGAGTTAGCGAGACATGCTGCAGGCGTGTATAATTGATTAAGCAAGTGTGTGTGTGTGTGTGTGTGTGTGTGTGTGTGTGTGTGTGTGTGTGTGTGTGTGTGTGTGTGTGTGTGTGTGTGTGTGTGTGCGTGCGTATACGATTGCCGCAGAGCCTATAGAGTTCAGTATGTTTTCTCAGCACATTTCTACTGGACAGTGATGAGTTAAAATCAGCTTGAATTTCTCAGAAACTGTTCTATGGTATTGATCGTTTTATGAGATGGAGGCCAGCTCAGTAAAAAGAGTGTGGGCACAGGCACACAAAGAGACATCATTTTCTATTGATGAGAAGCCTGTTGATGTTCTGCTTTGGAGGCCAGAGTCTGATGTTGCAATGGAACAAAGCTAGCTTGTCCTTAGCTGACTCCACACTGGAAAACAAAATGGCTTCACCCACTTAACATGCCCACTGACTGACCAACAACTCAATGGCAATTGTACTGTAGTCCCTGCTGGCAACATGTTACTTAGATATTGTGTATTGGAATATGTGAGATTATGGTTTTTGTTTGAGAAAACCATGTATTTAATCTATGGTTTGTAGTATGTACAGGTGCATTGATTGTTATACATTTTCAAACATGAATCGATAACGTAACGATGGACCGCTTTCAATAACATATAGGTGGAGGACTTCGACCTCATAAAGTATATCATTCTGGAGTACATTGATCATGTTCCAATGAACCACACTGTACATAATGTACAGGTTAAATATTGTGATCTCACTTGTTCTCTAGTCGAGCTCATAACATCAAAGAGTCAAATGAAATAACCCATCTCAGTAGTTCTCAGTTTGTCCAGTCTTATGGAGTGATTATTTTCCCTTGGCTTTACCCACGATGCGGATGTGTTTGATGGTATTACTCTCAGAGAATTTTCCAGAAAAGAGAAGGATTAAGCGATGGGTTTTCTTTTTGGTAGGGCCTCTCCCCGCTTCAGGGCTTTTAAAGAGTTAATGGAATATGTTTCTTAGTGTTTATTTATAACCTTATATGCACATGTAATGGCAGTGTCCTAAACCACCCATCTAAACAACCCGGGGCTATAGAAGTGCAACTTTTTTTTTTACTGCCTTATGGACAGTATTCCCCATACATTTGTATAATTATATTTCTCGCCATAGAAAGAGGCAGCCTCTTCAAAGAGGGGTGTTATATGCATTTATTGAGTGAGTAGGAGCCTTTTCTGTTCCCCACCTGCTAGAATGCCAACACACCAATGCTCTGCATAAGAAATATAACCTATATTCAGAAGTATGGAGGGAAGAAGGAGAAGGGGGAGGGAGGAGGAGAAAAAAATGGATGCATTCAAACTGCAGGTCTAACTGAATTGATGGGCACCAAGCATGGTTTTGTTAGGGGAAATAGTTTGCATAATGGGAAAGTGGTTGGAGTTTGGAGCTCTCTTGTCTTCTTCTGTTATGTTATGAGGATGGTTCGCTGAAGTGGAAGGAATGGAAGGGGCTGTGATCAGATAGCACCAACCCAGAAACGAGACGCTCCAAGGGGGAGATCCCAGGCTCTGATGCTTTCTTTTTTGCTCTCTTTCACCTACCCATATTCCATCAGCAAAACAATTTACCAACAATCTCACTCACAGCGAGACTTAGAGAGGAGAGGCAATATCGTTTATGAATTTGCATACATGAATTGTGGACAGGAACCCAAAAAACGTTCAGCTTTTCAGCCAAATAATAAATAAGGAACAATAGCATTGAGTCAAGCTGTGCTAATCGAAAATGAGTTGGGCTGTACAGAAATTGTAATTGAGCCAGATGACTACTGTGACTTTCTTCACTTAGAAATGTTTTATAGGCAAACTGCTTCAGCAAAATATCACATTTACAGTATATCAATACAGCTATATGGGCAAGACATTGTAAGTATTGCCAAAGCAGAAGTGTTTTCAATAGTGAAAGATGAGAAAATATCTTGGATCAAATCAAAATGATTCATACCACAACAATTGTCCAACATTATACTTTACAACTGTACAAGCCTAACACACACTTAAGACTGACATAGTTTGTCGAACACTGACATTTGTGCTCCGGACAGAATGGGAATCAGTTTAGAATCAATACATTTATTTATGTAAGGCTTTTACACCAGTCGATTGTCAAATAACACATGCACTTAAAGAGAGTTCAGAGACAGGTATGGCAAGGCCAGTGAGCAATGGCTGGAGTGACTGGTACAGTATGTGAAACAGAAAGCATTAGATGAATTACTACAGCACTCAGAGTCTGTTCCCCTACATGATTTATATGGCTTTCCTGTTCTATTTGGTTTTATGATGCATGTGTGCACTTATCAGTGGGAAGGTGTGTGGAGAGTTAGCATTGGAGATCGAAGTGGATGGTGTTTGGTATACATTTTTAAAACGTTTTATGGGTGGGTTTCTCAGTGGCCTGGAGAAGCGATAGCGCTAAGTGGAGTTCCTGACATGTATGTAAAACATCAAGGTGAAACGTTCTCCCCCTCAGGTTGAAATACTGAAAAAAACTGAATACTGAAATCTTTGGTACTGGCACTCTTATTTTTACCTTATTTGGCTTGCACCTAGTCCAACTATCTGGGCTAGAGTCAGGCGTATTTCCTAACCCTGTGACCAGACCATGAACAACTCTGAGCCCTGTCATAGCTTATGTAGTCTATGACTACAGCCAGAAACGATTTACTAGAGCTCCAGAGTTTTTCCCGATTGGGTCACATGGTCTGGAAAAACTCCTGGCCCCTACTAATGACACATCTACTTCCCATTCATAAAACATGTTGTGTGTGTCTCCTACCTCCATTAATATTACACGGATGACTCATCCCTGGGCGGAAATCCTTACGAGATTGCAGGACAGGCCTGACGCATAACAACTATGAAGTTAGGCATTTAAAACGGTTTGGTTAAGAGTTGTTATATTTTCATGAATATAAATTTAAGTTTGGTCTTTCGCTCGAGTAATTGACTACAGAAACAAAAGTATTTTGATCCTTAGGCTTATTAATGTGTATTTGCTGGTCTGTGGTGCTCAGGTGTGATTTGGTGCTACAACTCTGCTGGGTGGTTGTAGAGAGTACAGGTTTCTGATAACTACTCCCACGAGTGCAGGGATTCACCAACAAAAGACAAAGAATAGCCATTGCATAAATCACAATTAATGGCTTTGTGTGTACCTCGTGTCCTTGTCCATGGTCCTGAAGTGAGGCAGATATAGACATTATCTACAATTTAATAGGCCTGCACAGAGTACATGTGTGACACTAACACTCACCAATGGCCACTAACCCCCTCTCCCACACACACACACAAACAAACACACACACACACACTACCACCCACCGCTCCCCACAACAACCACATCAGGATTAGGGACACACATCAGCAGAGTTCTGGTACAGCTACAGCGGCTCTATATTAATTCACCACTCACTTTCCTCAATGGCCGCATCTGAGATTTGGAGTCTAATGATTTGTGCAGTGGCAGAATAATAGGATCTTTCTCCACACAGCCCTTTGAAGTCAAAAAGCCAGATTGTCAGGGTAAAGACTGCCACTTATTCTGTGCCTTAGGTACAAATGAGAGGCATTACTTTGCTGAGCCCTCACAGGAATATCAATGGCATGGAAGCCACAGGGCTCTGGTGGTGGTGCTGGTGGTGTGGGCCTGAGTGGCCCTTCTCACCAGGACATAGAGTGAGGGAGGGAGGGTAGTTTCATCTCTATGCATAACCCTGTCTGAGAGTAGAAAGCAAACCAAAACACTATAATATGGAGTATATTTTCCTGTCAATATCTGAAATTATGTGCACGAGTTTTCTTTCCCCACTGTTTCAGATATTGACAGTGACAATGGATCAGTCCTTTCATGTGATGTAACTTTCTCTCATGGTGTACTGCAGGTAAAACTTCAAGGTTGTTGGGTTTGTTTCCCTGTACTGGCTCACTCAAAGCAGAGACAGTTCTTTCAGTTTGTAGTTTTTTCCCCCCTGAAACCCTGTTTTTTTTTAGGCCTTTTGGGAAAATGATCTCAGTACATACAGTGACAGTATGGGGGTGTAATGTTCAAGAAATAAAAAGTGAGCGATGTACAAGAAAAACGGATCCGAAATGTGAATATGTGAAATAGGGTGAAAAGGAGATTGTGTTGAATCTGTCGAAGGTGCATGATATGACATCAAACTAGATAGCTGTGAACAACTGTCTTGTGGGTGAGTAAGGTGACTCCTGTCATGTTTCAACACAACACACCACCCACCATGTGTCATTGTTTAATAGGATTGTCATTAGCTTGTCAGGACTACACTGTGTGTGTGTGTGTGTGTGTGTGTGTGTGTGTGTGTGTGTGTGTGTGTGTGTGTGTGTGTGTGTGTGTGTGTGTGTGTGTGTGTGTGTGTGTGTGTGTGTGTGTGTGTGTGTGTGTGTGTGTGTGTGTGTGTGTGTGTGTGTGTGCGTGTGTGTGTGTGTGTGTGTGTGTGTGTGTGTGTGTGTCAGTCCATCTGTCCTACACTCTTACAAAAAAAGGTGCTATTTAGAACCTAAAAGGGTTCGCTGGCTGTCCCCATAGGAGAACCATTTGAAGAACCCTTTTGTTTCCAGGTAAAAGTGTTGTGGTTCCAGGTAGAACCATTTTGGGTTCCATGTAGAACCCTTTCCACAGAGTTTGTGGAACCAAAAAGGGTTCTCCTATGGAGACAAATAACCCTTTTGGAACCCTTATTTTCTAAGAGTGTACACCAGAACTTCTACTGACAGATGGTTCTGAAGAGAGTTCAAAATCTCACTGGTAATCCAGAGTTGAAGTTTTCCGGGTCAGATTTGAATATATTTCACTGACTGACGTAATTTAGACTCCATGCAAATTGATTTGGTTTTAAAATATGTCCATGTGTCCTTGTCTCTAAGCTGTCTGACATGGCTTGCGGCCCTGGAGATTTCAGGGTTATGTGGCTCTCAGTGCTATCTGATCCCACGACGTATCTCTACCTCCTCTGTTCCTCTGTTCATCTCACAGCCAGCAAAGGTTAGTTTCCACTCTGATAGTTTATATATAGATCCAGGTCTCCAACCCTGGAGAGCTATTGTATGTTTTAATGTTTTTAGTGTTAGTCTCTAGATGTATTCAAGCACACTATGCTATTAGTATCTGTAGAAGTTGTAGGAACACTAAGGGTACGAATTAAGTCACCTTTCTGACAAGATCACTTTTACTACTGCACTTGTCAAACTGTCTGAATATAATACATGCCGGTGTGTGTGTGTGACAGAGAGAGAATGAGACAGCCCTTCTTCAAAATTCTATACAGCTATCCTTTATTTAATACTTTGCCTATCTAATGTTGCAATCTTAAAGAATTCTCTCGCACTGTAAAATCTCCATCTCTGACTCAGCCAATCAGAACCCTGTGAGAATATACTCCAACATTCTCAAACTCCATCTCCTCTTACTTTCCACATCTTTTGTTGGACCAGCCTGTTTCAAACTGTCAGGGTTTGTGTGCCTTTTTTCAACAGCACTCAGCCACAGAAGCCGACGACAGATTGAGGTACAAGGTGTTGAACATGCTTCCTAATCCAAAGCCTGGTCTCAGAGAAACAGACTGACACACGCTCCAAACCCCTACTCCACAGAGAGAGGAGGGGAAAGAGAAGATGGGCAGGGGGGAGAGAGAGAGAGAGAAACAGGGAGACGGATCATAATAGAGAAAGGAGAAAGAGAGAGAAAGAGAGAGAAGACAGCTGGGATTGTGATAGAGAGAGATAACATATAGGGGTGTGACTCAACTCAGAGTTAGTAGGCGCTGCACCTCATCACCAGATGAGGGAATTAACCACACTGACTGAGGTTCCTTCCTTTATAATGGAAACCAGGCCTTTTAATATTCTCCATGACCACCTGAGAGAGATGGGCTGGGAGCAGGGAGGGAGGGATGCAGCCCCCCCACACTGCCACCACTCTTAATATTCATTAGATAGGTCTGATTCTGACACGTTATTAATAGGGGAACTGTCACCACGGGGGGGGTATGGAATTCTTTATTTAATCATTGTTACATTACGATGGTGATTATGCATCAAATAGGAAAGGAATTACACAATAATCGTGTTTTGTATGACAACAGCATATTAATGTGGGTTGGCAAAATAAATGATATTATTTCTGGCCACATCAACTCTGTGTGAAAGATAGATTGGGTTCCTGTGTGTACGTGTGTGTTCCATCCTGGAAATCAGTGTGTGACTTTTGATATTAATTTAGAGCACAAAAAAATAGAGGAGCTAAACAAGTGAAAGGGAGTCTACTGGCTTATTGATGAAGGCCCAGTCAGCATCCCAAATGGCACCCTATTCCCTACATTGTGCCCTGTGGTCCCTCGTCAAAAGTAGTGCACTATTTCATGAAACCCAGTGGTGTACTGCATGTTCTCTTTTTCTGTACAAACACCATTATGATAAAGGCTTTTAAAAGTATATTTTTCCCTCTGGACATGACTGCCCTGGACATATTGATCAAGTACATGAGCCATCGACATACCAAATATCTGTGAAACAAAGTGGTGTCTATTTCTCTATTTGTGTTCTATAACTATAACGTTAAGATTTTAAATCTAAATATATTCTAATTTACAAAGGTCTACCTTGCCGTATATTCAAAGGCAATTGGTTTTTCCATGTTGTTAAAAATAGATTCAAGGTTTACCATCCATAATTGTTTTACTGCTCTATAATAAAATGCAATAATTGCCACAGCGGGTATTGGACAAGTTCAGGACACTTTATTCATTGAGCTATTAATTGGGCTACAGTATTTCAAATGATTGTTATTCTGCTTCTCTAATCAATCCAGTTGATGACCATCAATGATATTTACAGAACAGCTATCACCATGACAATTTTTCACGGTTTAATCATCTTATCAAGTTGTACAACAAACAAAACAAAGACCGTTTTTGGTGATTAAGACCAAGACAAATTGCATCGCATCAAATTGGGACAATACAATAATAAACATTAAAAACTATTGTGAACATGGTGACATGATTTCCAGGCCTCTCCTATCTGTGACAACCAGTTTGTACCCAGGAAGAAGTCTTGAATTACATTTATACTGTAAATACTAAATGTATACTGTGAAATGTTCTCTATTCCTTTCTGCAAAATATATTCGATGTAGAAGAAAACCTCCATCAACTGTAACTAGAGTTAAAAAATTTGAGTAACTTTTGCAAAATCCTGGTTGGAGGATTCTGGATAATGCTGCTTATTCCCTCCTGATTCCAAGAATCTTCCAACAGGAATTTCTGGAAAACCTTCGAAGTTTCCAGACTTTTGCAAACCTAGCTCATGTTCACCATGTTGCATGCAGCCTCTCTGGGCTGATGTGAGACAAAGTGATTGAAGCAGGGTAATCATTCAGATCATGTTAAGATTCAACAGCAGAAGGTATGAGATGACAAGCTGCCTTATTCCCACACACACACACACACACACACCCACACTGCCATGCATGATGCAGCACACACACGCGCAGGCATGCATGATGCCGGGAAAGCACACACTCACACCACAAACAAGCATGCATAATGCCAGCTCACTCTCACCCACACACACACTCTCTCTCAGGTGGTGAAGGTAGGCAACAATACCTCCACCACGCTGGTCCTCAACACGGGGACCCAAAAAGGGTTCTTGCTCAGTCCCCTACCATACTGGGGTGGCAGGTAGCTGGGCGGCAGGAACAGCAGGTAGCCTAGTGGTTAGAGAGTTGGACTAGTAACTGAAAGGTTGCAAGATCGAATCCACGAGCTGACAAGGGAAAAATCTGTCATTCTGCCCCTGAACAAAGCAGTTAACCCACTGTTTCTAGGCCGTCATTGAAAATAAGCATTTGTTCTTAATAACGGATTTACCTGGCAAAACACATTTTTTAAATAAAAATACTCCCTGTTCACCCATGACTGCGTGGCCACTCACGTCTCCAACTCAATCGTCAAGTTTGCTGATGACACAACTGTGACAGTAGGCATGATTACCAACAACGATGAGATGGCCTACATGGAAGAGGTGAGGGCCCTGGTGGTGTGGTGCCAATAAAATAACCTCTCCGTCAACGTCAACAAAACGTAGGTGCTGATCATAGATTTCAGGAGACAGTAGAGAGCGCACGCCACCATCCACATCGACGGGGCCTCAGTGGAGAGGGTGAAAAGCTGAAAGTTCCTTGGTGTGAACATCACTAACAACCTGAAATGGTCCCTTCACACAGAAAGTGTGGTGAAGAAGGAGCAACAGCGCCTCTTCAATCTCAGGAGGCTGAAGAAATTTGTCTTGGCCCCTAAGACCCTTGCAAACTACAGATGCACAATTTAGAGCATCCTGCCGAGCTGTATCACCGCCTGGTATGGCAATTGCACCGTCTGCAAGAGCAGGGCTCTCCAGAGGGTGGTGCGGTCAGCCCATCGCAACACCGGGGTCACCCTGCCTGCCCTCCAGGACATCTACAGCACCTGGTGTCACAGGAAGGCCAAGAAGATCATGAAGGACCTCAGCCACCCGAGCCAGGGACTGTTCAACCTGATACCATCTAGAATGCATAGATAGTACAGGTGCATCAATAATGGGACCCAGAGACCAAAAAACAGCTTGCCGGAAACCAGGTGCAGAGGCTGAGGCTGGAGCGAGAGGTGCTGGGACAGGGTAAGCAGGTCCGGAGGAGAATCCAAGGGAGCGTAGAGTGGGGAATCCAGCACAGAGTAGCAGGACTGACGAGAAATCGGACTGGAGACAGGGATCAGAATCAGAGCGGACAGAACTGTAGCGGAGAGGAAAACAGCGTCAGGCAAGGGAAAACAGGGACAACAGGAACAAAAAGAAACATGGACTGACTGAGCAGAGATTATGATCTGGCAATGTGGAAGTGGCAGGACTGAGTATTTGTAGAGGTCTTGATTATGGAACAGGTTGCAGCTGGTGGGGATCTGCTCTGACTCCAGCACACCTGTCCCCCTCCACACAAACATACACACAGAGAGAGAGAGAGGGAGAGGGAGAGAGCAATGGGGAAGTGGCGGCAGGTTGAGGCACACGATGAGCGCTAGAGGGCGTGGCAGGAGCAGATGTGACACATTACATTGTTGTTTTTTTTCCCTCAATCTACACAAAATTCCCCATAATGACAAAGCAAATACAGTTTTTTTTTAATTTTTGTACATTTCTACAACTTTCTTTTTAAACCATCTATACCTAAGACCTTTTAGACACTTTACTCAGTACTTTGTTGAAGCACCTTTGTCAATGATGACAGCCTTGAGTCTTCTTGGGTATGATGCTGCAAGCTTGGCACACCTGTATTTGTGGAGATAATCCCATTCTTCCTCTGCAGATTCTCTCAAGATCTGTCAGGGTGGATGGGGAGCATTGCTGCACAGCTATTTTCAGGCCTCTCCAGGGATGTTCGATCAGGTTCAAGTCTGGGCTCTGGCTGGGCCACTCAAGGACATTCAGAGACGTGTCCCAAAGCCACTCCTGCGTTGTCTTGGCTGTGTGCTTCGGGTTGTTGTCCTGTTGGAAAGTGAACCTTCACCCCAGTCTGAGGTCCTGAGCACTTTGAGGCAGGTTTTCATCTAGGATCTCTCTGTACTTTGCCTCAATCCTGACTAGTCTCCCAGTCCCCATAGCTGAAAAACATCCCCACAGCATAACGCTTCCACCACCATGCTTCACCGTAGGGATGGTGACAGGTTTCCACCAGACGTGACACTTGGCATTCAGGCCAAAGAGTTCAATCTTGGTTTCATCAGACCAGAGAATCTTGTTTCTAATGGTCTGAGAGTCCTTTCGGTGCCTTTTGGCCAATTCCAAGCGGGCTGTCATTTGCCTTTTACTGGGGAGTGGATTCCACTCTCCCATAAAGGTCTGATTGGTGGAGTGCTGCAGAGATGGTTGTCCTTCTGGAAGGTTCGCCCAATTCAAAATACAGAATTGTAATATTAAACATTCATAAAAATACAAGTGTCTTACATCGTTTACCAAACTATGATTTTTCTAACAATTGTTTACAAGCATATATTTTCACTTATAATTCACTGTATCACAAATTCAGTGGGTTAGAAGTTTACATGCACTAAGTTGACTGTGCGTTTAAACAGCTTGGAAAATTCCAGAAAATTATGTCATGGAGTTAGAAGCTTCTGATAGGCTAATTGACATCATTTGATTCAATTGGAGGTGCACCTGTGGATGTATTTCAAGGCCTACCTTCAAACTCAGTGCCTCTTTGCTTGACATCATGGGAAAATCTAAAGAAATCAGCCAAGGCCAAAAAACTGGAAACCTCCACAAGTCTGGTTCATCCTTGGGAGCAGTTTCCAAATGCCTGAAGGTACCATGTTCATCTGTACAATCAATAGTACACAAGTATAAACACCATGGGACCACGCAGACGTCATACCTCTCAGGAAAGAGACGCCTTCTGTCTCCTAGAGATGAATGTACTTTGGTGCAATGGTGCAAATCAATCCTAGAACAACAGCAAAGGACCTTGTGAAGATGCTGGAGGAAACAGGTACAAAAGTATTTATATCCACAGTAAAACGAGTCCTATATCGACATAACCTGAAAGGCCGCTCCAAAACCGCCATAAAAAAGTCAGACTACAGTTTGCAACTGCACATGGGGACAAAGATTGTACTTTTTGGAGAATTGTCCTCTGGTCTGATGAAACAAAAATAAAACTATTTGGCCATAATGACCATTTTTATGTTTGGAGGAAAAAGGGGGAGGCCTGCAAGCTGAAGAACACCGTCCTAAACGTGAAGCACGGGGGTGGCAGCATCATGTTGTGGGGGTGCTTTGCTACAGGAGGGACTGGTGCACTTCAAAAAATAGATGGCTTCATAAGGAGGGAAAGTTATGTGGATATATTGATGCAACATTTCAAGACATCAGTCAGGAAATGAAGGCTTGGTCGCAAATGGATCTTCTAAGTGGACAAAGACCCCAAGCATACTTCCAAAGTTGTGGCAAAATGGCTTAAGGACAACAAAGTCAAGGTATTGGAGTGGCAATCACAAAGCCCTGACCCCAATCCACTAGAAAATGTGTGGGCAGAACTGAAAAAGAGTGTGCGAGCAAGGAGACCTACAAACCTGACTCAGTTACACCAGCTCTGTCAGGAGGAATGGGCCAAAATTCACCCAGCTTGTGGAAGGCTACCCAAAACGTTTGACCCCAGTTCAACTAATTTAAAGACAATGCTACCAAATACTAATTGAGTGTATGTAAACTTCTGACCCACTGGGAATGTGATGAATGAAATAAAAGCTGAAATAAATCATTCTCTCTACTATTATTCTGACATTTCACATTCTTAAATTAAAGTGGTGATCCTAACTGGCCTAAGACAGGGAATTTTAACTCTGATTAAATGTCAGAAATATTTGGCTAAGGTGTATGTAATCTTCCGACTTCAACTGTGTATACACTTTCAGTAAAAAGTTTGGATACACCTGCTCATTCAAGGGTTTTCTTTCTTTTTCTATTTTCTACATTGTAGAATAATAGTGAAGACATCAAAACTATGAAATAACACATGGATTCATATGCTCAGCATATGTGGGAACTCCTTCAAGACTGATGAAAAAGCATTCCAGGTGAAGCTGGTTGAGAGAATGCCAAGAGTGTGCAAAGCTGTCATCAAGGCAATGGCTACTTTGAAGAATCTCAAATAAAAAAATATATTTAAATTTCTTTAAGAACTTTTGGTTGCTACATGATTCCATATGTGTTATTTCATATTTTGATGTCTTCACTATTATTCTACAATGTAGAAAAACCTTTGAATGAGTAGGTGTGTCCAAACTTTTGACTGGTACTGTATATACAGAAAACCAGTCAGTATCTGGTGACCACCATTTACCTCATGCGGTGCGACACATCTCCTTCGGCCTGTGGAATATTGTCCCACTCCTCTTAAATGGCTATGTGAAGTTGCTGGATATTGGCGGGAAATGGAACACGCTATCATACACGTCAATCCAGAGCATCCCAAACAGGCTCAGTGGGTGTCTGGTGAGTATGCAGGCCATCGATGAACTGGGACCTTTTCAGCTTCCAGGAATTGTGTACAGATCCTTGTGACATGGGGCCATGTATTATCATGCTGAAACATGAGGTGATGGATGCAGATGAAGGGCAAGACATTGGGCCTCAGGATTTTGTCATGGTGTCTCTGTGCCTTCAAATTGCCATCAATAAAATGCAATTGTGTTCGTTATCTGTAGACATTGCTTGCCCATACCATAACACCACCGCCACCATTGGGCACTTTGTTTACAACGTTGGCATCAGCAAACCACTCACCCATATAGCGCCATACATGTGGTCTGCCGTTGTGAGGCCAGTTGGATATATCAGAATGTCTTTATTTTGTGGATTTGTGTGGATTGTTAGGTATTACTGCACTGTTGGAGATAGGAAACATAAGCATGTTGCGACAAATAACATTTGATTTGATTTAGATTATATATCTCTTATTGGCTTCTCAGCGTGAGATTATCTGACAAAAGGCATCTCAGCCCAGATTCAAACATGGTAATTACCTTAAAGATGAAAATACAACAATAATTTATTCACTGTGCTGCGGAGATCACAGAGAGACAAAGATCAGAACGCTGATGATTAATCCACAGATTAAAAGGAAAACCTATTTAGTTTAGTTAGTAATCTTTAATTAATCTCTCCTCGTTTGTCTTTCAAGCATCCACGTGGGGCTGTATGTTCCTGATATCCAATAAGGAGGGGACGTGCAGCGCGTGGAGCATTTCAAATAGAAGTTATATTTTAGCCTATGGCTACGCAGATGTTTGTTCACGCGTGTGAGAGGTGTAGCAAAATGATTGAATAGCATGTGTGCATTTATTTTCCAATGCTTGTGCACGCAACGTGGCCGCTGAGGTCTGCATGTGAGTCTCAAGTCTTTAAAACAAAGGCAATAATTCAATGTTCACACACAATGTTAAATTCTCTAGGAAATCAATGTATCTCGAAAGGCACAGTAAACCTTAAAGGTAGGCACAGCAAACGTCACACAAGTATGGATAAATATCAATGGTCTCAGATAAGTAAACAGTAAAACACAAGAAATATCTTTGCTGCCTGTCTCCATGTCCCACACAGTCACAAAACAAATTGAACTCCGAATACTGACAATTAGCACTTTCAAATACACAGACACTGAAAAGAGATGGGTCCTGGTCGTACAACTGTGAAACCACCTCCACCTATGATAACAGATGGAGGTGCTGTCACAATCACACCTGCAATCAATCACGCCCGCAATCAATTAACACAAACACAGACTGAGCGTTCCTATGACCAGGCAGTGCTGACGCATGCCAGATCTTACTGTCTGGTGCTCAACAGCACAGTCAATGACGTGCCACGCAACCATTGGTTGACGCATGCAACATCTGAGCAGGGGAAGGCAACTAGAAACAGAAACAATCTGTTCAAATTGACCAATAGAAAGCTCACGGTTCACAATCACATTCCTACACTGTACATCATGTAATAGAGGCACCTCTACCCTGTTACATATGCACAGATATGCTCACCCCCCCCCCCCCTCCTCCCCCCACACACACATTAAGTAATTGTGATAGACAGTGACTCCCAATAGGTTATTCATTAAATAAGACATTCTATTATGATGTAAGCTTTGCCCCTTCTTTGTCACCTCTGGGTCATGGCAAATGGCCTGATTACAATTCTCAAGTGCAAGGCAGCCCTTCCTGTTGAGGGGGAAAAAAATGTCTCTCTTTCTAACTGTAACCAGAGAATTGACCACAGAAATGTGTTTTAGAATAAGACTCTTTCATCCATGTTTGGAATCTCTCTGAAACGTGTCCACTGAAGAGAACTCTGATGCTATCTATATGAACGTATGATCTCTGTGGTAATTTGTATCTGTACAAGGGGAACTCTAACTACTCTATGCAAAAGGGGGTTTATTATCTTCATTGTCATCCCCCACACAAGCCTTTAGATGCTGGTGACATCCTGTGGAGATTGGGCCTGTGTGATCAGGTTACTGTAACTTGGTATTGTTTGATTGGTCTTTGGTTGTTGGTTTTGGTTTGAAAGAGTCACACATGTTATGAATATAATTACAGTAAATGCCTTTGTTCTGCCTCTTGTCGTGTATCCTGTCAATGAAGAACGGTTATAAGATCAATTCTAATTCCCTAGAACTCTAGCCTAGTAGGCATACTGTATCTCTGTTCATTCTTTGGCTTTTAACTGTAAGTTTTGTATGCCTAGATGGTGAATGCTATGTTGATGTCAGTATTGTCTTGTAACTTGCACTTTATGCCTTGTACAATGTAATTAAATATCTGCCACTGATATAAGCAATTCTTAGTTCTTTCGGGACAATTACTGTAAGTCAATTGTAGTTTCTTGCATATAGCTAAATCATTTTAATGGAGTCAGATAAACATTTTAATAAGCTAATTGCATAGTCTTATTACGGTTTGCATGTGAGGTATATATAATCTCCAGCATATGATTTAATATTACCGCACTAAAATGATGTCAATAATTGCTCAGTAAAACTGCTTTTTTCATCCTTGTCAGTTAAACCTCACTAAAATCAACCTGAACCTGCTTACTGGGGCTCTAACAGTCCCTCTAGAATATGACAAAGCCATGTCCTGGGGCCCTCATTGGGTTATATCTCATTATTGTGGTTTGGGCTCCAATATTACTCAGTAAGAGACCTACAATACCTTTCAATCAGCCCAGATAAACCTGGAAAGGTGACTTTGACTTGACAAGTAGGTGTTTGTCATGGTCTTGTGGATACACTTAAAGAAAACTCACATGTAGTTACTCAACACTTTATGTTCTCAAAGTACTTTTCTCTATTGAAAAAATAACCAAACCTAATTTCACCATGTTTTGTTCCTTTAATATGCATAATAGTTTTCGGTAACTCAGTGTACTTTACCTTGTCTTTACTCTTCCTTGCTTGTGTCTGTGTGTCTGCATGCCTGCGTATGCACAGTAGTTACTCGTTGTACTTTGCCTTGTCCTTACTCTTCCTTTGTGCATCACTTTGATTAGCCGTGTGAGTCCACTAGACTTTCTTTCCTGTGTGTGCGTGCGGGCGTGCTGATGTGCGTGCATGCGTCCGTGTGTGTGTTCTCTATCTCTGTTGAACCCGGTCATTAGTTTCAGTGTGGGCCAGCTGTGTGGTCTGGCCCAGGTACACATGGCTCAGGTGGTGTTTTTTCAACCTTGATATTCAGCCCAGGCCACAGGGATGTGTGTGTGTGTGTGTGTGCATAAAGAAGACATCATGCCATACGGGACACAAGGGCACGTGCCCCCTTAGATTTGTCCTGTTTTAAACCATTTCTTTCAGATGTTAAATTAATTACTCAACAAAGCCCACATTTCATCATAACTTTTATAAGAAGATCTGTCAGGTATATTTTAGGGAGGGGACACACTGAACAGTACCTATCCTGTAACTCCCGTTAATGGCATCAAAATTCTTTCTTTAAATTACATTATCTGGTGCAACAATCTGTAGCTAAAATAACTGGTGATCAACAGATGATGGGGGAGATGGTCATGATGAAACTACAGCTCAGGTAACACTTGTACAGCTGTGGGAGGAGTGTTGTCATGATCAAACTGCCATTCAGCTCCTCTTGAGTCATCTTCTGCTTGAAATCCAGCATAATGTTCAATCCATCAAGACAGATACAGTTCACAGGATACAGTTCTGCTACAATGACACACGCAGGCAAAGGTATTCTGTTTCTCTCCAAGAATCCTCTCCATGACGAAGCCCGGGCACCACACAGTATTGTCCATAAGACAAAAAAAGATCATAAATTATACTCCACTGCACAGTTTGAAGGACTGTTGACGGACAGAACTGTGCCAGCATAACAACATTAGAGTAGACTAGTTGAACATGCATACATGTGCACAGGCATAGAGATACATGAACAACATCCTCTAGCCTAATAGAAAGAAATATGGCATAACCCACAACCTAAGCACAAGTTACCAGACTGTTCAAATGAGCCTAGGTAGGTAGGCAGAAAGTATCTAGTTACAGCCATGTCTAACAGGCAAGCTTAGGCAAATATTTTAATAGTAAAACCAGCTTATCAGTTTTACAACAGTTAAATTGTTGCATTATTGTTTCTCCTCACTGTTAGCTACTAAACTTAGTTATAGTTGTTATTTACATCTGTTTGGAATCCTATCTTGCCTATAATTTTGTGATTTTGAAGAGCATCCACGGTCATAATCATAACCAATGTCAAACCTTGACAATTATGTTACATAGCTAGCTAGTAAAACAATTTACAGTTGCTGATGTTACAAGTTTGCTAAAAAGTTACAAATGCGAGGCCTGGCGCATAGTAACAAGTTAGCTCCAGTCATGTGCTATCATTTGCTGGTAAACCTAGCTTTAGTTGGCTGGTTGTAACGTTATAGTTAGCTATTTAGTAGCCATATCTACGACTAAAAAGAGAAAAGGTAATCCAATCAAGATACAATAGATCTCCGATTGCAAAATATCTTCTATTTTTAGTCATAGTTATGGCTACCAGCCTTTGTTTAGCTAACTTAGCTAGCTAGACTAAAACAACTTTCTATCGCTGTATTCAAACGTACAACCTTTGGAATCAGAGGCAGATCAAATCAAATCAAATGTATTTATATAGCCCTTCGTACATCAGCTGATATCTCAAAGTGCTGTACAGAAACCCAGCCTAAAACCCCAAACAGCAAGCAATGCAGGTGTAGAAGCACGATGCTTACACCCATCCAACATCCCCATCCACAACACCCTAGCAAAACCGAAACCTACTACTAAGTTAACCGTGCTCACTGTTGCACTTAGTGGCCGGTTTCCACATCATCTCCCAATGTCCCTAGACATGGATGGATGTCAAATACTGACTTGTATCATGGGTGATCTGGCTGAATATAGACTACACACGCACCTGATTTCACAAGCCCAAGAGGAGAGGTAAGGCTACTGAACTTGAAGCAGCAAAAAGCGGAGACTTACACTTTCTCTTGAGCTACGTCTTGCAGATAGGATATAGCCTACCTTTTAGGAGCGGGACGATTTGCAGGCAGAGACAAATAAATGGACAATCAATATTTATTGAAAAGAAAAAGGCTCAACGCTCTCTCACTATGGTATGCGAGTGTAGCGCCTTTTCAATTATGATCGATTTTTTTCATTGCACCTCTACTCACGTTGGTTGAGTTAATTTCCTTGGAAAGATAACTGCCACAAGATTCTCCGCCCATGCATAGTTAGCCGCAGCCTACTCTATTTCACTGAGACAGCACATATAGGCTCACTTGATATTGCAGGCCCAACTAGGAGACGAGAGGTAGGCTACTTAACTTGAAGCAGCGAATGCTGAGAGTGTGTCAATAATGCAACAAAAATGTGTTTTTAATACAATAGTTTGGCTAATGCATACAAAGCAGAAAGACAACCGTATCCTAATAATCTTCAGGACAAACATATATTTTAATCATAAAGTCTGTCAGCTTCCAGCCGCAGCATGAAAAATGCTTCCCTGCTTGCTCTAGACCCACTGCTTTTCTGTGCTGAGCAGCTCTGGGCCAACCTCACATTCACCATAGCTCTGATATTAGCCTACTCTCAGAACACAGCTACAGAAATGCAGTGTCTATTTGACAGTTGTTTCACCTTTCTACTCTGAATGTGGACGGTGAGCATCGAGGTGGACACAACGCCTGCACACTTGCCAGTGATGTGGTAGTTGATTGTGAGAAAGGAAGTAAGGGAAAGGGGATACCTAGTCAGGAGGGAGAGCTGGAGGAGAGGAAGGGACGGAATGTTCGCTTATTTGTAGTAATCCTTTGAACATTGGATGCTGATCCAAAACCAAACTGATCTACAATACCTAGATACCACTCTGTGTGTGTGTGTGTGTGTGTGTGTGTGTGTGTGTGTGTGTGTGTGTGTGTGTGTGTGTGTGTGTGTGTGTGTGTGTGTGTGCGTGCGTGCGTCTGCGCGTGTGCGTCATCTAGTGCCATTCCTTTAGTCAAAGGGACCCACTAACCATACCACTAGACTTTAGCCACCCAGCCACAGCACCGACGCTCAGTCAGTCGCCCCGTTAGTACAACCAAGCTATTTATTCATTCATTTATTTGGGTGCTGGGGGCAGCAAGGCCACAGTGAGATAGAACAGGGAGCGTTTTAATCAAATCCCAGAGTTGAGCAGAGCCGTGTAGAGCTGTCTGACTGATGTGCAGCGACGCATGTTTGTTTATCCAGGGTGCAGCTGCCAGAGAGAGCAAGGTGACAAGGGAATTTTTCTTTTTCTCTCACACTCTCTCTCTCTCTCTCTCTCTCTCTCTCGCTCATTTTCGGTCTCTCTCCCTCTCTCTGCTCTGCCTTTCTCTCTCTCTCTCTCTCTCTCGTTCACTCTCCCCCTCACTCTCTCTTCCTTTATGCACAGAGAACACTGCTCCACAAAAAGAAGAAGAGTGAGGAGGATCTTTATCTTTTTCCTAACGAGATCTAAAGTGCTGGGGTTGTAATTAGGGGCTGTCTGGAAAGAGGGCAATTAAGTGTGCGGTTTGGGCGTCCCCCAGGGTTCTCTCAATGGGACGAATTAGAAAACGGGTGCAAAAAGATTGATGAGTTCAATGTTTTCCAAATGAGGAGCCTTATACACATAATTACAGTGCGGAAATGAATGGATCATCATGATACAAACTCAGGCGAGAGCACCCTTGCTAATTGCCCATCAAACGCCAAGGCTGCAGTGTCAGCCACACAACCATCTGCAGTATAGGAGCTAGCTACTCACTGTGTAATAAAAAAAATATCCTCTGCAGCTTAGATTAATGTGATCCATCTTCCTTTTGTCCAGGCTCATTATTCTATATTCACATTCTAACCCTGGTTATCTACTCCTAGTCCTGCGCTCAACATTCATTCAGGAAGTCAGATGTACAAGGACATTACAGACAGGACTTCTAGCGGCCTTAACACGTCCGACGTTAAATACTGCTCTAATGTAACGTGTTCCATGGAACGTCCCCCAAGTGCTCTTTCCATCTCGGTATCTGTCTCTTTCTCTACCTCTCTCTGTCTTCCTCTCTCTGTTTTCTCTCTGTGTAAGCGTGCAGTACAGTGCAGGGAAGTGAGGAGAAAGTGATTATTCCCACCACTGTACTGCTCCACTGTAGAACTATATTAGAGTTCATGGCACCGGTATATAGGCTTATGATATACTTTGTTTTATTTTATTTTTTTACATGTGACCATTTTCCAGTAAAAATGTTTGCTATTATTTGAATGTATCTCTCCTCTGTTGGTTGGCCTGGGTTTGCTTTCTGCTTAATCTCTCCCTGTGGTTAAGGGACTAGTTATAGCGTTACAGCATTACAGATATACCGGGTTACAGTGTTACCAGGTTAGCAATGTTACAGCATTACAGTATTAACACTTTATAGTGTGACAGTATTACAACGTCACAATGTTACGGCATTACATTGTTACAACGTTACAGTGTTCCATCATTACAGTGTTACAATATTTCAGTATTACGGCATTACAGTATTAAGTTAGGGTTGTTTTTATATCAGTTTAATATTGCAGATAGAACCCCAAATCTATCAGTTTAATTGATTGCATAATTTCTAATCCCCCTTATTTGTATTTTTTTGTATGTAAATGTTTTCCCTAACCCCCTCCCCCGATTGGAGTAAAGGAAAACAATACTTCTACTGCTATTTACAGCTATTTTCGCTCACATGTACGGTACATGTAGTTAAATAATTATACACATTTTCCTGATTTCCTTTCTCTGCAGGTGTTGGATTTTTACCTACAGCAACCAATCCACCATTCATTTTAACTCCAACCCACGACCCACTGATCAACCCATCTTTCCGAGTAAAATACCATTTAACTATTTATTTTTGCAATTACATCCCTCTATTTTAAAATGTTTTTCGAGCAGTGTTGTGTTCAAGACAACCTAAGGCGAGACCGATTCAAGACCAAGACCAGAGCAAATCGAGTGAAAGTCAATACCAAGACCGGAGAGAGGGCAAGACCGATTCAAGCCCGAGACTGGGAGGGGGATAAGTGGTCCGAGACCAAGACAAGACCGAGACAATAAAAATGCTAGTTCAATTCAAGACCATCATTGTAATTTTGTCAAATCACCACCATAATAAGAATTTGAAATATCCAGTATTTCTGTGTTCATATTTCAGATCAACACATGGATTCTTTAGACATTCTAAATATTGAATAAATGCATGCTGAGGGAAATAGAGCCACTCTACAATGTGTTACTAACCCAAACAAAGTGGGAAACACTCCTTCAGAGAAGGGCTAGGGATTTCTAAAATAATCATTATAATAATATAATTATAATTATATTATTAATTTCAATGATGTTCTGATTTAATCTTTTCTGTTTTTGTTGGAAAGGAAAGGGTTAACACTGAAGAGAAAAAAAGATCCCAATTAGCATTTTTCTTCGCTAGTCTCTGGCGAGATAAATCTAGCTAGCTAAATCAGCCATTGGCTAGGCCATTTGAAGGTAAATAAAGGAATCTGCCTTTCAACTGTATCATGGCAAAAAGTTGGAGTGACAGTGGAATCAACTAATCACATTTTGATTTAACAGTTGGGACTGTTTTTACAAAATCTTTTAGAAACTTCTGCCTTCCTGTAGGCCAGCAGGTCACTGCGGAATAGCGAGCAGTGGTCTTCCCACGGTCTAGCTAGCTAGCTTTTGTTGTCGGCTAGTTTGCAGCGTTAACATCTTGTTGAAAGTTATTATTGAAAAGGGAGAAGCTAAGTTTTAAATTGTCATCATCTGGGGAGTGGAACTGTGTTCTTCATTGCAGCATGCTTGCTATTGTTAGTCATCTCTTTGAAAATAACTTGGGTATGAAACATTGTTGCATTTAAAGTGGAACTGACCGCATTTAATTTTCGCAACATTAAATCTTATCCAAATCTGTTCATGTACAACCCCAGGAAGAAAATGAAGCTTTTTTTTTTTAATCTGACAAGCGACTACTTAGGTCATTTTTAAGTTTTCATAAATTCTTAGAATGTTTGGGAATTACGTATACTAAGGCATTTGTGAAAATGCTATAGAAATATAGAGTGGGAAAACGACTGTGCATTTGGACAATTAATAGACATTGCAGTAAATAGAACCAAATAAAAACATCTGTCTTGTCCAGGAGTGGAGTCTACACAGACTGGTGCGCTATAGCCAATCAAAACTACAGTAGGATTTTGTACAAACAAGCCATTTGCCAAGCGGCCCTGCCATCATTCACTTTGAATTGGACTATGTTTACAGGAAGTTGCAAGAGTACAACTTTAGATCATTGGAACGTACTTGCCAAAAACCACAAAATACACATGAATGGATTTCTGCAAATAACTGCATTCGGAAAGTATTCAGACCCCTTGACTTTTACCAATTTTGTTACATTACAGTTTAATTCTAAAATGTATTTTTATTAATTTCTTCCCTCATCAATCTACCTATATAATGACAAAATGAAAATAGGTTTTTATTTATTTTTGCAAATTTATTTTAAGTTAAAAAAAAACGTATTTATCTAATTTACATAAATATTCAGACCCTTTCCTATGAGACTCGAAATTTAGTTTAGGTGCATTCTACTTGCATTAAACATCCTTGAGATGTTTCTACAACTTGATTGGAACCTACCCGTGTTAAATTGAATTGACTGGACATGATCTGGAAAGGCACACAGCTGTCTATTTAAGGTCCCACAGTTGAAAGTGCATGTAAGAGCAAAAACCAAGCCATGAGGTCAAAGGAATTGTCAATAATGCTCCAAGACAGGATTGTGTCGAGTCACCGATCTGGGGAAGGGTACCAAAACATTTATGCAGCATTGAAGATCCCCAAAAACACAGTGGCCTCCATCATTCTTAAATTGAAGAAGTTTGGAACCACCAAGACTCTTCCTAGAGCTGGCCGCCCAGCCAAACTGAGCAATCTGGGGAGAAGGGCCTTGGTGAGGGAGGTGACCAAGAACCTGATGGTGACTCTGACGGAGCTCCAGAGATCCTCTGTGAAGACGGGAGAACCTTCTAGAATGACAACTATCTCTGCAGCACTCCTCCAATCAGGCCTTTATGTTAGAGTTGCCAGACGGATGCCACTCCTCAGTAAAAGCAACATAACAGCACACTTGGAGTTTGCCAAAAGTCACCTAAAGGACTCTCAGAACATGAGAAACAAGATTCTCTTGTCTGGTGAAACCAAGATTGAACTCTTTGGCGTTAATGCCAAGTGTCATGTCTGGAAGAAACCTGGCACCATCCAGTGAAGCATGGTGGTTTTTGTTGGAAAGGAAAGGGTTAACAAAAAAAGATCCAATCAGGAATTTTCTTAGCTGGTCTCTGGGGAGATAAATCTAGCTAGCTAAATCAGCCATTGGCTAGGCCATCAGAAGGCAGATAAAGACATCTGCAATTCAACTGTATCAGGGCAAAATTTTGGAGTGACAGTGGAATAAATCTAGCAACTGCAGCAGGTTCCCCTTCCAACAGGACGACGCAGCCAAGACAACACAGCAGTGGCTTCGGGAAAAGGCTCTGAATGTCCTTGAATGGTCCAGCCAGAGATCGGACTTCAACCCGATCGAACCTCTCTGGAGAGACTTGAAAATAGCTGTGCATCGACGCTCCCCATCCAACCTGACATAACTTGAGGGTCTGCAGAGAAGAATGGGAGAAACTCCCCAAATAAAGGTGTGCCAAGCTTGTTGCATCATGCCCAAGAAGACTCAGGGCTATAATTGCTTCCAAAGGTTCTTCAACCAATTACTGAGTAAAGGGTCTGAATACTTATATAAATGTGATATCAGTTTTTTATTTTTGATAAATTTGCTGATAAATAAATAAATTGATAAATATTTTTTTTATTTTTGATACATTTTAATCCATTTTAGAATAAGGCTGAAACATAACAAAATGTGGAAAATGTCAAGGGGTCTGAATACTTTCCGAATGCACCATATGCAAACACCACGGGAATCGTCTTACATTTGGGAACTTTACAGTCCTATTGATCAAACAACCATGAACAACAACAAGATCAACAACTAATGCTAGCCAGCGCAAGATGAGCTAAAATCTATCAAAGGGACATTAGATAAACCCTCTCAAACTTTTCAGCTAGTTGGCCTTCAAAATTGCTCTGATAAACAATGGAGAATTGTAGCCTCCTCATCCTTCTGCAGCTTGCCTGCCAATGAATGCTTGTCCCAACCAAGCACCCAAACTAACTGGCTAAAGTTGCTTGCTAGCTTGCTACTTCCAGAAAAATGGGAGAACACCTCACTCTGACAATTTTACTCGCCGTAGCAGAGCTAGTTATGCTTTTTACATGTTATCTAGTGCGTTCTTGACTATATTACTTTTTAGCCTACATTTACTGATACCAGTCATATTCAGTGGATGTTGCAAGCTCATTAATTCATCAGATGTTCTGCACTCTGGCACACTCAGACGAGAGTACTATGAAATCTGATTAGATAGCCATAGTGAATTTGCGAACACAAGATACATGCTAACTTGTCAGTACCCGGCGAAAGCGGTCAGGACCCGCGGGAACCGGCAAAGGCGACTGGGAAAGCTGCCATTATCGTCAATACTATCAATACCATTCCTCGTCTTATGTGGCAGGGCTTGCAAACTATTGCAGACTACAAACGGAAGCACAACTGCCAGCTGCCCAGTGACATGAGCCTACCAGACGAGCTACATCACTTCTATGCTTGCTTCAAGACAAGCAATACTGAGGCATGCATGAAAGCATCAGTTGTTCCAGATGACTGTATGATCACGCTCGTAGCCGATGTGAGTAAGACCTTTAAACATACACAAGGCTGCAGGGCCATACGGATTACCAGGACGTGTGCTCCGGGCATGTGCTGACCAACTGGCAGGTGTCTTCACTGACATTTTTAACATGTCCCTGATTGAGTCTGTAATACCAACATGTTTCAAGCAGACCACCATAGTCCCTGTGCCCAAGAAGGCAACCTGCCTAAATGACTACAGACCTGTAGCACTAATGTCCAAAGCCATGAACTGCTTTGAAAGTTTGGTAATGGCTCACATCAACACCATTATCTCAGAAACCCTAGACCCACTCCAATTTGCATACCGCCCAAACAGATTCACAGATGATGCTATCTTTATTGCACTCCACACTGCCCTTTCCCACCTGGACAAAAGGAACATTTACAGTGGGGAGAACAAGTATTTGTTCACGACACATCTTCAATGCTCTTACTGAAGGAAGGAGGTTGTTGGCCAAGATCTCGCGATACATGGCCACATCCATCCTCCCCTTAATACGGTGCAGTCGTCCTGCCCCCTTTGCAGAAAAGCATCCCCAAAGAATAATGTTTCAACCTCCATGCTTCACGGTTGGGATGGTGTTCTTGGGGTTGTACTCATCCTTCTTCTTCCTCCAAACACGGCGAGTGGAGTTTAGAACAAAAGGCTCTATTTTTGACTCATCAGACCACATGACCTTCTCCCATTTCCCCCTCTGGATCATCCAGATGGTCATTGGAAAATTTCAGATGGGCCTGGACATGCGCTGGCTTGAGCAGGGGGATCTTGCGTGCGCTGCAGGATTTTAATCCATGACGGCGTAGTGTGTTACTAATGGTTTTCTTTGAGGGACTGTGGTCCCAGCTCTCTTCAGGTCATTGACCAGGTCCTGCCATGTAGTTCTGGGCTGATCCCTCCCTCACCTTCCTCATGATCATTGATGCCCCACGAGGTGAGATCTTGCATGGAGCCCCAGGTCGAGGGTGATTGACCATCATCTTGAACTTCTTCCATTTTCTAATAATTGCGCCAACAGTTGTTGCCTTCTCACCAAGCTGCTTGCCTATTGTCCTGTAGCCCATCCCAGCCTTGTGCAGGTCTACAATTTTATCCCTGATGTCCTTACACAGCTCTCTGGTCTTGGCCATTGTGGAGAGGTTGGAGTCTGTTTGATTGAGTGTGTGGACAGGTGTCTTTTATACAGGTAACGAGTTCAAACAGGTGCAGTTAATACACGTAATGAGTGGAGAACAGGAGGGCTTCTTAAATAAAAACTAACAGGTCTGTGAGAGCCGGAATTCTTACTGGTTGGTAGGTGATCAAATACTTATGTCATGCAATAAAATGCTAATTAATTACTTAAAAATCATACAATGTGATTTTCTGCATGTTTGTTTTAGATTCTGTCTCTCGCAGTTGAAGTGTACCTATGATAAAAATTACAGACCTCTAAATGCTTTGTAAGTAGGAAAATCTGCAAAATCGGCAGTGTATCAAATACTTGTTCTCCCCACTGTATGTGAGAAGGCTAGTCATTGACTACAGCTCAGCGTTCAACACCATAGTACCCTCAAAGGTCATCACTAAGCTAAGGATCCTGGGACTAAACACCTCCCTCTGCAACTGTATCCTGGACTTCCTGACAGGCCGCCACCAGGTGGTGAGGGTAGGTAGCAACACATCTGCCACGCTGATCCTCAACACTGGAGCTCCACAGATGTGCGTGCTCAGTCCCCTCCTGTACTCCCTGTTCACCCACGACTCCAACACCATCATTAAGTTTGCAGACGACACAACAGTGATAGGCCTGATCACAGACAATGACGAGACATCCTATAGGGAGGAGGTCAGAGACCTAGCCATGTGGTGCCAGAATAACAACCTATCCCTCAATGTAGCCAAGACTAAGGAGATGATTGTGGACTACAGGAAAAGGAGGACCGAGCACTCCCCCATTCTCATCGACGGGGCTGTAGCGGAGCAGGTTGAGAGCTTCAAGTTCCTCGGTGTCCACGTCAACAACAAACTAGAATTGTCCAAACACACCAAGACAGTCGTGAAGAGGGCACGACAAAGCCTATTCCCCCTCAGGAAACTAAAAAGATTTGGCATGGGTCCTGAGATCCTGAAAAGGTTCTACAGCTGCAACCATCCTGACTGGTTGCATCACTGCCTGGTACCGCAATTGCTCGGCCTCTGACCGCAAGGCACATCAGAGGGTAATGCATATGGCCCAGTACATCACTGGGGAAAAGCTGCCTGCCATCCAGGACCTCTACACCAGGCGGTGTCAGAGGAAGGCCCTAAAGATTGTCAAAGACCCCAGCCACCCCAGTTATAGACTGTTCTCTCTACTACCTCTACTAGGCTTCTCAACAGTTTTTACCCCCAACCCATAAGACTGCTGAACAGGTAATCAAATGGCTACCCGGACTATTTGCATTGTGTGCCCTACCCAACCCCTCTTTTTTACGCTGCTGCTACTCTGTGTTTATCATATAAGCATAGACACTTTAACTATACATTCATGTACATACTACCTCAATTGGGCCGACCAACCAGTGCTCCCGCACATTGGCTAACCGGGCTATCTGCATTGAGTCCCGCCACCCACCAACCCCTCTTTTACGCTACTGCTCCTCTCTGTTCATCATATATGCATAGTCACTTTAACCATATCTACATGTACATACTACCTCAATCAGCCTGACTAACCGGTGTCTGTACGTATCCTCGCTACTTTTATAGCCTCGCTACTGTATATAGCCTGTATTTTTACTGTTGTTTTATTTCTTTACTTACCTATTGTTCACCTAACACCTTTTTACACTATTGGTTAGAGCCTGTAAGTAAGCATTTCACTGTAAGGTCTACACCTGTTGTATTCGGAGCACTTGATAAATAAACTTTGATTTGATTTGAACTGGATAACAGTCATTCAAGTTCTTGCTAGCTAACCAAATGACACCTGCATCTCTAACTATGTATAGCCACCGAAAAAGGATATGAGAGGAAAAAGTCAGTCACTCACCCACTCCTCCAATGGCATAACAAGACATCCCCCTAGCAGCTAGCTAGCTAGCTTTCTAGCTAACGTTATCGACATTCCCAGTTTTAGTTACATTCGTCTGTTTTTGTCCAGAATATTGAGTAATTGAAAATGAAACAGTGCATCCAGAATGGAGACAGCAAACAATATACCAGGCCAGCTGTGATTTACAACCTGATAGCAAAATTTGTTGGACTACCGTGAAATGTATTGGTGAATTATATTAATCATAAATTGAATTGTATCAATCTATTCTGCCAACAATGACTAAGTGTATGTTATGGAACGTTGAGTCAAATAGAACCTGTTTCTAAAACCTCTAATGAAGTTGGTTTTGTTTCATAAACTGTTTTTGACTGATACTATGATTGTCTGTTTCAAATCTGCAAAGTAGTTAAAACGATGTCAGTTCCACTTTAAACTGTTTTTCTATTCTTAGGATTTTTACCTACTGGCTTATTATGTCTGAGTTTATGGACTGCTTATCCTTTAACATCATGCTGTGTGTGACTGCTGTTTTTCCATCGGCCCTAAGCAGTGGTGTAGTGGTGCTTGGAGAAGTGGGTATACTCTACTGTAATTTTGCCAAAAAGTTCCCAAACCCACCCAATGAAGGAACTGCACCCTGTTTGAAAAATAATTTGTTTTTCTATGGGTTTTTGTTTTTGTTTTCCTATAGCTCTTTCAGATTCTCACTCTCAAAATCACACTTTTTTAATAGAAAAGATACACACATTTGATGGTCTAAGTCCACAACAATGCTTGGGACTGGCTCCCTAGCGGGTGTGTCTGTGTCCACCCAGGCCCATCCATATCTACACCCCTGATGCAAACAGCCAAGATGACAAATAGCCAACTAACCAACACTTCATACTAAACGTTTACAATACCTGGTTTGCAGACCCATTGTTGCCTTAGTTAGCATTTACTGGAAGATATCATAAGTTGAAGATCTTTCATACCCTACCGGCTACCGATGTCCTCCTTCTATGAGCTGCTGCATGGTAAAACCAGTTGAGATCTGCACACTCTTGCTGTCTGCAGATGATACTCCGCTGAAACTAAGCTATGTGTGCAGCACATGTGAATATACTTCACATGCTTTGCGATTGTGTAGGCTACTTTGTGCATAATTTCTCTATTGTACTACATAATTGATCAATCATATACCTCCACTAAACTATGCATAATTAGGGATTAAGAAGTGAGTATATGCAATGTCCACTGAAAGAAAAGTGGGTATACACTAAATCACCGGCCCTTTGTGTTTTACAAAAAGTGCACTCTTACATGAGTGAGCTGGTATTACGCTTGCTTTCCTTTCAGAATCACGAACCTGTCAGACCTATAGGTTTTCCACTGTGCAAGCATGTCTATAATAGATAAGGCTGTTAAGATATTCATGTTTCAAGAAAGGGGTGTGTATATTTTGCCTGGCAAAGCTTTTTTTTTTTGCGCTGACTGAATGGAAGCTGATAATGATGAGTTTTTAACTCCCCTGGTCTCGGCTGGTCTAGGGACGACATTACAAGTCTTCAATGTCTGTCCAAGACCGAGTCAAGACCGAGTACAAATGTATCCGACACCGAGACAAGACCGAGACCTCAATATGTGGTCTCGAGACCAGACTTCCAGACACTACAACACTACAACACTGTTCATGAGGGTCTTGAACCTCCCTGTTTCTAGCATTTCTACCGATATCTCTGTAAAAATAAATACTTTACCCAAAAGTATAATGATATTTCCCATTGACTGGTCATGATTTTTCCAGATCCCCTTACAACATACACTGCTCAAAAAAATAAAGGGAACACTAAAATAACACATCCTAGATCTGAATGAATGAAATATTCTTATTAAATACTTTTTTCTTTACAATGTTGAATGTGCTGACAACAAAATCACTCAAAATATTATCAATGGAAATCAAATTTATCAACCCATGGAGGTCTGGATTTGGAGTCAGACTCAAAATTAAAGTGGAAAACCACACTACAGGTTGATCCAACTTTGATGTAATGTCCTTAAACAAGTCAAAATGAGGCTCAGTAGTGTGTGTGGCCTCCACGTGCCTGTATGACCTCCCTACAACGCCTGGGCATGCTCCTGATGAGGTGGCGGATGGTCTCCTGAGGGATCTCCTCCCAGACCTGGACTAAAGCATCCGCCAACTCCTGGACAGTCTGTGGTGCAACGTGGCGTTGGTGGATGGAGCGAGACATGATGTCCCAGATGTGCTCAATTGGATTCAGGTCTGGGGAACGGGCGGGCCAGTCCATAGCACCAATGCCTTCCTCTTGCAGGAACTGCTGACACACTCCAGCCACATGAGGTCTAGCACTGCCTAATGGCAGTCAGGCTACCTCTGGCGAGCACATGGAGGGCTGTGCGGCCCCCCAAAGAAATGCCACCCCACACCATGACTGACCCACCGCCAAACCGGTCATGCTGGAGGATGTTGCAGGCAGCAGAACGTTCTCCACGGCGTCTCCAGACTCTGTCACGTCTGTCACATGTGCTCAGTGTGAACCTGCTTTCATCTGTGAAGAGCACAGGGCGCCAGTGGCGAATTTGCCAATCTTGGTGTTCTCTGACAAATGCCAAACGTCCTGCACGGTGTTGGGCTGTAAGCAAAACCCCCACCTGTGGACGTTGGGCACTCATACCACCCTCATGGAGTCTGTTTCTGACTGTTTGAGCAGACACATGCACATTTGTGGCCTGCTGGAGGTCATTTTTCAGGGCTCTGGCAGTGCTCCTCCTCCTCCTCCTTGCACAAAGGCGGAGGTAGCGGTCCTGCTGCTGGGTTGTTGCCCTCCTACGGCCTCGTCCACGTCTCCTGATGTACTGGCCTGTCTCCTGGTAGCGCCTCCATGCTCTGGACACTACGCTGACAGACACAGCAAACCTTCTTGCCACAGCTCGCATTGATGTTCCATCCTGGATGAGCTGCACTACCTGAGCCACTTGTGTGGGTTGTAAGACTGTCTCATGCTACCACTTGAGTGAAAGCACCGCCAGCATGCAAAAGTGACCAAAACATCAGCCAGGAAGCATAGGAACGGAGAAGTGGTCTGTGGTCACCACCTGCAGAACCACTCCTTTATTGGGGGTGTCTTGCTAATTGCCTATAATTTCCACCTGTTGTCTATTCCATTTGCACATTTGTCAATCAGTGTTGCTTCCTAAGTGGACAGTTTGATTTCACAGAAGTATGATTGACTTGGAGTTACATTGTGTTGTTTAAGTGTTCCCTTTATTTTTTTGAGCAGTGTAGTTTGCAGGTCCATCTGAACCCTGATACTATGACATAACAACCATTTCTGGACCTCACTCCAAAAGCGAGCCACCGATGCTCTATTGAATCTGCAAAGGGCTGACTTTTCAATTACCAACATATTGACCAATATATGATAAAAATTACAGACCTCTACATGCTTTGTAAAGCCTGCAAAATCGGCAGTGTATCAAATACTTGTTCTCCCCACTGTATTTTATATAATTATAGATATGGCATCAAATGTTAAAATCAGATTACCCCCTAGACTGATCATTGTCTGCAACCGGCTCTGATCGTGAAGTAATGAAACAGGCAGGGAGGGTGAGCTCCTCTGCGGTGGTACTCAAACCCTCAACCCTCTGGTCCGTAGCCCTGCATGGCATCGACTGTGCCACAAAAGCAAAGTAGATATCCACGTTTGTAAACACAGGGTCATAGGTTTGGCAACAAGTTTCTCCATTAAGTTAAACTCAGACATCTCAGAATTCACAAAGTCAAACACAGACTGTGCAACATACCCAGGTGATACATCAAAGTAGCCAAGAAATGTTCCTGAATAAAGACCTGATCATCCACATACCTATCGATAAGTGACAACTGCTAGAAAATGCACTGCGTCAACCTCTCTATAAATCTCACATTCAATGGGTGATGTGATGGAAGCTATCAAATCATTCTGAATTGATTTTGACATACCAGAGAAGACAGTAGAAATGTCCATATGATCAGCAAATAAAGCATAATAACATGCAATTACCTCTGCAAGCTCCTTGTAGTACCCCTTGTTAGTGGAACTTTCCCTCTCATTGTGCCCTCTAAAAGCCACATCTTTTACATGCCCAAAAACGCAGTAGTATCAAAAAGCTGCTTTTGAACATCCCTGTGTGTTCTTACCGTCAATTTCTGTTGTGCATTTTGAATATGCAGACCTTCGGCGATTACGTGATCGATGCAGCTTTTTCGAAGAAGCTTGAATCTGATGTGGGCAATGAAAGGGTTTCTTCAACAACAAAAAATCCACTACATTGACGTTAGCATTAGCTGGCCATTCGGGCGGAGAAAAGTGCACTCTGGTTAGCAAGGCAAATTTAAATAAATTGCACTAATCACAAAATGTAAGTTATAAAACCAATAATATAATCTACCTCCTCCATCTCCTGAAGTTTGAAGAAACTCATTTGAATTGAATAATATCCCGAAATTCTCAACGACCACTAATCACTATCTCAATCTTGTTTCGTTCTCTTTTCCTTTGATTGAATTGACAACATGTTAGTTCATACTGCAAAAGATTTTATTGGTTGGAGGATGTTCTCCGGAAGTTACCATAATTACCCTGTAGGTCTATGGAGCACGAGCCTCCTTGGTTTTGTATTGAAGTCAATGTAGCCAGAGGAGGACAGAAAATAGCTGTTCACCTAGAAGGTTTTGTTGAAGCTACTGTAGATCTTAATTTCAGAACAGTGTGTTTTAATCAGGTATTCAGTGACACGTGAATATACGTATTTAGTATAGTTTTATCTAAAAGTAACTTTTTAATTTCATAAAAATAATTTCTTTCTGAAATTCACTGAGTAGGATGGTCCTCCCCTTCCTCCTCTGAGGAGCCTCCACTGATGTCAGCATACTGTAGGTATTGTTATCAATTCCCCAGGATTCTCTGATAAATCCCCTTCTCCCTTGCCTGTCTCATCTGAAACACTGTATGTCCACACTGTCTTTAGATGGTAACATCCTGCAGTGCATTAGACCTGGGCTTCGGCTCATGCACGCACACGCACACACACACACACACACAAATTAATAGTGAGTGTGTGTCCAGGGATAGCCGGCTAAGTCCTCCTGCAGATCTGTTTGAGTTTTTTGTGGAGTTGGTAGTTTTACGTAACACATATTTATTGACAGCCTGCAGGGAGGTAGCTAGCTAGGGCTGGATGCTAACGAACACAGAAGGAATCCTCACAGCAGCAGCAGCGCTTTTGGGCTCATATGGGAAGATTCACGCAGATTCCTCTACATATTTAATTACATTAGCCACGGTTCATAAAGCAGGGCAGGACTCTGGAGCAAATATGCATCTCCAAAAGAGTTGTAGAGATTTCTACTGTAAGCTACACAGGGTAAAGAGATGGTTAGTTCGCACAAAATGGCATCTCTCTCTGTGTTTGTTGCTTACCAAGAATCCAGTGGCGACAACAATGCTAGCTGATGTGGTTATGGTACAATACCTTTGATAAAATGGTAGACTCAGCACTGTCAAACAGTGGAGGCCGGTGGGAGGAGCTATAGGAGGACTGGCTCATTGTAATGTCTGGAATGGAATATATGCAAATGAGTCAAACACATGGTTTCCATGTGTTTGATGTGTTTGATACCGTTTCATTTATTCCATTCCAGCCATTACAATGAGCCCGTCCTCCTGTAGCGCCTGCCACCCGCCTCCACTGCTTTCAAATGACTAAAAGAAATTCTGCTCACACGGAATGTCTCAGCATGTTGTGACGCAGGAGTGGACAACTTTCAAAGAAAAGCTTGAAAGACTTGGGGAAAAGAAAGAACTGTCTTTCAGTCGAAACATTAAGAGTGCCTTGGCAAGGTCACAGACTATTGTTGGATCAGCCCTTAAGAACTGGGCCTATTCTTGTCATGTTGTTTGGTAGGTGCAATGCATTAGCTATTTCTATTTGGAAAATATATTGACAACAAAGGAATGCTAATAGCAATCAGAGACAGCCCAGCCATTTTCAGGGAGCTAGCTCCACTGGCTATTGGCTATAGTAGCAAACTGCCAGGAAAAATGGAGGCTAAAGTAGCTGTCATGTGAAGGCCTATACTCCAATGGAGTCTCTTGACCTTTTGAGAGACTCATTGAATGGCAAAGTTCTGATGATGATGTTGCTTTCTGTGTATCATTCCAAGCTCAACAAATATGTATCGCAGGAACTTTTGAGAACCACATGATTATTATCCATTTGGAGTATAATGCTGAGAAAGAAAGAAAAAAAGCAAGAATAATAGATTGGACACCGTCGTCGCTGTAAGAAAACATGTGACAACTTTGTGTCCAAATCTTCATCAAGTTTTCAGCTCCAACTCTAATCATGGCTGGGTGTTTAAGAAGCTGATGAATATGAATGAGCTTTGCTTAATTATTGCCCCAGTTTGAGGAGATTCCGCCGAGTGGGGGGATGTGAGGGGGGAGACTTAATCTTCATGGAAGAGGATAATCTCCCGGCACCTGCGAGATGACGATGACACATATCTTAAGCCCTAAAAATAAAGAAAGAGTGACGCAAACTCTATATGCAAGCTCCCAGTAATTTATTGGTTAAACCACCAACATGGTTTATTGGGTAAACCACCAATGTGGTTTATTGGGTAAACCACCAACTTTTCAGCATGGTCTCACTGTAGTGATGCTGAAATGTTGGTGGTTTAAGCGATAAATTACTGGGAGCTTGTGAATAGAGTGTGTAAATCGCTTTATTTATTTTTAGGGCTAACGCCATTAGTCAGGACCTCTACCAACTTTTTGGGTGGTGTGCACCAGCTCATGCTTTTTATTAGACATATACAGTGGTTTGCAAATGTATTCACCCCCCTTGGCGTTCTTCCAATTTTGTTGCCTTACAACCTGGAATTAAAATGGATTCTGGGGGGGGGTTTGTATCATTTGATTTACACAACATGCCTACCGCTTTGAAGATGTAAAACAAGAAATAAGACAAAAAAACTGAAAACTTGGCTTTGACTAGGCCATTCCAAGACATTTAAATGTTTCCCCTTAAACCACTCAAGTAATGCTTTAGCAGTATGCTTAGGGTCATTGTCCTGCTGGAAGATAAACCTCTGTCGCAGTCTCAAATCTCTAGAAGACTGAAACAGGTTTCCCTCAGGAATTTCCCTGTATTTAGCTCCTTCCATCATTCCTTCAATTTTGACCAGTTTCCAAGTACCTGCCAATGAAAAACATCCCCACAGCATGATGTTGTTCTCGTGGTGATGAGAGGTGTTGGGTTTGCACCAGACATAGCATTTTCCTTAATGGCCAAAAAGCTTTTTTTCATCTGACCAGAGAACCTTCTTCCATGTGTTTGGGGAGACTCCCACATGCCTTTTGGCAAACACCAAACATGTTTGCTTATTTCTTTCTTTAAGCAATGGCTTTTTTCTGGCCACTCTTCCATAAAACCCAGCTCTGTGGAGTGTACGGCTTAAAGTAGTTCTACTGACAGATACTCCAATATCCGCTGTAGAGCTATGCAGCTCCTTCAGGGTTATCTTTGGTCTCTTTGTTGCCTCTCTGATTAATGGCCTCCTTGCCTGGTCCGTGAGTTTTGGTGGGCGGTCCCCTCTTTACAGGTTTGTTGTGGTGCCATATTCTTTCCATTTTTTAATAATGGATTTAATGGTGCTCCGTGGGATGTTCAACGTTTTGGATATTTTTTAATAACCCAACCCTGATCTGTACTTCTCCAAAACGTTATCCCTGACCTGTTTGGAGAGCTCATTGGTCTTCATAGTGCCGCTTGCTTGGTGGTGCCCCTTGCTTAGTGGTGTTGCAGACTCTGGGGCCTTTCAGAATAGGTGTATATATACTGAGATCATGAGAAAGATTATGTGACACTTAGATTGCACACAGGTGGACTTTATTTAACTAATTATGTGACTTCTGGAGGTAATTGGTTGCACCAGATCTTATTTAGGTGTTTCATAGCAAAGGGGGTGAATAAATATGCACGCACCAATTTTCCATTATTTTTTTCACTTCACCAATTTAGACTATTTTGTGTATGTCCATTACATGAAATCCAAATAAAAATCCATTTAAATTACAGGTTGTAATACAACAAAATAAGAAAAACGCCAGGGGGATGAATACTTTAGCAAGGCACTGTATTAAGCCCCCCATGATAAATGTGTTCACCCTAATCTCACTGGGATACTTAATAGGGAATAACAGGGGTCATACCACAGGTTGGAGAAAAAAAACTAAATAAGAGAGAGTGAGTGAGGAGGAGTGAGGGAAGGGGGAGAGAGAAGAGAGAGAAAGGGGAGATGAAAAGAGTGAGAAACATATAGGGAGAGAGTGAAGGAAAAAATAAAAGAGTGATGGAGAGAAAGTCAGAGAGAAGACACTCAGGCATTTCCTGACCTCTCTGATGGTAGAAGCAGACGTGTCGGTCTAGCTAACCTGTCGGTTGCCTCTCGGCTGCGCCTCCCTCAGTTCGACGCCCAGTTGCTTGCCGGCGTATGCCTCTGAGCTTATCAGGCACTCCCAGACACTGACTCCAGCGCATGGAGAGTGGGGAGAGCCCAGGCGCAGTGAAAAGAGTGTAACGGAGAGGAGTAGTAGGTGAGTTTACCAAGATGAAGCAGACGCATCGGGGTCTTATTTGTCTTCCCCCTCCAAACACTTATTTCGTTGCTGGTGCCTGGACCTCTCTAGGGATAGTGGCAGTAGTAGGTTTTATTGGTTTCCCGCAGTCAAAGACTGAATTGTGAACCAATTTACAATCGTAACATCAATCATATATAATTATCAAATAGTGAAATCCTGAACTAGCAAAACACTTAATACAACACTGAGACTGTCTTGACTGGGAAGTGTCTAGACTGGGAAGTGACTCACAGTGTACTGTAAAGAAGGTTTAATAAAGGTGGAAGAAGCTTTTTAGTAGTTTAGAGTTATTGTTTTATTTACTAGGTTCAATTATTTTTAAGGTTGAGTGGAAGAGGCTATATGGGCAATGTTCATCATCATAAAACAAAGTATATTTCTTGACATGAAGGTTTACATACAGTATGTGTGCAGTTGTAATGAAGAGGGAGACGTACAGTAAATCCAACATTAAAATGTCATCAGCTAGTACGTATGGCATCGTAAAATGTCAAAAGCCATCCTTGCTGATGCCAGTTTATTAATTTGTCACTCAACCAATCTTTATCATCCCAGTGGGAGATATTTAATGTGCAAGAAGGCATCACACATACAAACAATAAAACATATACAATTCATACAATGGAAACAGCTGAATGTTGATTTTAAACCCTTTTTACAAAATATGCAATGATTACATGTAGCCAATTTTCTGCCAACCAGGAATGATTATGTTACAAACTCCCCCCCCCCCCTCACAACAGTCATCATATAACAGTCTTACAGTCTGAACTGCCATTAATAATTTACTATTTTTGTGAATTTGACTGTCATTTTGACAGTGCTTTGCATTGAGCCTGCATTTGGCCACACTTATGACAGAGAAATTGCAGCCATTTTGACTGGTAGGGTTCAGGTAAAGTGCTAGCCAATATAATGGCTAGCACTCTCCAGCCCTCTAATCGACTATATAATGTAATTTTGTCTGCTTCGGCAATTTATTGACAGGAGCATCCAAGGAGCTTGTTGTTCTCTCTGTTGACATCTAAGGCATGGAAAACACACAATTATCATCTCATTACTGTGCTTCTCCATCACTGTAATCCTGACATTTTATAGACCTCTGGGTATGTCACTGGCTGCTATCTTTAGCAGTGGTTGAGTGGTGGTGGTGGGAAGGGGGAGGAGAGTGGAGGAGAGGTGTAGGGATGGGGAGGAGAGAGGTAGGATGTGGGAGAGAGATGGAGGGCATAAAGAGGTAATAAAGGACAGCTTTAATTTCCATCAGCCACTCAACAGCCAATCGTTATCCATCTGCTGCCTCCACATAACAACCTGCTCGGGTTTAAATCTATTTGACATTCATGAATATCAGCAGAAAAATTGAATGGTTAGATAAACCTGTACCCGGGGAAGAAAATAAATAAAACAGGGAGAAAATATGATTTGCTGAATCCACACTGACCATTAAAAAGTGCTCCAGAACAACACTGCTTATGGATTCAGCATGTGTCAATGTCAATTTATTATTAGAAACCCTTTGTTTTGTAGTCGTTGCAGAAAATGTCATGGGATGACATACACTGTAAAAAGAAATCTAGTTCTTTCAACTAAATATGATTAAGTAACTGGTTCCACAGCCTGTCACGCCCTGGTCAAAGTATTTTGTGTTTATCTTTATGTATTTGGTCAGGCCAGGGTGTGGCATGGGGTTTTTGTAATTGTGGTGTGTTTGTCTTGGGGTTTTGGTGGTGGTATTGGGATTGTAGCTTAGTGGGTTATCTAGCAAGGTCTATGGCTGTCTGGAGTGGTTCTCAATCAGAGGCAGGTGCTTATCGTTGTCTCTGATTGGGAACCATATTTAGGCAGCCATATTCTTTGAGTTTGTCGTGGGTGATTGTCCTTAGTGTCCTATGTGTACTCTCGGTTAGTTTGCACTAGATAGGCTGTTTCGGTTTCGATTACGTTTATTGTTTTGTGTAGTGTTCGTGTTTCGTTATTTGATTAAACATGAATCTCAATCGACACGCTGCAGTTTGGTCCGACTCTCCTTCATCACCACTAGAAAACCGTTACACAGCCTTTGTTTTGTTTGCTCAACTCTTCGGTCAAAATGTTACCTGAACTTAACATTTTTAGTTGGCCCAAACTTAGCTCCAAGATGGGAAAACAGGCAGAAATTGCCTCATATGTTTATTCAACTATTATTTGGACATCTTACCTAAAAAAAAAGGCTTTGGTACTATATAGCTACACACAGTGCTTTAAACATACAACGTATTTAACACATATGAGTGCACTGAGCAAGTTAATTTTATCACGTTTTAGGTAAGACCCAAATGCAGACTGTGTTGAAGTAAAAGGGGCAGGTAAAAGACACGATCAATTCAATGATATAGTCTGGTTGACTGATAATTGACACAGAAGATCAGAAAGCAATGAAGAGGTTGTGTGTTCAAATCCCAGGTGAAGACATGTTGAATAATAATTATGGCATAAATAAACATTGAAAGGTGTGTCAAATATGTCAGTTGAAAGCATTCTATGTTAAAAAATCTTTGTGTGTGTGTAAACAGTTGCACAGCCCTTTTCAGTTAAGATGCCCAAACAATAACTTCTAGTTGAATGAACACATAATGTTAAATTGATTGCATATTTTGCCAAAGTTTTCTCAAGTTGGAGCAAAGCTTATCTTTATCTTCAGAAACATATTTTGGGGGGGTTCAGGTAACATTTCGACCGAAAAGTTTAGTAAACAAAAAAAAGGCTGTGGAACCAGTTACTTAATAATAATTAGTTGAAACAACTAGATTGTGGGTGTTGTTGTTTTTTTACATTGTAGACATGAAGGAATGTGGTTTGTGATGACATATGGAAGAAATATTGTGGTTTGTGAGGACGTTGTGGAGGACTCCGAGTAGTGTGGTGTACTGGGGATTACAGTTATTTGTATTGCTTTGGTACTATCTTCATGTGGAGAACTTTCAAAACTTTTAGTACAAAACTCCAAACTGGTAACACTTGTAACGCAGCCAGTCTCACATTCAATATCTTTCATTGTGCATTCATTTGCCTTGTAGACATCTTTCGACACACAACCATTGATCCAGAATAAAGGTTTACTGTGAAATATAATGAGTACATCAACAAAACACAACACAATGATATCTTCTCAATTTAGTTATTTTAACAACCAGTTAATCCAATAGCATAACAGTTAAGATACATGTTTCAAAATTGCCCCTTGAATGCAATACGCTGTACTACTGTAAATTACAGTAAATGAAACTGTCTTCACATAAACCAATAATACACTTGCACTACCCATTCAAATGGACTGAACATCAAATTTCCATAATTTCTATCCTGTGATCAAAGGTGTGACCGTTGAACACACCTTTCACAATGTAATCAAATGAAAGAAATGAAAGAAACAATGTTTAGCAGTCACTAGTTTGCATCAAGCCTGTCTTGAGCATTTGGCCACAGGTTGTCATTGAAATTGCAGTAAATATCTTCATTGTTCATGCACCTGGGGAAAAACCTTTTGGCATGGTGAATCCAAGCCTGACATCAGTCTGGATTGAAATCATTGCATGCCTCATCCATGGCCTGGAGGATGGCGGTACGGTCATGGGGATGGCAATCATACATCTACACCTGTATTGTAATCGTGTATTGTATTTTACAGTATTGTTTTGCACTTATGTATTGTAGTGGACCTGTAAATGTCTCAGTTCATAAGAGCATCGCACTAGCAACAACAGAGTTGTGGTTTTCGATTTCCACTGGGGTCACATCGAATAGAAGTTTTTGCTACATAAATTGCATATATTATGGTATTATAGTACTGTGTTGATCAAAGCAATTTTAGTGAAGTAGTCTTTTGGACTTTCTTGTTATGGACTTTCTGGATTATTTACGGCTTGGTATTGCATTGATATTGTATTACTGCACTGTAGCAGCTAGAAACAAGCATTTCGCTGCACCTGCTGTAACATCTGCTAACGCAACAAATAAACTGATTTCATTAGAGTTTTTACAAACAGTACATTCTGATCTTATCAATATCAGATTTTTTTGATATTAAAATTATAATAGTCATAGTCACAGTAGTACATTTGAGTATATACTGTATCTTACTTTTTGTGTTTATACTTTACAGACATCAGTGGTGGAAAAAGTACCCAATGGTCATACTTGAGTAAAAGTAAAGATACCCTAATAGAAAATGACTCAAGTAAAAGTCACCCAGTATAATACTATTGAGTAAAAGTTTAAATTGATTTTGTTTTAAATATACTTATGTATCAAAAGTAAAAGTTAAAGGTTTACCAAACATTTAAGTGATCATCAATTGAGAGCAGCTGCCATGTCAGCTAACAATATTTAGATTGGTAAATTAGTCTAGCCAGCTATCTAAACTTCATGGACGAATACTGACCGGGCACGTGCCCAGGATCCCTGACCTCATTGATTTTGTTAGTCACTCTCAATCAGATATCATTAACATGGCATAAGTCATGGCAAAATGTGTAGAATTGCAGGAAATTAGCTATAAAAAAAAACTAGAGTCAATGTTCGCGCTGCCACGGAAATCTAATTAGCATAATAATAAAAACATACAAATCTGTCCATTTAAGCTAGAGATATCTGGGGTTTTTTGTTGCCTCATTCCACAGTATCCACTTCTGCATCTGCAGTGAAAGGTGACAGACCTAGAGCGGTCTTCTCACAAAATGATCTGTAGCGTCCGAACGGTTTGGCCTACAAAACTATTATGACTCCTTTATGGAAAGATGAGACTCACCAACACGATTGTGTTATCCATTTTCTCATGTGACCCGGAACGATGCCCTTAATTAATCTTCCCCAGAAACATCCACAGGGTTATGGTTCCCACAGAGCATGGAGTACACACAAGGACTATAGAAAGTGTCTCCAACAGGGCAGGTGTGTGTGTGTGTGTGTGTGTGTGTGTGTGTGTGTGTGTGTGTGTGTGTGTGTGTGTGTGTGTGTGTGTGTGTGTGTGTGTGTGTGTGTGTGTGTGTGTGTGTGTGTGTGTGTGTGTGTGTGTGTGTGTGTGTGTGTGTGAGTGAGTGTGTGTGTGTGTGTGTGTGTGTGTGTGTGTGTGTGTGAGAGAGAGAGAGAGAGAACAGAGTAGTAATCCTATAGAGACTACAGTGACCACAGAGACTCCCATATCACCTCCACAGCACAGCAGCCATCAAGGGCTACTCTCTGCCTCTGCCCTACGGTAGGTATTGAATGATGATGATTGGGTCCAGACAAGGTCAGACTGAGGTGTGCTCAGGTCATTGAGAGAGATAGGGACATTGTTCTGCCGCGGATTGGAAATGGTACCTGTGTTCTCCTATGAGAAGAGCTGAAAGCGGCTAAACTCTTTGAGAAGTAAGGGCATGCTTTGTATTGAACAGTAATTCCAGAAACAACACTGAGAATAGATGTCCTTAACACTGGTTCCTGGTACGTAATGCATTTAATAAAATGATATATATATTCTGATGTTCTATGATGGTCTTCATTGGCGCTCTCAATTATTAACTCAGGGTAAGCTCTTTTTAACTCTGTCCAACAGGCCGGCCTTCCCCATGGAAGAGGTCACATCGACAGCACACATGACATATACAGACCCTTGCCATGCCTTGTTATGCAGTTATCCAATGATACAGCAAAAACATATTATGGCTGTATATTTTGCGTGAATATCAACAAAAAATATGACAATAAAAATATACACTAGAAATATAATGCCACTGGTATAGCACTATGGTACAGAAATAACAGCAAAAAATAATAATGCAAAAATACTGCAAACAGTGTTTCCCAAACTCGGTCTGTACATGTTTTGGTTTTTCCCTTAGCACTACACAGCTGACTCAAATAATCTGATCATTAAGCTTTGGGAAAAGCTACTGAAAGACATGGTACTGCGTTTCTCATGGAATTCTGGAATATCGATTGCATTGAATGAATCTATTCCACATCCTTTACATTCTTTTCCATTGGGTTACATAAACAGGTTCCACAGCCAGATAAACGTATTGGTATAATTTTAATTTGTCCACTCACACACCCACTAGAAAAATAGATAGCTACCAGCTAACTAGGAAATAGAAATAGCGGCTAACACAATTTATCCACAACTTGCCAAGAAAATAAAAACTTGCCAAGAAAAGACAAACTAGCTGTTTGTAGATGTAAGAAACAATCTAATAGTGTAATTATAAATGACTTGTGGATTTACAGCTGAAGTCGGAAGTTTACATACTCTTAGGTTGGAGTCATTAAACTTGTTTTTCAACCACTCCGCAAATTTCTTGTCAACAAACTATAGTTTGTTCTACTTTCTGCATGACACAGGTCATTCTTCCAACAATTGTTTACCGACAAGATTATATCACTTATAATTCACTGTAACACAATTCCAGTGGGTCAGAAGCTTACATACACTAAGTTAACTGTGTGCCTTTAAACAGCTTGGAAAATCCCAGAAAATTATATCATAGCTTTAGAAGCTTCTGATAGGCTAAATGACATCAAAAATGTATTTTTATATTAATATGTAGAAACTGGTTTCTACAGCTTGACCACACTGCTGTCTCTGGCTCCACACCCACCCCACCATCTAGACATGTGAAGGTTAGTGTCTTTACTGTAGGGAAGCAAATGATCCATCATGTATGACATTCCTGGGAGTGTGTACATTTAAATTTTTTATTACCATAGAATGTTTGTTTGTTTTCTAGCTATGTACTTGAAAATGTATAAATTGACCAATTTGGCACATTTGGGCAAACTCCTGGCAACTTAATTTGTGGTAAGGTAATTCTTCACTGGTTCAGTCTGAAACGTTGCACACCCACTACTGCCATGTTGTGGACAAAATCTAAATTACACCTAGGAACATATCTTAATGTAAAAAATATATTGAAAACACATGCTTTTTTGTTTATAGTATATTTTACCAGGTCTAATGTGTTATATTCTCCTACATTAATTTCACACTTCCACAAACTTCAAAGTGTTTCCTTTCAAATTGTATCAAGAAAATGCATATCCTTGCTCCAGGTCCTGAGCTACAGGCAGTTAGATTTGGGTATGTCTCTTCAGGCAAAACATTTTTTTTTAAAGAGTCCAATCCTTAATCCAGTTCTTACATTTGAATATACAACTAGATTTTTTTCAAACAAAACTACACAAAATGTTATTTCTGGGACCCTCAGGATGACAAATCAGAGCAAGACTACTGAATGTTAGTACATTATTTACCATCAGAGGTGAATGTATCAAACCAGTTGCCATGATAAGTGTTTTGTTGTTTTGCACTATCCTAAAACAATAGCAAGGTATGTTTTTTCGGTACTAGTTACTGTAAATTGGACACTGCAGTTAGCTTAACAATAATCAAATCTTTCTGCCCATAATAAGACATGTCAATGAAGGTCAGTCAATCCAGAACATTTCAAGAACTTTTAAACTTTCTTCAAGTGCAAAAATCATCAAGCACTATGATTAAACGGGCTCTCATGAGGACCTCCACAGGAAAGGAAAACCCAGAGTTAACTCTGCTTCAGAGGATAAGTTTATTAGAATTACAAGCCTCAGAAATTGCAGCACTAATAAATGCTTCATGGTTCAAGTAACATACACATCTCAACATCAGCTGTTGAGAAGAGACTGCGTGAATCAGGCCTTCGTGGTCAAATTGCTACAAAGAAACCACTACTAAAGGACAGCAATAAGAAGAAGAGACTTGCTTGGGCCAAGAAACAAGAGCAATAGACATTAGACTGTTGGAAATCTGTCCTTTGGTCTGATGAGTCCAAATTTGAGATTTTTGGATCCCCAACCATTGTCTCTTCTTGAGACGCAGAGTAGATGAACGGATGATCTCTGCACGTGTGGTTCCCACAGTGAAGCATGGATGAGGAGGTGTGATGGTGTTGGGATGCTTTGCTGGTGACAATGTCTTTAATTATTTAGAATTCAAGGCACACTTAACCAGCATGTCTACCACAGCATTCTGCAGCAACACGCCAATCCCATCTGGTTTGCGCTTAGTGGGACTATCATTTGTTTTTCAACAGGACAATGACCCAAAACACACCTCCAGGCTGTTAAAGGGCTATTTGACCAAGATGAGTGATGGAGTACTGCATCAGATGACCAGGGCTCCACGAACAACCGACTTCAATCCAATTGAGATGGATTGGGATGAGTTGGACCACAGAGTGAAGGAAAATCAACCAACAAGTTCTCAGCAGATGTGGGAACTCCTTCAAGACAGTTGGAAAAGCATTCCTCATGAAGCTGGTTGAGAGAATGCCAAGAGTGTGCAAAGCTGTCATCAAGGCAAATGGTGGCGACGTTGAAGAAGTTGTTGAACACTTTTTTGTTTACTACATGATACCATATGTGTTATTTCATAGTGTTGATGTCTACACTATTATTCTACAATGGAGAATATATTAAAATGTAAGAAAAACCCTTGAATGAGTAGGTGTGTCCAAACTTTTGACTAGTAGTGACGTATATCTATCTATCTATCTATCTATCTATCTATCTATCTATCTATCTATCTATCTATCTATCTATCTATCTATTTATCTATCTATATATCTATCTATATATCTATAAGGACATATATATATATATATATATATATATATATATATATATATATATATATATATATATATATATATATATATATATATATATATATGTCCTTATAAAGGAGGAAATGTTATGTACATGCTGAGCAAAATCAAAGCTGTAATGCATCCTGATGTCTTTGCTTGCTGGTTCAGGAGGGCCCCCCAAAGACAACTGGTTCAGGAGGGCCCCCCAAAGACAACTGGTTCAGGAGGGCCCCCCAAAGACAACTGCAGGTCTTGACAGTTGATCTTGCAGTCAGCAACCATCTTCTCGTAGACAGACCGCTCACTCTGAACCAGCACATGATGCTGCTCTTGCATCTTCAGCTTTGCTGACTTAACAGCTTCTGGCAGATTGGCAGATCTGATAGTTGTTCCCCTGGCACTGCCAGCACAGGTCTGTCTGGGGCTTAGTGCTTGAGATGTGGGGCAGCAATTTTCTCCACAGATTGCTGAAGGAAGACAGCCTGACTACACGTAACTCTGGAAAATACAGAAATAATGTGAGATCAATAAAAGTAGTTCCAATCATGTTGAGGGTAAATTAAATAATCATAAATGCTTTACACACCAAGTGTTGTCATTGATTCTTTGTAGATACGCCACACCGCTGCTTTTGTCACATGAGATGGCAGAAGCTTTCCACCAAAGTGTTTGTGTCATGGGTGGCGTCCTGGTAATACTATTGCACTATATTCTGCGTAGTTGTTGATGTTGAAGTTCACAACTCGCTGCAAGTCCTCGTGCTTCAGGTGTAACCCTCTCAGTCACGGATGCCATGGTTGCCCTTAGTTTGAAGATGTAATTCGGAAACAGGTGTTTTACACAACAGCCGTCTGTGTTCTCTTTTCAACTCCCTCTGCATTTGAAATCAAACGCCAGAATTGTATTCATCTCCTTATCATACTCTGCTTCTACCAGACATTGCACTGATTTCAAAACTCGGTCAACTTCTTCCGTGACAACAATATTGTTGGGTGCCATTTCTTCCCCATCCCTGTCATCAGAAGACTCTACAATGTCTTCTTCAATGAAAATGTTTTTACCTAAATCAGAGATTTCCTCATTGTCTGTCGATATTGAATCATAACCATTCAGGGCAGTAACGATATTGAGAGCATTAGCAATATATTTGCAGTTCGCCATGGCTAATGTTACATTTTTTTTTTATGCAGTAGAAAGGATTATCTACACATAACGAGCAGCTCATTTTATAAACAGAAGATGCTATACAGCAGATCAATCCGAAACTCATCTCTCAGCATGTCCAGCCCATCCATTGTCTCAGCCGATCATGGCTAGAGGGAAGGTTCCTGACTTTGTCTGTGGCTAAACCAATTAGGCTGGTAATTTAAAAACTTTATTCTTATTTACAGATGGCATACAAGTTTGTTAATAAGGTAAACATTTTCCAGAAGGCATTTCTGGCAAAAAACACATTTTGATAAAAAATTCATACAAATGTTCAAATGATTCTCCTGTACTGAGTAAAGGGTCTGAATACTTATGTAAATGTAATATTTAACTTTTTTATTTTCAAGAAGTTTGCAAATATTTCTAAAATCCAGTTTTTGCTTTGTCATTATTGGGTATTGTGTGTAGATTGAGGAGGGATTTAAAAAAAATCAATTTTAGAATAAAATGTGGAAAAAGTGAGAAGGGGTCTGAATACTTTCCGAATGCACTGTAGTTCTTGTTTTTATTTTTCATGGTTTTACACCGGCAGGTGATTATAATGCACATTATAATTAAGCAATAAGGCTTGAGGGTTGTGGTATATGGCCAATACACCACAGCTAAGGGCTGTTTTTATGCATGGCACAATGCGGAGTGGCTGGATACAGCCCTTAGCCATGGTATATTGGCCATATACCACAAATCCTCAAGGTTCCTTATTGCTATCATAAACTGGTTACCAATGTAATGAGAACACTAAAAATAAATGTTTGGTCATACGTGTGGTATACAGTCTGATATACCACAGCTTTCAGCCAATCAGGGCTCGAACCACCGCTCGCGCGTATGCATGTGCAGTTCAAATATAAAGCACATCTTTGTGATTGAGCACCCCAAAGCCTACCAAACAACCCCAAACAGGTAGCCCAAATAGCCCAGTAAGTACAGATACACAGTCCCTGCAGCCGGACAACTTTCTCATGGCTTCTAGAGGGAAATGCTGTAGGAATGCTCAACCGGTGTCGCTTATTCAGCCGACATAAACTTTCAACCGGTTCTCCCCATTAAGCAGGGAGTCGGAGTCAGAGGCCGAGCCTTCTCTGGGCTCTACTCCTCCCGTTACGGGGTCTGAGACGCCGAAGCCTCCCACCATTAGCTCTGACAAATTGAAAACCCTAGTCATTGGCGACTCCATTACCCGCAGTATTAGACTTCAAAATAATCATCCAGCAATCATTCACTGTTTACCAGGAGGCAGGGCTACCGACGTTAAGGCTTATCTGAAGATGGTGCTGGCTAAAACTAAAGCGAGTATAGGGATATTGTTATCCACGTCGGCACCAACGATGTTAGGATGAAACAGTCACCAAGCGCAACATAGCTTCAGCCTGTAAATCAGCTAGAAAGATGTGTCGGCATCGAGTAATTGTCTCTGGCCGCCTCCCAGTTAAGGGGAGTGATGAGCTCTACAGCAGAGTCTCACAACTCAATCGCTGGTTGAAAACTGTTTTCTGCCCCTCCCAAAAGATAGAATTTGTAGATAATTGGCCCTCTTTCTGGGACTCACCCACAAACAGGACCAAGCCTGGCCTGTTGAGGAGTGACAGACTCCATCCTAGCTGGAGGGGTGCTCTCATCTTATCTACAAACATAGACAGGGCTCTAACTCCCCTAGTTCCTCAATGAAATAGGGTGCAAGCCAGGCAGCAGGCTGTTTGCCAGCCTGCCAGCTTAGTGGAGTCTACCTCCAGCACAGTCGGTGTAGTCAGCTCAGCTATCCCCATTGAAACAGTGTCTGTGCCTCGACCTAGGTTGGGCAAAACTAAACATGGCGGTGTTCACCTTAGCAATCTCACTGGAATAAAGACCTCCTCCATTCCTGACATTATTGAAAGAGATTGAGATACCTCACATCTCAAAATAGGGCTACTCAATGTTAGATCCCTCACTTCCAAGGCAGTTATAGTCAATGAACTAATCACTGATCATAATCTTGATGTGAGTGGCCTGACTGAAACATGGCTTAAGCCTGATGAATTTACTGTGTTAAATGAGGCCTCACCTCCTGGTTACAATAGTGACCATATCCCCTGTGCATCCCGCAAAGGCGGAGGTGTTGCTAACATATACGATAGCAAATTTCAATTTACAAAAAAAAACAGACTTTTTCGTCTTTTGAGCTTCTAGTCATGAAATCTATGCAGCCTACTCAATCACTTTTTATAGCTACTGTTTACAGGCCTCCTGGGCCATATACAGCGTTCCTCACTGAGATCTCTGAATTCCTATCGGACCTTGTAGTCATAGCAGAAAATATTGACATTTTTGGTGACTTTAATATTCACATGGAAAAGTCCACAGACCCACTCCAAAAGGCTTTCGGAGCCATTGACTCAGTGGGTTTTGTCCAACATGTCTCCGGACCTACTCACTGCCACAGTCATACTCTGGACCTAGTTTTGTCCCATGGAATAAATGTTGTGGATCTTAATGTTTTTCCTCATAATCCTGGACTATCGGACCACCATTTTATTACGTTTGCAATCGCAACAAATAATCTGCTCAGACCCCAACCAAGGATCATCAAAAGTCATGCTATAAATTCTCAGACAACCCAAAGATTCCTTGATGCCCTTCCAGACTCCCTCTGCCTACCCAAGGATGTCAGAGGACAAAAATCAGTTTACCACCTAACTGAGGAACTCAATTTAACCTTGCACAATACCCTAGATGCAGTCGCACCCCTAAAAACTAAAAATATTTCTCATAAGATACTAGCTCCCTGGTATACAGAAAATACCCGAGCTCTGAAGCAAGCTTCCAGACAATTGGAACGGAAATGACTCCACACCAAACTGGAAGTCTTCCGAATAGCTTGGACCTCCGTCATTGCTGCTTAATCATCCTATTTTTCAAACTTAATTGAGGAAAATAAGAACAATCCTAAATAGATTTTTGATACTGTCGCAAAGCTAACTAAAAAACAGCATTCCCCAAGAGAGGATGGCTTTCACTTCAGCAGTGATAAATTCATGAACTTCTTTGAGGAAAAGATCATGATCATTAGAAAGCAAATTACGGACTCCTCTTTAAATCTGCATATTCCTCCAAAGCTGTTGTCCTGGGCCTGCACAACTCTGCCAGGACCTAGGATCAAGGGAGACACTCAAGTGTTTTATTACTATATCTATTAACACAATGATGGAAATAATCATGGCCTCTAAACATTCAAGCTGCATACTGGACCCTATTCCAACTAAACTACTGAAAGAGCTACTTCCTTTGCTTGGCACTCCTATGTTGAACATAATAAACGGCTCTCTATCCCCAGATGTGTACCAAACTCACTAAAAGTGGCAGTAATAAAGCCTCTCTTGAAAAAGTCAAACCTTGACCGAGAAAAGATTTTAAAAACTATCGGCCTATATCAAATCTCCCATTCCTCTCAAAATATTTTTAAAAAGCTGTTGTGCAGCAAATCACTGCCTTCCTGAAGACAAACAAGGTATACAAAATGCTTCTATCTGGTTTTAGACCCCATCATAGCACTGAAACTGCACTTGTGTAGGTGGTAAATGACCTTTCAATGGCATCAGACCGAGGCTCTGCATCTGTCCAAGTGTTCCTAGACCTTAGTGCTGCTTTTGATACCATCGGATCACCACATTCTTTTGGAGAGATTGGAAACCCAAAATGGTCTACACGGACAAGTTCTGGCCTAGTTTAGATCTTATCTGTTGGAAAGATATCAGTTTGTCTCTGTGGATGGTTTGTCCTCTGACAAATCAACTGTAAATTTGTGTTCCTCAAGGTTCCGTTTTAGGACCACTATTGTTTTCACTATATATTTTACCTCTTGGGGATGTCATTCGAAAGCATAATGTTAACTTTCACTGCTATGCAGAAGACACACAGCTGTACATTTCAATGAAACATGGTGAAGCCCCAAAATTGCCCTCGCTAGAAGCCTGTGTTTCAGACATAAGGAAGTGGGTGGCTGCAAACATTCTACTTTTAAACTCGGACAAAACAGAGATGCTTGTTCTAGGTCCCAAGAAACAAAGAGATCTTCTGTTGAATCTGACAATTAATCTTAATGGTTGTACAGTCGTCTCAAATAAAACTGAAGGACCTCAGCGTTACTCTGGACCCTGATCTCTCTTCTGACGAACATATCAAGACTGTTTCAAGGACAGCTTTTTTTCAATCTACATTGCAAAATCAGAAATGTTCATCAAAAGTGATGCAGAAAAATGTATCAACTAATCCTTCTAGGTTAGATTACAGCAATGCTCTACTTTCCGGCTACCTGGATAAAGCACTAAATAAACTTCAGTTAGTGCTAAATACGGCTGCTAGAATCCTGACTAGAACCAAAAAAATGGATCATATTACTCCAATGCTAGTCCCCCTCCCTTCAAGGTTTTACTGCTAACCTACAAAGTATTACATGGGCATGATCCTACCTATCTTTTTCTGATTTGGTCCTGCTGTACATACCAACATGTACGCTACGGTCACAAGATGCAGGCCTCCTAATTGTCCCTAGAATTTCTAAGCAAACAGCTGGAGGCAGGGCTTTCTCCTATAGAGCTCAATTTTTATGGAATGGTCTGCCTACCCATGTGAGAGATGCAGACTCGGCCTCAACCTTTAAGTCTTTATTGAAGACTCATCTCTTCAGTAGGTCCTATGATTGAGTGCAGTCTGGCCCAGGAGTGTGAAGGTGAACAGAAAGGCACTGGAGCAACGAACCGCCCTTGCTATCTCTGCTTGGCCAGATCCCCTCTCTCCACTGGGATTCTCTTCCTCTAACCCTATTACAGGGGCTGAGTCACTGGCTTACTGGTGCTCTTCCATCCCGTCTCTCGGAGGGGTGCATCACTTGAGTGGGTTGAGTCACTGACGTGGTCTTCCTGTCTAGGTTGGTGTCACCCCTGGGTTGTGCCATGGCGGAGATCTTTATGGGCTATACTCGACCTTGTCTCAGGATGGTAAGTTGGTGGTTGAAGATATCCCTCTAGTGGTGTGGGGGCTGTGCTTTGGCAAAGTGGGTGGGGTTATATCCTGCCTGTTTAGCCCTGTCTGGGGGTATCATCGGATGGGGCCACAGTGTCTCCTGGCCCCTCCTGTCTCAGCCTCCAGTATTTATGCTGCAGTAGTATATGTGTCGGGGCTAGGGTCAGTCTGTTATATCTGGAGAATTTCTCCTGTCTTATCTGGTGTCCTGTGTGAATTTAAGTATGCTCTCTCTAATTCTCTCTTTCTCTCTCTTGGAGGACCTGAGCCCTATGACCATGCCTCAGGACTACCTGGCATGATGACTCCTTGCTGTCCCCAGTCCACCTGGCCATGCTGCTGCTCCAGTTTCAACTGTTCTGCCTGCGGCTGTGGAACCCTGACCTGTTCACCGGATGTGCTACCTGTCCCAGACCTGCAGTTTTCAACTCTCTAGAGACAGCAGGAGCAGTAGAGATACTCTCAATGATCGGCTATGAAAAGCCAACTGACATTTTCTCCTGAGGTGCTGACCTGTTGTACCCTCAACAACTACTATGATTATTATTATTTGACCATGTTGGTCATCTATGAACATTTGAACATCTTGGCCATGTTCTGTTACAATCTCCACCCGGCACAGCCACCCCTCATAGCCTGGTTCCTCTCTAGGTTTCTTCCTTGGTTTTGGCCTTTCTCAGGAGTTTTTCCAAGCCACCATGCTTCTACACCTGCATTGCTTGCTGTTTGGGGTTTTAGGCTGGGTTTCTGTACAGCACTTTGAGATATCAGCTGATGTAAGAAGGGCTATATAAATAAATTTGTTTGATTTGATTGATTACAGGCTCAAAATGCCCAGAAACAAAGACCTTTCTTCTAAAACTCGTCAGTCTATTCTTGCTCCGAGAAATGAAGGCTAATCCATGTGAGAAACTGCCAAGACACTGAGGATCTCGTACAACTCCCTTCACAGAACAGAGCAAATTGGCTCTAACCAGAATAGAAAGGAGTGGGAGGCCCCGATGCACAACTGAGCAAGAGGACAAGTACATTAGAGTGTCTAGTTTGAGAAACAGATGCCTCGTAAGTCCTTAACTGGCAGCTTCATTAAATAAAACCTGCAAAACAACAGTCTCAAAGTCACCAGTGAAGAGACAACTCTGGGATGCTGGCCATCTTGGCAGAGTTCCTCTGTCCAGTCTCTGTGATCTTTTGCCAATCTTAATCTTTTATTTTTATTGGCAAGTCTGAGATGTGGCTTTTTCTTTGCAACTCTGCCAAGAAGGCCAGCATCCCGGAGTTGCCTCTTCACTGTTGATGTTGAGACTGGTGTTTTGCAGGTACTATTTAATGAAGCTGCCAGTGACAATTCCTTTGACATCGTGGCTTGGTTTTTGCTCTGACGTCAACTGTGAGACCTTATATAGACAGGTGTGGTTTTTGCGCTGACGTCAACTGTGGGACCTTATATAGACAGGTGTGTTAATTTCCAAATCATGTCCAGTAAATTGAATTTACCACAGTTGGACTCCAATCAAGTTGTATCAACATCTCAAGGATGATCAATGGAAACAAGACGCACCTGAGCTCAACTTCGAGTCGTGTAGAAAAGGGTCTTTATACTTATGTAAATATGTAAATATTTCCATTATTTATTTTTAATGAATTTGCGAACATTTCCAAAAAAACGTTTTTGCTTTGTCATTATGGGGTATTGTGTGTAGATTCATGAAGGGGTAAAAAATAATTTAATCAATTTTAGAATAAGGCTGTAACATAACAAAATGTTGAAATAGGGAAGGGGTCTGAACTTTCTTAATGCACTGTATGTTCAGTTTGTGTCTCCGTATATACAGTTGAAGTCGGAAGTTTTCATACACCTTAGCCAAATACATTTCAACTCAGTTTTTCACAATTCCTGACATTTAATCCGAGTAAAAATTTCCTGTCTTAGGTCAGTTAGGATGACCACTTCTGTTTTAAGAATGTGAAATGTCAGAATAATAGTAGAGAGAATGATTTAGTTCAGATTTTATTTCTTTCATCACATTCCCAGTGCGTCAAAAGTTTACATACACTCAATTAGTATTTGGTAGCATTGCCTTTAAATTGTTGAACTTGGGTCAAACGTTTTGGGTAGCCTTCCACAAGCTTCCCACAATAAGTTGGGTGAATTTTGGCCCATTCCTCCTGACAGAGCTGGTGTAACTGAGTCAGGTTTGAAGGCCTTGCTCGCACACGCTTTTTCCCACAAGTTGCCCACAAGTTTTCTATAGGATTGAGGGCACGGCTTTGTGATGGCCACTCCAATACCTTGACCTTGTTGTCCTTAAGCCATTTTTCCACAACTTTGGAAGTATGCTTGGGGTCATTGTACATTTGGAAAACCCATTTGCGACCAAGCATTAACTTCCTGACTGATGTCTTGAAATGTTGCTTCAATATATCCACGTAATTTTCTTTTCTCATGATGCCATCTATTTTGTGAAGTGCACCAGTCCCTCCTGCAGCAAAGCACCCCCACAACATGATGCTGCCACCCCCGTGCTTCACGTTTGGGATGGTGTTCTTTGGCTTGCAAGCCTTCCCCATTTCCCTCCAAACATAACGATGGTCATTATGGCCAAACAGTTCTATTTTTGTTTCATCAGACCAGAGGACATTTTTCCAAAAAGTACGATCTTTGTCCCCATGTGCAATTGCAAACTGTAGTCTGGCTTTTTTATGGCGGTTTTTGAGCTGTGGCTTCTTCCTTGCTGATCTGCCTCCCAGGTTATGTCGATATAGGACTCGTTTCACTGTGGCTATAGATACTTTTGTACCTGTTTCCTCCAGCATCTTCACAAGGTCCTTTGCTGTTGTTCTGGGATTGATTTGCACTTTTCGCACAAAAGTACGTTCATCTCTAGGAGACAGAACGCGTCTACTTCCTGAGCGGTATGACGGCTGCGTGGTCCCATGGTGTTTATACTTGCGTACTATTGTTTGTACAGATGAATGTGGTACCTTCAGGCATTTGTAAATTGCTCCCAAGGATGAACCAGACTTGTGGAGGTCTACAATTTTGTTCTGAGGTCTTGGCTAATTTCTTTTAATTTTCCCATGATGTCAAGCAAAGAGGCACTGTAGGTAGATGGTGGCCTTGAAATATATCTACAGGTACACCTCCAATTGACTCAAATAATGTCAATTAGCCTATCAGAAGTTTCTAAAGCCGTGACATAATTTTCTGGAATTTTCCAATCTGTTTAAAGGCACAGTCAACTTAGTGTATGTAAACTTCTGACCCACTGGAATTGTGATACAGTGAAATAATCTATCTGTAAACAATTGTTGGAAAAATGACTTGTGTCATGCACAAAGTAGATGTCCTTAGCGACTTGCCAAAACTATAGTTTGTTATCAGGAAATTAAAACAATGTTTTAATGACTCCAACCTAAGTGTATGTTAGCTTCCGATTTCAACTGTATATAGTACCAGTCAAAAGTTTGGACACACGTACTCATTCAGGGGTTTTTCTTAATTTTAATTTTATTTTATATTATAGAAAACTAGTGAAGACATCAAAACTATGAAATAACACATATGGAATCATGTAGTAACCAAAAAAAGTGTTAAACAAATCTAAATATATTTTATATTTGAGATTCTTCAAAGTAGCCACTGTGCCTTGATGACAGCTTTGCACACTCTTGGAATTCTGACAAACAGCTCCATTAGGCAGTCATCTGGAATGCATTTCAATTAACAGGTGTTCTTTGTTAAAAATGTATTTGTGTAAACAATTGTTGGAAAAATGACTTGTGTCGTGCACAAAGTAGATGTCCTAACCAACTTGCCAAAGCTATAGTTTGTTAACTAGATGTTTGTGGAGTGGTTGAAAAACGACTTTTAATGACTCCAACCTAAGTGTTGGTGAACTTCCGACTTCAACTGGATGTGCACACACAGATCTGTGTAAGTGCATGCTTCTATTGGCTTATGCGCGTGTGTGTGTGTGTATAGCATTGTACTCAGCTGTTCAGTGTAACACTCAGGTTTGCCATTTGCCCATCTCCATCTCCAGTGAGACGGTAGAGACGGTGAGAGTTGCTCCCTGCAGCAGATGGCAGAGTTATGCTCTGCAGAGGTGAAAAATAACCCATTAGCCTCATAAATTAATGGCTTTTTCTCTTTAGCTATCAGCCTTGAATATACCTGACCAGACTGGAGCTACTCTCTTACCATGACCAACCCAGTCTTTATAATCAGGCTGTCTGTGTCATATGCCTCACCTCCACCATGGTTCAACAGTATATGTCAACTCTGTAGTTCAAAACTGCTGCTTGAGTGTGGGTAGGGGAATTATTGGATACCTTTTTGTTTAAATTACTGTCTTGGGCCTTCCGAGTGGCGCAGCAGTCTAAGGAACTGCATCGCCATGCTAGAGGCGTTACTACAGACCCGGCTTCCTGCCCGGGCTGTGCCACAACCGGATGTGGCCGGGAGTCCCATAGGACCGTGCACAATCAGCTCAGCGCCATCTGGGTTAAGGGAGGGTTGGGCCGGGCTGGGGGGCTTTACTTGGCTTATCGCGCTCTAGCGCCTAATTGTGGTGGGCCGGGTGCCTTCAGTCTGACGCCAGGTGAACAGTGCTTCCTCTGACACATTGGTGCAGCTGGCTTCCTGGATAAGCTGGTGGGTGTTAAGGAGCACTGTAAAGGCGGGTCATGTTTCGGGGGACGCATCACTCCAACTTCGTCTCTCCCGAGCCCGTTGGGGTGTTACTGCAATGACACAAATTCGAAATTGGAAAAAATATATTATAATAGATAAATAAATGACTGTCTTAAATAGTTTTTTTTGTTTTGTTTTGTTGTTTCTTTTTTGGATTTATCGACTGTATATGTTGAAGCCTGTGAGATCCGGAAAGATATATCCATCATATGTTTTGTTATGTTTTGACATCTCCTTTTGTCTAAGTTTTCAGCCCAACTAGAAGCTTCAATTGCTGGAGAACACTGAATCCAGCAAACAACTATTTGAGGATCAACCATCCATCAATTCTTGAGTAAGAAGTATCCGCACTGTATAATGCTGAATAGTCTTGTTGATACATTTGAATGTTTAACAGATTACTTTACACAATAATACTACAATTAAAATGGCTGCTGTAGTTGTGGCTATTTCCAGCGATGCAAAAACTGATGTCAAGGAAAATGAGACCTGGAGCAAGGCTGTCGGACGAAATGCCCCAAAGGAGACTGTTTTGCCTATTTTTATCATGGAGAGAGAAATCCCGACTAAGGAGGAAGCCATAGCCAACCCCATTAAGGAGGTGGAGCTCTACCACAGTCTCATACATGAAATTCATCCAAACCACTTGAGGTCAGTACAGAGAGTACTTGCACTCTGGAGTATATATCTTCTGAGTAAGAAACTGCAAAGCTTCTGATCAGAGGAATAACAGTCAGAGGAAAACATGTTGTGTTCAAAGGGAATAATCTTTTCAGTTTGAAGTTGTGCATGGCTGACCAGAACTCAATTCAAGTTACAATTAAAGAGCTACCTGAATAAGCAGAGGATAGTGTTGTGACTGAGTTTCTGGCTAAAGCTGGATGTAAGGTGGTGGGGAGAGTGATGAGGTGCATGATAAGATACAAGGGTCAACTTGCAAACTGCTCCAATGGAGATCATTCTGTATATGTTGAAGCATTACTCCCATAACACGGTCTGTAAATATTGGCCCTCACTGGATCAAAGCCCTGCGCGTAGACATGACTGGCAGACACATTCCCACACTAGAGGGGGTTAGGAGATGGTAGAGTACAGTCCTACTACACTGGACAACATAAGGTGCGTAGAAGAAACATTTTCACACTATGTGCAGGACAACAATCCGATCCCCATGAGTAGGGCAGACGTATCACATATATCAGCTGAAATGGCATACTGGAAAGTTAGACTGAGGTTGAAGAGCATAATTTATCGGCTCCCAAGGACAAAGACTGAGTGAATTGAACATTGGAGTTGGTGCCTGGTGATCCAGAGTCTACAACAATGACCTTTCATTCCAAGAAAAAGAAGAAGAATAAGAGGGAAAATGCTCAAAATGAATCTGGGAAAGTCACTGAGACCAGTGACAATCATAACCTAATAGAAAACTGAGGATAATAAGGGACCCGGAAGGCACTGCAACTTTCTGCGGAATACAAAAGACAGCCAAACATCAATGATGACCTTCAGTCAACAAACACCCAAGCGGCCCAGGATACCAAGCTCCCCATCAGAGCCTGGAGTTAGGTCATCTGCAGGAAAAAAGGCAGGTGTGGACTGTGGTGGAAAAAGTACTCAATTGTCATACTTGAGTAAACGTAAAGATACCTTAAAAGAAAAGGACTCGAGTAAAAGTCACCCTGTAAAATGTTACTTGAGTAAAAGTCTAAAAGTATTTGGTTTTAAATATACTTAAGGATCAAAAGTAAAAGTATAAATACTTTCAATTTCCTTATATTAGGCAACCTAGACAGCACGATTTTCTAGTTTTTTTAAATTTACAGATAGCCAGGGACACGCTAGCAGACATAATTTACAAATGAAACATTTGTGTTTAGTGAGTCTGCCAGATCAGAGGCAGTAGGGAGGACCAGGGATGTTCTCTTGATAAGTGTGTGAATTAGAGCTGTCCTGCTAAGCATTCAAAATGTAACAAGTACTTTTGGGTGTCAGGGAAAATGTAAGGAGTAAAAAGTACATTATTTGCTTTAGGAAAGTAGTGGAGTAAAAGTTGGCAAAAATATAAATAGTAAAGTAAAGTACAGATACCCCAAAAAACTACTTAAGTAGTACTTTAAATTATTTTTACTTAAGTACTTTACACCACTGAATCAGGATGTAATTCTAGGAGAAGTGGAGAAATGTCCCCCTAATTAGCAATCCAAACCAAAATCATTGATGAATGGTGGAACATGAATGATTGAAATAATCTATATTTGAGTAGCCTGTATTATCTGGTTCAGAGAAGGACATGCTGTGTATGTGAACATAACCTCTGTCGATAACATGCTTTTTAAGAGAATGTGCAATCTGCAGATAATCTCATTTTAATGCAAACTCTTGTCCCAAACAAAACCCGTCTTTTAGACAAACTCAAACTTAAGTTCCCTTAACTCAGCTATGAGAAAACATTGCACCATGAAACTTTTTGAAACCGTTAATCAGGCTAAAATTCTCTGGGACCCTCGCTCCAAGCCTAGAGGAATATTAGGAGGTCATCTGAATATTCATAGCATTATTTCTAAATGTGAACAGTTAGAACATTGATTGAATGACTTTAATCTTGATTTTTTTTCCCTTTTCTCTGAGACATGGATGAAGAAATCTTCTCATATTTCGGCCTTTAATGTCCCTGGATATTCCATATTCAGAAGGGACAGGGGAGTAGGCAGAGGGGGTGGATTGTGTATGGATTGCTTATATAACTTTAAATGCAATCGTATCTGATGGAAACATGCCAATTACATTAAATGTATGGGTCTAAATGTCTTCCTCTCCCCTCACATGTCTCTCACCATTATTGGATTATATGGACCACCAACAACTAATATCTCATTTTATGACCATCTAATTGCCATGCTTAAAGAATGTGATCATAAGAAGGAGATCATCTTCTTGAGCGATTTCAATATAAACTGGGAAAACAAAACTTGCAGGAAAAAACGCTGAGATCACAGAGTTTATTTGAGTCAACCTGACTCAAATAATACAAGGACCAACCAGAGTAACACAGACATCCCAGAATCAAATTGATCTGGTGTTAACTAATAGACCTGATCAAATATCTAAGACCATTAACTTACTAACTGGCATATCTGACCATAATGTAACATTGTTGGTTAGAAAGCTCACTAAAAAAGAGATTTAAGAACTATATTAACGTGCAACAGTACAATAAAAAATCCTGAAAAGTTAGCAGAGTAACTACGATGCAGCTATAAATCAAATTGACTTGTCTAAGCTGTTAAGCAACGAAGACCCAGAGTCTGGGTACAGAACCTTTCTGTCAGCTATTGACAAAGTGGATACCTCTTTTACTAGGAAATTTCAACGTAAGCCAAGACAGAAAACATCTACCATACCTCAACGATCTCTTGGCAGATGAGAGGACGGGATCTTTCCTTCAAAAAAAAGCACTGAAGTTTGGTCAGAATAATGACAGACGTATATTTGCATCACTGAGAAATGCGGTGGTAAGGAATATAATAAAAGCAAAAGCAGAGTTATTCAGAGTTATCAATGAAACAAAAGGAAATGGCAAAATTATTTGGGAAAATCTCAAACTAACAGGGAGAGGGGCTGAAAAATCCCCCCAAAACATCATGAATTAATGGTTAATGGCATTCTAATTCAAGACTCCAATTTCATATCCACCACCTTTAACATTTTTTTTGTTGGCTCTGCCAGGGAACTGGCTCAAAGATTTTCAACCAAGACCACAGTTCTCACTCCCATGGATAATAATAATAAACTGATATTCAGAATTCCTGAAATCTCAGTGTCAGCAGTGGATAGTATTATTAGCTTCTTCAGGAGCTCTACACCAAAAGACGTATTTGGTCAAGACACTTTATTCCTGAAGAGACAAATATTCTCTGATTACCCCTATTGTACATCTAGTAAATCTGTCAATCAAATATGGGTTCTTCCCCAATGCTTGGAAGTATGTTGCAGTGATACCTGTTTTAAAATATGGTGACCCAACACTGGTGGAAAATTACCGACCTATAAGCATTCTTCCAGTGCTATCAAAAGTAGCTGAAAGATGGGTGGCTGATCATCTGACTGATCACCTCAATCAGGGCAACTCAATACATCAAATGCAATTTGGATTCAGAACTAACCTGTCAAGGCTCAGGAGATGACCCAGATGCAGACAGTTTCAAAGTAACAAACGTTTTTTACAAAACAGGGGGCCGGCAAACGACAGGTCAAGGGCAGGCAGAGATCAGTAGTCGAGAGCAGAGTCTGAAAGGTACAGAATGGCAGGCAGGCTCAGGGCAGGCAGAGGTCAGTAATCCAGGGTGGTGTGACAAGGTACTGAATGACAGGCAGGCTCAGGGCAGGCAGAATGATCAAAAACAGGGAAAGCTAGAAAACAGGACCTGGAGACAGAAAGGCGCAAGGGAAAACAGCTGGTAGGCTTGACGAAACAAAATGAACTGGCAACAGACAAACAGAGAACACATGTATAAATACACTGGGGATAATGAGGAAGATGGGCGACACCTGAAGGAGGGTGGAGACAAGCACAAAGACAGTTGAAACAGATCAGGGTGTGACATAACCATTCTACAAAAACAGTAAATTGGTGTTTTGCATTAAATCTTAACTGGACATAGGTGGTGAAGTCCGCACAGTCTTTTTGGATCTTAAAACCGCCTTTAATACTGTGGTTCATGAGGTCCTCCTATCCAAACTATCCTACCTTAATGTGTCCACTGAAGCCACTGAAGCTAGTTGGATGTATTCTGACCGGTTGCATCACCGACTGGTATGGCAACTGCTCTGCATCTTACCATAAGGCGCTGCAGAGGGTAGTGAGTATAGGTCCTGCCATCCATGACCTATATACTAGGCGGTGTAAGAGGAAAGTACAAAAAATTGTCAAAGTCTCCAGTCACCTAAGTCATAGACCATTTGCTACTCGCTGTTTATTATCTATGCATTGTCACTTTACACATACCTAGATGAACAAATTACTAACCAGTAACCCCGCACATTGACTTGACTCCGGTACCCCCTGTATATAGCCTCGTTATTGTTATTTTATTGTGTTACTTTTTATTATGTTTTACTTCAGTTTATTTGGTAAATATTTTCTTAACTCTTTCTTGAACTGCATTGTTGGTTAAGGGCTTGTAAGTAAGTCTTTCACGCTAATGTTGTATTCAGCCCATGTGACAAACAATGTTTGATTTGATTGTATTCCTATCTGACAAACAGAAGTCAAGGGGTTCGTCTGGGGAACAATCAGTCGAACTGTCTTTACTATAACATTGGGGTTCCCCAAGGGTCAATTTTAGGCCCCCTTCTGTTTACCATCTATAAATGATCTCCCACTTGCTTGCCCACAAGTTGACATGAAGATGTATGCAGATGATACAGTCCTGTATGTTCACAAAAAAATTTACAAGATATTGCTATGGTACACATTTCTATATGGATGACTGATTCTTGCCTACATTTAAATATTGACAAGAGTGTTTGTATGTACTCCTCTAAGAAATCCATGGATTATGCCCAATAAGCTGTTATTGTTAGTGGGGAGAATCTGAAAGTTGTATCTAACTTCAGGTATCTCAGTGTCATTTTAGACTCCAACCTGACATTCAAAAAACATCTGAAGAAGGTAGTTAACACGGCCAAGTTTGGATTATCCAACTTTAGGTTTATAAGACCTTTCATTCCTCTGGAGGCCGCTAAACTATACATGCATGCTATGATGTTCTCACATCTGAGATGTGAGAAACTGGTGACAAACTGGTGACAAGCAAAGGCTACTATTCTGAAACCAGTTGAATCACTCTTAAGATTTTTTGATAACAAACCAAACAGTTACCACCATTGTCACATCATTCACAAACATAATGTATTCAGTCTGAATAGCTGTAAGCAGTATGTAGATGCAAGCCTCGTCTTCAAGATCCTGCATGGTCTTGCACCTCCACACCTTCATAGAGCATATAATGCTCAAGGAAAACACCTTCGGGATAACAAGGGCAGTAACTAGAGGGGATTGCGTTGTCCCTTTTCGACAAGGTAAATTCGGTCAATCTCTCTGTTAGAGCTACAATATACTGTAATGCAATGCCCATGGACTTGAGAAGCTGCACTGATTATTGTACTTTTAAATTTAAATTGAAAACATGGCTCAAATCTATCCAACCTGTACACATTAGTTATCTGTGGTTGCTCATATGTAAGACAACAGTTGATGATAGTGTTTTTATTACAAATAAGATGTTTTTGTAAGAATTATATATTACTGGATGTAATGTATTTGTATTTTGTATTGTTTTAGTGAGTATGTGTATTGTGGCTGTGTAATTGCCCTTACTTACCCTGGGACTACGGGTGCAAATGAGCTTTTGGGCTAACCCCGGCACATTTACATGGATGTTGCAAAATTGTAATATTGTTAATTAATGTGCATTGTCCCTTATAAATAAATAAAGTAACAATGTAAAATCTACTCTAGACCCTATCTGTCAACTCTGCTATTTGGTCCGCCAGGCTGCTGATGTCATGCAGACTGTCGTTCTTGTGTTTATACTTTTTCATAACGTCAGCGACCAGTTTTATGTCGGACGGCAATATAATGTTCATGATGGCACTGCGACAATTGTATACAGAAATGTTGATAGACCCACCGTAAACTAGCCTGAACACATAGTCATGCTACGTAATTGCCTATGCAGTCCATATCACTCATAATGAAAATTCAGAATCCACTCCATGCTACTCATATTTTAATTTATTTATATGACTTTCCACACAAACATTTATCACACAGCCTAGTCTCTAGAGTTTACAGTAACATCACTCTGAACCCCCCACAGAACAAGGGAAATTCAATGATTTGTACTCGATGATATTCAATAAGTCCTTCATCACAATGCAATAAACACTCAATCATGCTCCTGGGGCCTTTATGACTCTTGGCTGTAATAACAAAATGTAAATGTGTTCTTTGTACTGTCACTCCCTCTCATAAATGTACACACCGTTATCCTAAATCATCTAATCAGTTATGTGGAGGCAGTTGTGTCTACGCAAATTAATATGCAATCGTGACTCATGGATTGCTCCAAAAGTACTCTCCTTTTTCACTGTGATTCTATGCGACGCACTTATAAAATAACACTTCTAGTTGTGGGTTTTTCCATTGGAGAGCGGTAAAAAGAGTAATAGAGGGACTTTGGTGAAAATGAATACCTTTCCTATCAATGGGTAAGTTGAGAGTGAATTAATGCGGCTGCTTTCCAAGCAGACACGGCACTACAGAGTGGAGACTTATTGTAGCATGTAGGGACTAGATGAAATTAAGCCAACACAGATACACTATGTATTCCAAGGCACTGTGTGTGAGTGTGTGTGTGTGTGTGTGTGTGTGTGTGTGTGTGTGTGTGCGTGCGTGCGTACAGGAGTGTGGTCATGAGAAACAAGCTCTCACATGGAAAGGAACCAAGGCTATGCAATATTTTTTACTATGGCCTGGATTCAATCAGATTTGGGTTCTGGCACAGTTAACATTTAAAGCTAATTTCTGATTGAGCCGACATCGTCAGCTTTTACTGTTGTCATGTCCTGTGAGGATCAAATGGCCCAGATCAGCTTGGCAATGGTTGACAATAACCAGACACTCTCCCACCCATAAAGGGTGGTGGCGGGAACTGCCGGGTTGACAGCTCACACTCGGTTGTAAATTAAGCAGGAGAGGACTCTCTCTTTACCCTCCAGTATTGGCTAAAGTGCTGTCCTTTGTCTCCAGAGCCTTTTGCCCGCTCAAAACTCTAAAGTCCAAAAGTGAATACCAGAACAATATTTCTAACACAACAATGTGGGGAATGGTCAGTGGGGAACGATGGGAAAATAATATAATATTGGTTTTCATTTTATGATGTCATTAAAAACCGCATGGACGAAATACTGTAACATAGAAAGTACAGTGGTTGCTCAACTAAAGGTTTTGAGATTATGCTGTGGGATTTAGAGGTAATTTGGGGTTTAGTACGGTGCCCTGCGTCACTGTTTCATTGCTCCAGACCACCATAAGGGGGAGTTAGAGCACTGATTATTATTTTGGGTCCCAAGGTGATAAATGTGTCTCTACCTGACAATGAATGGGTGATATAAACCAAATAGAAACTGATAATTGTGCACAACTTCAAATTGAATTTCAGTTAACTGAATGATGAAGATGAAGAAGGTGAATGAATTTAGAAACGAAAATGTTCAATTATATTCCATGATATTCTTAAGATATATGTGTTGACTGAATATAAGCAAGTGATGTCTGCTAAATAATCAAGTTGATGGCGCAGTCATATAGCCTCGGCACCTAGATACAGCTGAGTGACTCACTCATTCATGGCTTTGAATGGCTTTGAATGGCTTTGAATCAAAATAAATAAGTACCAACATTCTTTCTGATAGTCTTTAATAATGAAATGTTTTTGTTATCCTGACCTGGATGCCATGTATTATAATCTCTAAAAGGAAAAATATTACCACCGTCTCTTGTGCATGTCATTTTCCAGATTTGCCCTAATGAAGAATTCCCCTTAGATATTCATTTAGAATCCTCCAGTCCTCTAATTATTGGCAGAGAGCCATGCAGATTGCAAAATTGTCACGAGTCCGACCGAGGGTGTTTCCTTTTCCCGGGCGGGTGGCGCTCGGCGGTCTTCGTCACCGGCCTATTAGCTGCCACTGATTGTTTTTCCTCCCCCTCCTTGTATGTTTAGTGGTAGCACCTGTGTAGGGTTAATTAGTTTGTCTTTATTAGACAGCCGGCCCGCCTGGTTGTTGTGCGGGATTATTTCTATGTAACCTTCGGCTCTGTTGTAGAGGTACGTGTTTTGTGCCTGGTCGTGATTTGTTCCATTGTACATTTTGATTCCCTGTGTTTGGGAACGTTACTTTTGTGAGCACCCTGTGGTGTGTTAAGCGCTATTAAAAGACGCACAGCATTGAAATCTCTGTTTCCTGCATTTGACTCCACACCCACGACACCCGGAGCATTACAGAATCCCGCACCTATCAAATTGAATGGAGTCAGCAGGAGCAGCAGCCAACCCTCTCCCATCGATGGAGGAACGGGTTCTCCACCACACCACCGTCCTCCATCGGATCGGATCCGCGATGGATCAAGTGATGGAGAGAATGGACCGATGGGAGAGGAGTGGTCTCCTCTCTCCACCTTCGGCACCCACGGTTCCGGACTCTCCATCTCCCGACTCCAGCACCCTCCGTCTGACGCTACCGAAGGCTTATGATGGAGCTGCGGCGGGTTGCCAGGGGTTTCTGCTTCAGCTGGAGCTATACCTGGCTACCATCAGACCCACTCCCTCAGGAGCAGAGAGGGTGAGTGTCCTCATCTCCTGCCTCACGGGTCGTGCTCTGGAGTGGGCGAACGCAGTCTGGAATGGCCCAGACTCAGCGCGGGAGCACTACCCAGAGTTTTCCCGCCGCTTCTGTGCCGTGTTTGATCACCCTCTAGACGGCCGAGCGGTGGGAGAACGACTATTTCATCTCAGGCAGGAGAGGAGGAGCGCCCAGGATTACGCGCTGGAGTTCCGGACCTTGGCAGCCGGATCTGGGTGGAACGACAGGGCCCTCATGGACCACTACAGGTGTAGTCTCCGAGAGGACGTCCGCCGGGAGTTAGCGTGTCGGGACACCACTCTGTCACTGGATCAGCTGATTGACATGTCCATTCGACTGGATAATCTGCTGGCTGCCCGCGGGCGTTCAGAGAGGGTCCTGTGCATTCCACCACCCAGCCCCTCCGCTCCCATTCCGATGGAGTTGGGAGGGGCTGCGCCGAGGGGTACCGGAGGAGGAGGCCTTCCCTGCACCAACTGTGGTCGGAGAGGACACACGTCTGATCGGTGCTGGGGGGTCCGTCTGGGAGTAGAGATGGCAGGCGGAACGCTTCTCGGTCACCCCAGGTGAGTCAGCATCAAACTCACCCAGAACCCCTTGTTGGCCACATGTTTGTCTTAACCTTTTTCCTTCACTTTTTTCCCTCTTCCCAGCATAGGGCGCTAGTCGATTCAGGCGCAGCTGGGAACTTTATGGATCGCGGACTCGCCCTTAAGTTAGGGGTTCCGCTGGTGCCGATAGATTCTCCCTTCCCCGTGCACTCCCTAGATAGCCGGCCATTAGGGTCAGGGATGGTCAGGGAGACCACGGTCCCACTGGACATGGTGACGCAGGGGAATCATAGGGAGCGTATCAGTTTCTTTATTATTGATTCGCCTGCGTTTCCAGTGGTGCTGGGGACTCCCTGGCTGGCCCGGCACAATCCTAACATTTCGTGGAGACAAGGGGTTCTCCAGGGGTGGTCAGAGGAGTGTTCTGGAAGGTGTTTGGGAGTTTCCATCGGTGCCACGTCGGTGGAGAGCCCAGACCAGGGTTCCACGGTGTGCATTCCCCCCGAGTATGCCGATTTGGCAATCGCTTTCAGTAAAGTGAAAGCGACTAAATTACCACCTTATCGACCGGGAAGGGATTGTACGATAGATCTCCAGGTAGACGCTGCGCTTCCCAAGAGTCACGTGTACCCGCTGTCCCAGGAGGAGACGTTGGCAATGGAGACATATGTCACGGAGTTGCTGGGACAGGGGTACATTCGGCCCTCCATTTCACCCGTCTCCTCGAGTTTCTTTTTGTGAGGAAAAAGGAGGGAGGTTTGCGTCCGTGTATCGATTATAGAGGTCTAAACGCCATCACAGTGTGGTATAGTTACCCTCTACCTCTCATCGCTACGGCGGTGGAATCGTTCCACGGAGCGCAGTTCTTCACAAAACTGGATCTCAGGAGCGCGTATAGTCTGGTGCGTATTCGGAAGGGAGACGAGTGGAAAACCGCATTTAGTACTACATCAGGCCACTATGAGTACCTCGTCATGCCGTATGGGTTAAAAAATGCTCCAGCCGTTTTCAATCCTTTGTAGACGAGATTCTCAGGGACCTGTGCGGGCAGGGAGTGGTTGTTTATATCGATGACATTCTGATCTACTCGGCCACTCACACCGCGCATGTGTCTCTGGTGCGCAAAGTGCTTGGTAGACTGCTGGAGCATGACCTATACGTCAAGGCTGAGAAATGCGTGTTCTCTAAACGAGCCGTCTCTTTTCTGGGATATCGCATTTCCACCTCGGGGTAGTGATGGAGGGTGACCGCATTAGTGCCGTGCGTAATTGGCCGACTCCGACCACGGTAAAGGAGGTGCAGCGGTTTTTGGGTTTTGCCAACTACTACCGGAGGTTTATCCGGGGTTTTGGCCAGGTAGCGGCTCCCATTACCTCACTGCTGAAGGGGGGCCCGGTGCGTTTGCAGTGGTCAGCCGAGGCGGACGGAGCATTCAACAAGTTGAAGGCGCTGTTCACTGATGCGCCCGTGTTGGCGCATCCGGACCCCTCTCTAGCATTCATAGTGGAGGTGGACGCGTCCGAGGCTGGGGTGGGTGCCGTGCTATCACAGCGCTCGGGTACGCCACCAAAACTCTGCCCCTGCGCTTTCTTCTCAAGGAAGCTCAGCCCAGCGGAGCGTAACTATGATGTGGGGGACCGGGAGTTGCTAGCGGTGGTTAAGGCACTGAAGGTGTGGAGACACTGGCTTGAGGGGGCTAAGCACCCCTTTCTCATCTGGACCGACCACCAGAATCTGGAGTATATTCGGGCAGCTAGGAGACTTAACCCACGTCAGGCAAGGTGGGCCATCTTCTTCACCCGGTTCCGGTTTACTTTGTCTTATAGACCGGGCTCCCAGAACGTAAAGGCTGACGCACTGTCCCGCCTTTACGACACGGAGGATGGGTCCACCGAACCAACTCCCATCCTTCCCGCCTCAAAGTTGGTAGCCCCAGTGGTATGGGAGGTGGACTCGGACATCGAGCGGGCGTTACGGGCTGAACCCGCGCCTCCTCAGTGTCCAGCGGGGCGAAGGTACGTGCCGCTTGGTGTTCGGGACAAACTGATTCGATGGGCTCACGTCCTACCCTCCTCGGGTCACCCTGGGGTGACGAGGACAGGGGGAGCCTTCGGGGGAGGTATTGGTGGCCTACGTTGGCTAAAGACGTTAAGGGTTATGTCTCCTCCTGTTCAGTGTGCGCTCAGAGTAAGGCTCCTAGGCACCTTCCTAGAGGGAAGCTACAACCCCTCCCCGTTCCACAGCGGCCATGGTCACATCTGTCCATAGATTTCCTGACCGATCTTCCGCCGTCTCAGGGGAACACCACGGTTCTAGTGATTGTGGATCGGTTCTCTAAGTCCTGCCGTCTCCTCCCGTTGCCCGGTATCCCTACAGCCCTACAGACTGCGGAGGCGTTATTCACCCATGTCTTTCGGCACTACGGGGTGCCGGAGGACATCGTTTCTGATCGGGGCCCCCAATTCACGTCTCGGGTATGGAGAGCGTTCATGGAACGCTTGGGGTCTCCGTCAGCCTGACCTCCGGTTATCACCCGAGAGTAATGGGCAGGTGGAGAGAGTGAACCAGGAGGTGGGTAGGTTTCTGCGGTCGTATTGCCAGGATCGGCCAGGGGAGTGGGCACGATACATTCCCTGGGCTGAAATGGCTCAGAACTCACTACGCCACTCCTCTACTAACGTGTCCCCTTTTCAGTGTGTGTTGGGGTACCAGCCGGTCCTGGCACCATGGCATCCGAGCCAGACCGAGGCTCCTGCGGTGGAGGAATGGGTACAGTGCTCCAAGGAGACCTGGAGGGCCGTCCAGGACTCTCTACGACAAGCGAGTGGACGGCAGAAGAGGAGTGCTGACCGCCACCGCAGTGAGGCCCCCGTGTTTGTACCGGGGACAGGGTCTGGCTCTCGACCCGAAACCTACCTCTCCGCTTGCCCTGCCGGAAGCTGGGTCCGCAGTGTGTAGGGCCCTTTAAAGTCCTGAGGAGAATAAACGAGGTGTGTTATCGATTACAACTCCCTTCCTATTATCGTATTAACCCCTCGTTTCATGTGTCTCTCCTCAGGCCGGTGGTGGCTGGTCCCCTGCAGGACAGTGAGGTACCGGAGGTCCCTCCCCCCTCTGGACATCGAGGGGACCCCGGCGTACACGATCCGGGCCATTCTGGACTCAAGGCGCCGGGTGAGGGGCCTGCAGTACCTCGTGGATTGGGAGGGGTACGGTCCGGAGGAGAGGTGCTGGGTACCGGTGGGGGACATCTTGGATCCCTCCATGTTGAGGGATTTCCATCGCCTCCATCCGGATCGCCCTGCACCTCGTCCTCCGGGCGACCTCGAGGCCGGTGTCGGCGCTGCGGGAGCCGCGCGTCAGGGGGGTACTGTCACGAGTCCAACCGAGGTGTTTCCTTTTCCCGGGCGGGTGGCGCTCGGCGGTCGTCGTCACCGGCCTATTAGCTGCCACTGATTGTTTTTCCTCCCCCTCCTTGTATGTTTAGTGGTAGCACCTGTGTAGGGTTAATTAGTTTGTCTTTATTAGACAGCCGGCCCGCCTGGTTGTTGTGCGGGATTATTTCTATGTAACCTTCGGCTCTGTTGTAGAGGTACGTGTTTTGTGCCTGGTTGTGATTTGTTCCATTGTACATTTTGATTCCCTGTGTTTGGGAACGTTACTTTTGTGAGCACCCTGTGGTGTGTTAAGCGCTATTAAAAGACGCACAGCATTGAAATCTCTGTTTCCTGCATTTGACTCCACACCCACGACACCCGGAGCATTACAAAAATAGTTGGGAAGAGATTTTCGATGGCACATGGTTTATGAATTGACACGCAATTTCCGTTACTCCTGAAAGCGCTAACAATCAAATCCAGTCTCTCCGTCGACCCAAACACACTATTTAAAGCTGACAGTTGATTTTACCCATTAATTCAATAAATCGCATTAGCTGACATGTTGCGGTTCATCTGATGAAGGATTGACTCGGTCTATAAGCCCAGGACGATAGTAAAACGGGCAACAAGATACACTACAAGAAAGGGAACACATATATAACCGTAGAAAACGTTTGCAGGTCGGAGGGCCATCTAACAAGTGCAGATCAGAGGGGCATCAAGCGATACAGACCAATGAAGCACAGGTAAACAGCGGGAGTATCTATGACTCTCTGAGGACTGGGTAGGTTAGGTGGCCGACGCCCTCCGCTTCTCCCTTCCTTCGGCGTGGGGTTCTGGGCCGGGAGGGTCGGGAAGGTGGCTTCGGCTCTCGCCCGAGCTCGGATCCCCACATCTCCATGTCGCCTGGGTTGCAACTGACCAGCTCCATCGTCCCTTTCCCCATTAGGTACGGCCACGTGGTCCACCCCCTTTCCCTGTTAGGCACGGCCTTATAGCGCACCCCCAATATCAAGGTGCACATGGGTCTATATGTGCGCTATATTTATATAGAAATGATTAAATATTAAAGAATTAGACCTCTCACTAAAGGCGACAGTCATACAAAAGTTATACTTTTGGAATATAGCAATAAGAATGTCAGTATAATATGCAATGTAGATCACCTCCTATTACCCTTCCCAGAGTTTTAAGAATTGTGTGTTCAATTATTTGTGACATTGTGGCATTTAAAGCATATTAAAGATAGAAGCAATAGGATTGGAAGCAATAGCCTACCCGAGTGTGGTTAACTATTTCAGCACTGTTTTGCGCTGCTCTGAGACAAGCATGGGGACTGGTCTTGGCATATCAATTACGTTTTATTTTCACTGAATCTCCGTTTGGGTATTGGTTAGACTACAATTAGGGTGTGGAATCGTTAGGATTATAGCCTACTCCCAACCGGTCATGTCGTACAGCACCATATTTTCCTAACGGAAACCCAGGGGGTTTAGTTTTTAGTTTTTCTTGGAATAGAAACACAATAATATTAAAATCCATCCCATATACTATGTTCTTACAAAAAAAGGTTTTAAAGTCTCCAGTGCAGCCAATATTAAAGACTGTCAAATGCTTCTCAAATATGCCCTCTGGTGGTCAAACTAGCACTAACTTGCATTAATGGCATCAATGGCTGACACTTAAATAACGTGCCATAGAATTCTGTGGCAGCCCACAAGGTGTGCTGCAGTATGACGCAAATTTTACAGGAAGAACCACTATATATCTCCTTTATCTGACAATTTTCCATCCAATATGTTGTGCATATGACACGAAAAATTATAAAATTATTTTTGGTAAGATATGAATGTGATTTTAGGAGGTATAACAGAATCTATCTCTTATCAACTGTGCATAAGTAAGTAGCCACACCCTGAGTGAGGTCGGAGAGCGTGTCAGACAGACAGCACAGTCCCCTTTGGCCAGATTGCATAAAAAGCATTGGTAATGAAATTAATATTAGATCAGAAAAGCATGGAGTGGGCGAAAACACATCTGAAATGGTTGGAACTTTGAAACTCAACATGAGGTGAAGAAAATTAACTCACCTTCCAGACCAGGACATTGCCAGTCTGCACTTCTTGTGGATAATCAGAGCCTTACACGTGAGGAGACCCAACCAAACCCCTTTCCAAGAAGGCTTGGTTTTCACAGAGATAGACGACAAACAAAGGCATTCACACATTCACACAAAGGCATTCACACATAAATACATTCACGATTTCTTACTCCTAACAGGTGGTGGTTTGTGTGCAAAGTAAATGATTACTGTGAGAGTAGTTTCCCAAATATATCAACGAAACATCTTTCTTCCCTTCTCTTTCTCTTCCCCTCCCTCTTTTGGGAAAAGGCAGTCATGGTGTTGTTAGTCCATCCAAATGTATTTTCCCAGTCGGAGCTCTTTTCTTTTCCAGAGTTCCCAGTTGTCTTGAACTCACTGAAGTCTTGAGATTTCCCAGTCCTGAGTTTCCAGTTGTTTTGAACATGGCAGAAGTCATGCTTGTATTGACAGCATGGCCAATGTATTCAACCTTTCTGGCCCATCTTGTTTATCCTTTAAAAGAGACCTTTAAACCCAGACTTGGACCACACAACCACTCCACTGAATAGCAGGCTAGTGATTGCTTTGCAACTCTTGCAGTTAGCCACTGATTCGTTTCAAACCATTCGTTGTTGAATTTGCAATTTCCAACTTGTTGTGTAATGTTTATGTCCAATGGCTGATGAGCACCGATACACTTTATCTGTAATTTCTCTTCATATGACAAAGATTGAAAAGGATTTGACAGTAGTTGTTATTGCTTTAATTAAGATGTCTAGCTTTAATGCAATCTCTGAAAATGCAGGAACATTGCCATAAAAGCTCAATTCTCTAACTCGCTCTATGGAATGTCTGTTAGGAACAAATTCTTATTTACAGTGATGGCCTACCCTGACCAAACCCTAATGATGCTGGGCCAAATGTGTGCTGCCTTGTGGGAATCACAATCATGGCTGGTTATGATACAGCCTGGAATTGAACCAGGGTCTGATGCCTCTGCTCCAACTCTGGAGCTCATATCCTAGCCTAAGTATGACTTAGGCCCCACAATAGGCTAGTGTCCTGTCCAAGGGATGTACTTATACATCAAGCTGCCTCACACTACAGAAACAGGAGCTCATACTACTTACTTACCGTCTCATGCAAAAACAATGGGAGTTGTCGGACCTCTTTTGGACCACTTTATAGGTATCCTATCCATACAGCATGCTGAGGTAGATTTGTCATTTGGTTGACCTGTCAATTGAGGATCATTTTCCCGGACCCAGATTAAGCTTTCCCTCAGATTTAAAAACACTTTTAGTGGAGATTCTCTTGAGCATTTTCACTGAACATTATTTTTAGCCCACTTTCTCTGGATTCCCAGAGAACTGATCCTATATACAGTTCCAGTCAAACATTTGGACACACCTACTCATTCCAGTTTTTTAAAACTATTTTCTATATTGTAGAATAATAGTGAAGACATCAAAACTATGAAATAACACATATGGAATCATGTAATAACCAAAAAAGTGTTAAACAAATCAAAATAGATTTTAGATCATTCAAAGTAGCCACCCTTTGCCTTGATGACAGCTTTACACACTCTTGTCATTCTCTCAACCAGCTTCATGAGGTAGTCACCTGGAATGCATTTCAATTACAGGTGTACCTTGTACCTGTTAAAAGTTAATTAGTGGAATTTCTTTCCTTCTTAATGCGTTTGAGCCAATCAGTTGTGTTGTGACAAGTTATCAAATCAAATCAAATTTTATTTGTCACATACACATGGTTAGCAGATGTTAATGCGAGTGTAGCGAAATGCTTGTGCTTCTAGTTCCAACAATGCAGTAATAACCAACAAGTAATCTAACTAACAATTCCAAAACTACTGTCTTATACACAGTGTAAGGGGATAAAGAATATGTACATAAGGATATATGAATGAGTGATGGTACAGAGCAGCATAGGCAAGATACAGTAGATGGTATCGAGTACAGTATATACATATGAGATGAGTATGTAAACAAAGTGGCATAGTTATAGTGGCTAGTGATACATGTATTACATATGGATGCAGTCGATGATATAGAGTACAGTATATACGTATGCATATGAGATGAATAATGTAGGGTAAGTAACATTATATAAGGTAGCATTGTTTAAAGTGGCTAGTGATATATTTACATCATTTCCCATCAATTCCCATTATTAAAGTGGCTGGAGTTGAGTCAGTGTCAGTGTCAGTGTGTTGGCAGCAGCCACTCAATGTTAGTGGTGGCTGTTTAACAGTATGATGGCCTTGAGATAGAAGCTGTTTTTCAGTCTCTCGGTCCCAGCTTTGAAGCACCTGTACTGACCTCGCCTTCTGGATGATAGCGGGGTGAACAGGCAGTGGCTCGGGTGGTTGATGTCCTTGATGATCTTTATGGCCTTCCTGTAACATCGGGTGGTGTAGGTGTCCTGGAGGGCAGGTAGTTTGCCCCCGGTGATGCGTTGTGCAGAACTCACTACCCTCTGGAGAGCCTTACGGTTGTGGGCGGAGCAGTTGCCGTACCAGGCGGTGATACAGCCCGCCAGGATGCTCTCGATTGTGCATCTGTAGAAGTTTGTGAGTGCTTTTGGTGACAAGCCGAATTTCTTCAGCCTCCTGAGGTTGAAGAGGCGCTGCTGCACCTTCTTCACGTTGCTGTCTGTGTGAGTGGACCAATTCAGTTTGTCTGTGATGTGTATGCCGAGGAACTTAAAACTTGCTACCCTCTCCACTACTGTTCCATCGATGTGGATAGGGGGTGTTCCCTCTGCTGTTTCCTGAAGTCCACAATCATCTCCTTAGTTTTGTTGACGTTGAGTGTGAGGTTATTTTCCTGACACCACACTCCGAGGGCCCTCACCTCCTCCCTGTAGGCCGTCTCGTCGTTGTTGGTAATCAAACCTACCACTGTTGTGTCGTCCGCAAACTTGATGATTGAGTTGGAGGCGTGCGTGGCCACGCAGTCGTGGGTGAACAGGGAGTACAGGAGAGGGCTCAGAACGCACCCTTGTGGGGCCCCAGGGTTGAGGATCAGCGGGGTGGAGATGTTGTTGCCTACCCTCACCACCTGGGGGCGGCCCGTCAGGAAGTCCAGTACCCAGTTGCACAGGGCGGGGTCGAGACCCAGGGTCTCGAGCTTGATGACGAGCTTGGAGGGTACTATGGTGTTGAATGCCGAGCTGTAGTCGATGAACAGCATTCTCACATAGGTATTCCTCTTGTCCAGATGGGTTAGGGCAGTGTGCAGTGTGGTTGAGATTGCATCGTCTGTGGACCTATTTGGGCGGTAAGCAAATTGGAGTGGGTCTAGGGTGTCAGGTAGGGTGGAGGTGATATGGTCCTTGACTAGTCTCTCAAAGCACTTCATGATGACGGAAGTGAGTGCTACGGGCGGTAGTCGTTTAGCTCAGTTACCTTAGCTTTCTTGGGAACAGGAACAATGGTGGCCCTCTTGAAGCATGTGGGAACAGCAGACTGGTATAGGGATTGATTGAATATGTCCGTAAACACACCGGCCAGCTGGTCTGCGCATGCTCTGAGGGCGCGGCTGGGGATGCCGTCTGGGCCTGCAGCTTTGCGAGGGTTAACACGTTTAAATGTCTTACTCACCTCGGCTGCAGTGAAGGAGAGTCCGCATGTTTTCGTTGCAGGCCGTGTCAGTGGCACTGTATTGTCCTCAAAGCGGGCAAAAAAGTTATTTAGTTTGCCTGGGAGCAAGACATCCTGGTCCGTGACTGGGCTGGATTTCTTCTTGTAGTCCGTGATTGACTGTAGACCCTGCCACATGCCTCTTGTGTCTGAGCCGTTGAATTGAGATTCTACTTTGTCTCTGTACTGACACTTAGCTTGTTTGATAGCCTTGCAGAGGGAATAGCTGCACTGTTTGTGTTCGGTCATGTTACCAGTCACCTTGCCCTGATTAAAAGCAGTGGTTCGCGCTTTCAGTTTCACGCGAATGCTGCCATCAATCCACGGTTTCTGGTTAGGGAATGTTTTAATTGTTGCTATGGGAACGACATCTTCAACGCACGTTCTAATGAACTCGCACACCGAATCAGCGTATTCGTCAATATTGTTATCTGACGCAATACGAAACATATCCCAGTCCACGTGATGGAAGCAGTCTTGGAGTGTGGAGTCAGCTTGGTCGGACCAGCGTTGGACAGACCTCAGCGTGGGAGCCTCTTGTTTTAGTTTCTGTCTGTAGGCAGGGATCAACAAAATGGAGTCATGGTCAGCTTTTCCGAAAGGAGGGCGGGGCAGGGCCTTATATGCGTCGCGGAAGTTAGAGTAACAATGATCCAAGGTTTTTCCACCCCTGGTTGCGCAATCGATATGCTGATCAAATTTAGGGAGTCTTGTTTTCAGATTAGCCTTGTTAAAATCCCCAGCTACAATGAATGCAGCCTCCGGATAAATGGATTCCAGTTTGCAAAGAGTCAAATAAAGTTCGTTCAGAGCCATCGATGTGTCTGCTTGGGGGGGGGATATATACGGCTGTGATTATAATCGAAGATAATTCTCTTGGTAGATAATGCGGTCTACATTTGATTGTGAGGAATTCTAAATCAGGTGAACAGAAGGATTTGAGTTCCTGTATGTTTCTTTCATCACACCATGTCTCGTTAGCCATAAGGCATACGCCCCCGCCCCTCTTCTTACCAGAAAGATGTTTGTTTCTGTCGGCGCGATGCGTGGAGAAACCCGCTGGCTGCACCGCCTCGGATAGCGTCTTTCCAGTGAGCCATGTTTCCGTGAAGCAAAGAACGTTAAAGTCTCTGATGTCCCTCTGGAATGCTACCCTTGCTCGGATTTCATCAACCTTGTTGTCAAGAGACTAGACATTGGCGAGAAGAATGCTAGGGAGTGGTGCACGATGTGCCCGTCTCCGGAGTCTGACCAGAAGACCGCCTCGTTTCCCTCTTTTTCGGAGTCGTTTTTTTGGGTCGCCGCATAGGATCCATTCCATTGTCCTGGTTGAAAGGCAGAACACAGGATTCGCGTTGCGAAAAACATATTCTTGGTCGTACTGATGGTGAGTTGACGCTGATCTTATATTCAGTAGTTCTTCTTGACTGTATGTAATGAAACCTAAGATGACCTGGGGTACTAATGTAAGAAATAACACGTAAAAAAACAAAACACTGCATAGTTTCCTAGGAACGCGAAGCGAGGCGGCCATCTCTGTCGGCGCCGGAAGTAGAAAGGGATTGTATACAGAAGATAGCCCTATTTGGTAAAAGACCATGTCTTTATTATGGCAACAACAACTAAACTAACCTAAGCAAAGAGAAACAACATTCCATCATTACTTTAAGACATGAAGGTCAGTCAATCTGGAACATTTTAAGAACTTTGAAAGTTTCTTCAAGTGCAGTCACAAAAACCATCAAGCGCTATGATGAAACGGACTCTCATGAGGACCTCCACAGAAAGGAAAACCCAGAGTAAACTCTGCTTCAGAGGATACGTTCATTAGAGTTACCAGCCTCAGAAATTGTAGCCCAAATATATGCTTCACAGAGTTCAAGTAACAGACACATCTCAACATCAACTGTTCAGAGGAGACTGCGTGAATCAAGCTTTCATGGTCGAATTGCTGCAAAGAAACCACTACTAAAGGACACCAATAAGAAGAAGAGACTTGCTTGGGCCAAGAAACATGAGCAATGGACATTAGACTGGTGGAAATCTGTCCTTAGGTCTGATGAGCCCAAATGTGAGATTTTTTGCTTCCAACCGCTGTGTCTGTGAGGTGCAGAGTAGGTGAATGGAAGATCTTCGCATGTGTGGTCCCCACCGTGAAGCATGGAGGAGGAGGTGTGATGGTGTGGGGGTGCTTTGCTGGTGACACTCTCTGTGAGTTATTTAGAATTCAAGGCACACTTAACCAGCATGGCTACCACAGCATTCTGCAGCAATACGCAATCCCATCTGGTTTGCGCTTAGTGGGAGAATAATTTGTTTTTCAACAGGACAATGACCCAAAACAAACCTCCAGGCTGTGTATGGGCTATTTGACCAAGAAGGAGAGTGATGGAGTGCTGCATCAGATGACCTGGCCTCCACAATCACCCAATCTCAACCCAATTGAGATGGTTTGGGATGAGTTGGACTGCAGAGTGAAGGAAAAGCAGCCAAGAAGTGCTCAGCATATGTGGCAACTCCTACAAGAATCATGAAGCTGGTTGAGAGAATGCCAAGAGTGTGCAAAGCTGTCATCAAGGCAAAGGGTGGCTACTTTGAAGAATCTCAATTATAAAATATATTTTGATTTGTTTAACAGTTTTCTGGTTACTACATGATTCCATATGTGTTATTTTCTAGTTTTGATGTCTTCACTATTATTCTACAATGTAGAAAATAAGAAAAATTAAGAAAAACCCTTGAATGAGTAGGTGTGTCCAAACCTTTGACTGATACATATATATATATATATATATATATATACATATATATATATATATATATATATTAGATTTATGCATTGAATTAGTATGTTATGATGCCTCTCAGACTAGACTTTGTGACTGTGTGGCCTTTCCATTGAATGTGCAGACGAGACTTGAGACCCAGAGTAGATTGGCGAGGACTGGTGAGTAACAGAGGCACAAAGCTATCCTGGCAGAAGCAGCTGTACAGGATAACCCCAATCATGTCCTTTGGACTGAACCATAGACTCGCCTCACTGCTGCTCAACTCAGGCATGTATGCACACACACACACACACCAGCCACGTCACACTAGATCCCATGCAGTATTCGACGTTCATCCAGGTCCCCAGGACGTCTTACCATCAAGTACGCTCATGGCTTGCTAGCATGCACATGCACACACACAATTTTGCATGACACACTCACACTGAGTGGCTGGGATGACCTGTAAAGACATTACCTTTGTTTTAGTGTCAGTTTTTATGTGTTTACTCCTCTCATATAGATGCAGAGAGAGTGGACAGACATCACTGTGTGTGTGTGTGTGTGTGTGTGTGTGTGTGTGTGTGTGTGTGTGTGTGTGTGTGTGTGTGTGTGTGTGTGTGTGTGTGTGTGTGTGTGTGTGTGTGTGTGTGTGTGTGTGTGTGTGTGTGTGTGCCCTCTTGTTTGTGATTTAGTGCTGAAAGCATAATCATACAGTATTTATATCTGAACCAGATATGTTGTCTGGTTTCATCTTTGTTTTTTTTTTAATGTTGAAATTATCATTTTATTTCAGTTGCTTTGTGTCTAAATGTTCTCAAATACAGACATAATATCCAGGCCCAAAGCTATACAGTACAACAAGGACAAAGTTAATCATATTCAGACATTAATTCATGTATTCTACAAGTAAAACAATAAACTGAAAACAGTGACAGAAAGGAAGTATACAAGTCACTGCTGTGTGTTTACAAGTCTGCATTTCTTGCTTCCTCCTGATCCTATTTTGTTGAGTGCAGCGATTCTTGGGAAACAGTTAGTGTCGCCTCATCTATAAGATTCAAGGTCCTGTGTGGCTCACTTGGTAGAGCATGGTGCTTACACCAGGGTTGTGGGTTCAACTCCAAGGCGGACCAGTACAATAAAGTATGGAAAATGTATGCACTCACTACTACTGTACGTCACTCTGGATATGATGTAAAATAACAAATCCCTTTCTGTTTGGACGGCCGTAACATACCCAACTTGTATACAGCAAATCAGACAAGAGGAAAGGATTAATGTCTTTTCATGCCTTCAGGAAGTACATAAAGGAAGAGAACCTTAGAGGGAGACCAGAATAGGATGAGATAAAACTCAGGTCTGCTGTATTGGCTAGCCCCTATACAGAGGGAAAGGGTTTATGTCATGTTTAGTTACAGCCTGAAGACTGAGACTGTTGTATAGCTCCACAGGTTGATGTACTGAACATAAGCTAAATGTATTATGAGAAAGTGCCAAATGAATGATATCCATAGATCAGCATCCATGGCCCACGTTAGGCTCCTCTCCCTCTAAGGGTTTGACTTGATATGCATCAGTGCAGTTTGGGTCTCTGTAAATGTACTATAAAGAGGGGAAAATCCCAAACTCACCCCAGATCAGCATCTGTGGCCCACGTCAGCCCCCTCCCCTCCACAAGGTTCTTGATATGCATCAGTGCGGTTTGGATCTGTGAAAATGTGTTATAATGAATCAATGACACACTCAATTTGTGACCGGTGGCATTCCTGATTGGCCTATTTACCTCACTAAGATGAGGTTCTGCTTTCTGCATTTACTCTCCTATTCCACATATTGATTATGTGTCCATCTGTATAGCAGCATCTTTCTATTAAGAAGCCAACCATACTCATGGTACGTAACCACCTACTGAGAGACCGTCTAATGTGGGGATTACACACAGACACACACACACACTCAGAGTCCATCTAATGTGGGGAGAGTGCAATCTCTGAAGCCACTGGTACAGGGCCAAGTATGAAGAAAAAAAATCACCACTGATGTTTAAAAGACTTGTCATAGGAACCGCAAATAACAAATTATTATTTTGTTCTACGGCTGGGATTTAAAACACCCACCATCCACCCCTTTAGCTATGCTTTAGTCTCTGCTGTCTCCTTTTACAATAGAGAAACCTGGGAGAAGACAATGAACACAGAGATATGCGTTATATAAAGTTAGGCTTCTTCACCGACAGTGGCACTGCCGTGAATATAAATGTTGTCATTGTCCTGTAATACACCCACGGTGTCTTTGACAGTGTCCTGTAATACACCCACGGTGGCTTTGACAGTGTCCTGTAATACACCCACGGTGGCTTTGACAGTGTCCTGTAATACACCGACGGTGGCTTTGACAGTGTCCTGTAATACACCCACGGTGGCATTGACAGTGTCCTTCCATGAAAAGAGAAAAAGAGAGAGTTCTTTTATTTTCCATCCTTTCCTAATTTAGCTGTTTCCCTGACCCATGATGATCTCTCACACACACACACACACACACACACACACACACACACACACACACACACACACACACACACACACACACACACACACACACACACACACACAAACACGCACACACACAAACACGCACACACGCGCACACGCACACACGCACGCACACACGCACACACGCACACGCACACACGCACACACACGTGCCAGGGAAGACAGAATATCTGTGGTGGTTTAATTCCATCTGAACCAGCCTCCTATTTTGGTCTTCTCCTAGTGTAATGGTAGTTAGTCCATTCATACTTTTCAACTCTCCACTTTGTAGTGCGGTGTCTTCTGCTTGGAAAGCAACCACATTCATTCACTCTCAGCTTACCCATTGAATATGAAAGGTATCGCATAGAATCACAGTGATAATGGAGAGCTCCTTATTAACAAGTCAACTTTAGGAGGAATCCACGAGTCATGATTGCATATCGATTTGCGTACACACAAGGTGTTGTCTCCTTTTCAGTCTCTGGTAATATTCTGTCTCTCTCTAACTCCACACTGCCCTCCTCAGGTCTACAGCCCACTGTCTCTTCCTGATGTCTTCTGCACGTCCGGTATACTCTCTCCAATCCAAAATCCATCCCCAGCCATCCTCTACCCCCTTTGCACTTGTGTAGATTTGAACTACAAATAATAAGGTGACAATTACACCCAATGTATCAGAGGGCACTACCATTTTGCTCATCATATCTATCCAGTTTTTAAGATCTGCAAGCAATGCCTTGGATAAAAAGGGTTGTTTCTGGACAGGGACACAATGTCTGTCTGTCTGTCTGTCTGTCTGTCTGTCTGTCTGTCTGTCTGTCTGTCTGTCTGTCTGTCTGTCTGTCTGTCTGTCTGTCTGTCTGTCTGTCTGTCTGTCTGTCTGTCTGTCTGTCTGTCTGTCTGTCTGTCTGTCTGTCTGTCTGTCTGTCTGTCTGTCTGTCTGTCTGTCTGTCTGTCTGTCTGTCTGTCTGTCTGTCTGACTGACTGACTGTCTTTGTTTTCATGTTCATTCTAGCTCTAAACTCAACTTGCTATGCCTCTTCTAACTGCTAGTCCAGCCCAAGCCCAGATTCTGATGCAGAGACATAACGGTTTCTCTGCTCTGTTAACCACATAAGGTGGAGTAAGCTGGCTCATGTTAGGCACTGCTGTGTTGTGCATTAACCCAACACCACAATCACGCACAGAGCCACAGGACACACACACACAAGCAAACAAGAGTGCACACACAGTCCCACATGCAACCACACAAGCACACGCACAAACACATGCACACAGACGGAGAGAGAGAGAGAGAGAGATCCACACAAACTCCTGTTTACCTGCTGAGCCTGGAACTGACCTCTTCTCACCTAAAGGAACTTAAATCAACTCTTGATGGCTACTCTGTTCCGAATGTTCAGAAAAATACTTTCTATCCCCCCACCTCTCTCTCTCTCTCTCCCTCACACTGCTGTTCCCTAAACACAGTAGCAGTCTCCCCAAGTATCCCTCCTACAGAAAGGAGGATTACACGGTATTAGTGCAGCATCACAGACTGACTGACTGGCTGTCCTGCCAGACACTGATACCCTATGAGAATGGTAAACCACGCTTTGTTTCATATCTCTCCCCAACTAATCTGGCTCTCCCATGGCCTTGTGAGGGCCAACAGAGTGTGACATTGGGAATATGAGCTTGGAGGTGACCAATGACACAGGTGACGGCTGGTTTGTGTGTGCGTGAGTGCTCGTCTGCGTAGGTGTGTGTGATGGTGGGTGTGTCTGTCTTTCTGTGTGCAGGTTATAAATGTTTATTCTCCCTGAGATCATTCTGAAATTGAGTTGTGATAAGAAAGATTCTCGCTGGCTTGCGGGCTGAATATTGGATTTTCCAAAAAGTCAACAGAGGGCTTGATCATTAAAGTGAATAAATATTCCTAACCCTCAAGTCTTGCATTTTTCTATCGGTTTGGCTGGGGATTTTTTTTATTATTTTCATTATTGTGCTGACACATACTCTTCTGCCGTGCGGTCTCCACTATGAAACTGAAGGAGGGAATGTGGGGG